>NW_024962262.1:32796569-32830219 GCF_019238085.1 Lagopus leucura
AAGAAAAAGAAAAAGAAAAAGAAAAAGAAAAAGAAAAAGAAAAAGAAGGGAAGACAACATTTACCCGAATGAAACAAAGAATGGGATGAGACTGAAATAAAGAAACTGTACAAGAGAGATAGATAAAAAGAGAAATGAATAATTAATGCTTGTGTGTATGTATGTAACTAGTGAAACTACGGTTTCCTAATAACATGCAGACTTTGCATATGTATGTGCCACATCATGCTCTCAGATATGATTGTATATAGTTTAATTTTTTAATAATCTCATGCTGTCTGATAAAGCTAAAAGCTTTTTTGTTCTGCCAAATATTTTGCCAAAAAGTTATTTTCCTATCCTAGCATTATTAGTGATAGTATTAAAAAGCAAGTCTTCAAGTATAGTTCCATGTTGGTATGTGTACATCAATACCTATTTTCAGTAAGAACATACCTTTGTGTAGAATGGGACTAGTGTAGAGCTTTTTAGAAAATTGCAAAATTGGGCAGGGGAATAAATGGAAATTCATTCTTTGTAATCGTAGGTAAGAGAATTAATTAATGTAGTTAGTCATGGAAAACTCAGCAATATAAATCCAATGTTTTCAGTTAATCAATCTGGACTTTAGATTGGTACCCGTGACTGGTAAGTAATATATGTTAGATTTGTATGCACTCTTTTAATATTGTATAGTTTTTCTTCCTTTTCTTTTTGATACTGGAATTCATTTTTATAGATATAGGATAAATGTATTATAGTAATTTAACATCCATTAATGCTGACAACATTCATTAAAAACATTTTGAATGTTACTGCTACTTTCAGTAGGAGAAGAATGAGATCCCTTATACTATTGCTTTAAAGACTTCTACTGTTTGTTTACTATTTGTTTAATAGAAAAAAAATAAAGAAGTGTTTTAAGAATGGTATATGCTAAGCAGGTAGTTTTATTGTAAGTTAGATGCAAAAGAAATTCATTCTACTGAAATAAAATGTTCCGAACTATAGCATAAACGTAAGGAAAAGTATACAGGTAGATGTTGGGAAGGCAACAGATTTTAGTTTTTCAAGTCAATATTAAGTCTTTTTTTTCTTACCTGTCTTTTCACACCTGTATTATTTCTATTGATGCAAATATGCAAGTTTCATAGAAACTTATGTGTCCTTCCTGCCTACATTACCATTAAAAAAAATGTGCTCTGCTAAAACTTCTTTGGACTGTCTTTACTTGTTTGCCTGCCACAGTATCTTACCTGAGGGAGTTCTTTCTTGGTTAAAAAATATTCATACTTCATACCCTTTATATTGCTCTAGTCCATAAAATTTACCTTCTAAGGATGTCTTCTGTATTTGCTGATTTTCACTTACCTTTTGCATTTCTCCAATGTGTTCCATGGCTTTCAATGATGTCAAAGGCAAAAATCATCTTAACCTGAATCAGAAGTTCTCCCTTCTCAATAAGTGTGTTAATGAGTGGTGAAGTGGCTATCAGAACTTAAGTAACCTATATATTTTTAAAGTTTTTAATGTAATTTTTCTGGCTGAAAGTAATTTAGTAACTCAAATAACTTTCAAACAAATGGTCACACTAGACATCTAAATTCTAGAGCAAGTTCACTCAAGAATTTTCTGTCTAAAACTTCATTCTTCTGGAAAATTTGAAGAGAAAATGAAACTACAGCAGCATCAGATGCAGGATAATATAGTTGTGAATCCATTTCACAGAAATTTCCTTGCAGTATCCTGTGTGGCTATGTCATTTCATTTGTATTTGTATTAAAGCATTAAAATCTCTACAAATTTTATCACACTTCCTTTTAGCCCTTGAGATCAGTGACTGAGCAATTCATTCTGTAATTGACAAGGGCAGTGCACTAGAAGCTATATATCAAAAATTAATTTTCATGCAAGCAAATGAGATAACAGTCAGCCTTGTACAAAAATTACAGTGTTTTAATAATATAAACAATTCATTGTAAAACATACAAGAACTGATAGTCAAGCAGCTAAACGATAGTGAAGAAATAAGCTCCATGAAACAGCTCTGAACAACCAAAGAGATTTTTAATGAGTATGGTCATTAACAGAAAATCAACAACAAAATGAAATGTGCCATAGTGGTCATTGTAGAATAATCATATCTAGAGAAAACTGTGGGGATTCTTTATAGCTTTTCTCATCCTCTATTTTAAATAAGACTAAGTTGCTTAGCTATGCTAGAACAAGGCTATTTACAAGACTATTTACATTCACTCAAATTTTTTACTACTCTAGCAAAGAGCGTACTGGAGAAAAAAGCCACAAGTGTTGCTAGATAATAGGAAAAGTATACGTACAGATACAAAAACAAACAACAACAAAAAGAAAAACAAACAAAAAACTTACTTTGTGTAACATCTCCAGCATCATCACTTAAAGCATCTTAGAAATGATCGTGACTCCATGACTCCTAGAACTAATCTAGGCAAGATTTATTCTCACAGTGGGGGTCTTTTGAAAGATAATTCTGGAAAAATATAACTTTCCCCTCATTTTATAGATCTGGGAGGATGTCAGAAGAGCTAGTTGACTGAAACAATAGCAGCCTTTCCCTCAAACTGAGGGTAGTGTTACCGCCTGAATAAAGGCATATGCTGGTACAGATGGAGGAAAATTTTCTTCGTCCACTTTTTGAGCAGTTCTTTATTTCCAAGAAAAGAATGAATGGATTGGAGAAAATGAGAGAAAAGGCAAAGTAACAAAGTAACAAAGGCAAAGTAAGAAAGAGAATGTTAATGAAGAAAGATTTATCTGAAAGGGATTTAACACTGCATAGAGAAACTGTTTTCTTTGAGTCCTATTATGTCCAGGATATGAATTTGAATTCCTCAGCAACCAGAACTCTTCAATTGACAGGAAGTTAAAAATGTTAAGCTGTTGTTGAACTTTGGGGGGAGGTTACTCCAGTCAAATAAATCAAAGCTCTTTTGGAATCATTTTAGTAGATTACTTACCACCAGAGACAAAATGTTTGTCGAGATAGCAATTACAAAATTCTGAACGCTTAAGAACACTACAGCTGCATCAATTTCAACCAGGAAAATCTGTAGCAGGGAGTCACAGAAGGGAAAATTCACTGGGAGAAGGAATCTTAGATTCAAAGACCAACATGGAAGGCAGCTTTTAGGATGAGAAATTGAATAAGTTGAATAGTACGGTAACAAATACCCACAAATTCTATAGATACAGTTCTGAGCCCAATATAGAAGAAAGGGATTCTGAAAATAGATACATTGTTCCAGACTCTGATAAAGTAAAGAGTTCATTTAATTCGTAAAATAAAGAAAGTAGGCAATTATCCAACTATTAAGATAAGCAGTTCACTGAATTGAAACAGCAATTCAGCTTGTACCGTAAAAAGAATCACACAAGGAACAGGATGATAGTTATGCTCAGTTAGCAGAACTTAATGACAACTCCTTTGGCACTGTGGGGAGAAAAAAAAAAAAAAAAAAAAAAAAAGGCAAGCCAAAGAAACAATCTTTACAGTTTCAGAAGTTTCAGAGCTCTTCTTTTGATCCAGATGGTTAAGGATTGATAGAGAAAATGTTGCTTTTGAATATGTAAAGTGTTGCAATTGCAGGTATTAGTTCAAGTATAAACAGAATGGTGATACTGCAAAAAGAAGGGATCGAGGCATCATCACAGACTTTGTCACTTATTCAACATAACAACAATTAGAGAAACCTCAGTTTTCCAAGAATTATACATTTTAAAACACCTATAAGAAATGTAGTAGCCAAACAGCAGTAGACAGAAGAAAAACTTTCGCTTTGTTTTTATTAAGGATTTGAACTAAAAAGCTGGCAAAAAAGCAAGTACATTCTAATCAAAGAAGAAGGTCATTTTTCATAAATCATTCAGACTGTATAGAAACAACCGTGGAATTGACTTCTAGATTCAGAAATCTACACTGTGAGTTTTTATGTGTACACGTATATATTCAGTGAAATAGTTTTCTCAGCTACACTGGGCAGGATTCAGTTGAAACGGTTTGAGTGAAGGTAAGTTGAGCATACTTCATGTCCATAGAATTCATTTTACCTCATATAAATGTCTTGTGCCATCTGAAATGCCTAGCCTGTAGCATCTACAACAGAAGTTTGTAGTCTAGTCATACATTCCATGGCACGTCTGCCATACCAGTGAGAATGCTGCATACTTGGTTATATTAAGGCATCTAAAAATTTAGGTATTATCTCATTCCATTGTAACTTCCAGTGTAACAGTGCACAGTGCAAAGGCTACCAATCAATCAATGAATCAATCAGTGATAAAATACATGACATCTAGGCTAAGTTTCCTTTTCCTCTGAAATATACCCTTAATTCTATAATCTAGATAATGCTGAACATTGAAACATAATCCAAACACACACTCATTTCTCTTCTACAATTAAAAAAAAAAAAAAAAAAAAAAAAAAAAAAGGTATATAGCTCACTTCATACATATTAGTAGAAACATATCTTTAAATATTAAGAAAATGATTTTCTATGTTCTTTGCAGACTCTTCTTCTGCTTTTATATGATCAAATACAGCATTGGAAAAAACAATTATATAAAACTCTGATAATTAGTGCAATTTGTATTCAAATTCAGTCTTTTTATAGAAAAAAAAAAGGATACATTTGGATCCAAAGTCAAAATACTCCCATTATTTATTCCAATTCCATTTTGCAGCTGAAAGTGAAGCAAAGAAAAAAATTCTGAAATTCAATTTTAATAACCTAAAGTGCTTATTATACTGACACTTATTTTAGATTTTGAATATCCAATAATGACTTTTTTTGATGGATGTTTAGGGAAACAACCTAAATCATTTTAGCTGTTTTAAAATAAGTACTCAAATGACATCTAAGTCTTAAATTTTTGAAATCGTAATGTTTACAACTGCATGCTACCTTTGTAAAATTCTCCAAGTGAAAATTTGTTGTCATGTAAATTTATACCTGTCAGTATGAATTATGTTGTTTTCAATCTACCAAGCTTCCTATCTGTAAAAGCTTAACAGCTGTCTCATATATTGTACACAATATAATTCTTAAATGTAAATAGCTGAAAAAACAGTACTTCTGTATGCTCTAAAACACACTGCACATAATTAGAGTAAAACCAGTAGCAATAAATAATGCACTTCTCGGAAAATTTACTTCTCCAGAAAAAAAGGAGTTTTTGTACTGACTTTAAGTCAGTCTTGTCTACGATTATGACTACTTAATTACCTGGAATAAATATTTCTGCATCACAAGCATGTTATTAATGTGCTTAGAGAACATTCAAAGTTTGAATACCATCACTGACCTTGCTTTCTAAGGTTATGTCCAAATACTGGTATTAGTGTGTCAGTTTCATACATTAACAGAATCTGCTGAGATTGTAACCTGAAAATAACTCATTACTCTTGTGCCCCGATCTCTGATGTGATGGTAGTACTTGATAATGAAAGAGCTCCGTGGTGCCCCTGAATATTCTGATGTGCATGACGCAGAGCGGATGGAGTAAGTGTGAGGTAGGCTGGAAAGAAGTGTGCGCTGTGAACTTGAAAACAGGAAATTAAATCAGAGTTTCCAATGGAGCCAGCCTTGAAAGAATTAATTAATTGGCAGGAGTGTGGCATCAAATTTTCTTAGTGTTTTCCTGAGATGTTCGGAAATGTGTTAAGAAAAGAAAAAGAAAAAAAAAAAAACAAAAAAGAAAGATTACAAGCATTAACTCCTGTTTCTAGAACAATCTAAAAATATCTGTGATTGTTTATTGCAACAACAAGTTTACTATGCTCGGAAAATGTATTAGAAACACGGGTTTCACTTGAAAGTGTTGACATAAATATTATTAGTCCAGAACAGGCTGTCATTTTTCACTGGTACTTTGTGAAATTAAAAGTGTTTCCAAAACAAACTTCTCAGGGCTTTTGTTTTTGCTGGTGTTTTTCTGTTGGTGTTGGTGTTTTTTGTTGTTGTTTGTTTGTTTGTTTGTTCTTGTGGCTTTCTTGTTAAAGTTCCACTTGATTTAAACTAGTTCTTATTCTGTATAAAGCCAGTGAAAATTACTAGAAGCCATGGTCCTGGAATAAAAAGACTGCATTGTTCAGTATATTTTATATTGTAGAATGATATGGTACATACAGATAGGGTGCCCTTGGAAAGTGTATATTGTGTTTGAAATATTAGACTACTGGAATTCAACATTTGTTCTATCCATAGATTCATTTTATTTTAAATTAGTCTCTTTTCAGAAATATTAAGTTATTGTTTTAATGGGCTGAGCTTATCCATTACAAGTATAAAATTTATTAAGGAGTATTAAGTGGATTTAAAGTATAATTAACTTCAGATGAATTTGATATTTACGATAACTTTAAATTCAGATTATATCTTACAAATAGCATGATTTTCCACCATTAATTTCAGCAGCAGAAAGCATCCTATTTTCAAGGCTTTTTACTTCTTAACTTGGGGCTAAAATCTCACTAGACCATAGAACATTGTTTCATCCCCTTGCTCAGTGAAACCCTTAGAGTCGCATTCAATTTGGTTCATATTCAATTAGAGAATTGAATATGATCCAAAGAATTTAATGGAAAAAGGCTTATCTGCTAATAATGTCACAATATTGTAATAATAATATAAGGCAGAGACATCACTGTGTATCAGGAATTGCTCAGCACTGCATGTTTATAAACACAAGCTAAAGTGTGTTATGCTGTAATAAAGCATGCATGGTTAAAATATTCCCACTGGAGACTTCAATCAATCATCTCTTATCTCTCCTGAGAGTAAGTTATTTTCTGAGCAACATGGCTGCCTGAGTATACAACATATTTTGATGAGTGGTGACTGTGAAATAAATAGGATTCTTGATGTAATTGAATCATTGTTCAACCAAAGTCACGAAATTATGTTGATTGTGTGCCATAGGCATATCCTACACATTTCATGTGCACAATATTTGGATACATCATTCTTTCCTTTGTCATACGACACTGAGCATATTTCTGTGTGGGCACTATTTGAGTTGTTCAAGAAGCAGACTAGCAATGTATTCCATAAAGGCAGACTTGAAACATAGTATTCATATGCTAAAGGTTAATTTGGAATAAAACAGTAACTGGAAGATGGTCACTGATGAATAATGAATTCCTTGTTTGAGTTTAGGGCCAGCATGGTGACTTGGTGATGCTGTCTCTTATTAATCTGTCCCAGTTTTGACTTTGCTATGGTTATCTCAGAAAAGGAAAGTATACAGGTCATAATACCTGTCTGTGCTTCAAGAATTCTTACTTGTATCTAGGGAACTATTACTGGGGACTGTGAATCTGAAGTCCTTTATCTTCTCTATTTGATGCTGGACTGAACAGATTTCAGGTAGCCTTAGATTTTATGGGAGCATAAGCATATCTTGTATTCATTTATTCCTTTAGCTCTGCTAAGTGGAGTATGTCACACTAGTATTTTATTCCCCTCAATATCATTCTCTACATCAAGGCCCACTAGAGTCCAAGCTATACAGGCTACTGAAAAACAAAACAAAGTGAAGAAGGGCTGAGGAAAGTACTAGTTACTATTCTGTTTGTTACCGAGGAAAATAGTCCAGAATATTTGACAGTAGCATGGATTATTCATAGTTTCTTCCTGTATAAACAAAAAAATAAACAAAAATGCAATACAGCACAGCTTTTAATGTATTAATGTACAAGCCCTTTTTATATTAAGTAACTTTTTGTCAAAAAAAATATAGTGTTAGTTAACTGTGTGGATTAGATTGCAACAATTTAATTTTATGCAGAGAAAATTAATAGTACTACCTAATGAAGTGCACGGATTTCAGGTTAGCTGCTCCCTTTTGAAGGATATAATAATTTGATATATTTATATTTTAAAAAGTGGACTACTTTAAACATATATACATATATATATAGCCAATTTGCCCTTCATAAACAGAGTAAATTAAATTTCTGCAGGACTAGTTTGTTTCTGTAACTGCCTTGTGCGTGAATTGTTTTTCTTTTCAACACACGGAGACAGCCAAGGCCCCTTCTCCTGTAACCAAGTTGTTAATGGGTTTGCAGTTATGGACAACAGTAATCAATAAAACAAATGTGTTTAAGTCTTTTTTTTTGCCCTTTCATGTTCAGACTCTACTATCCCTCACCTGAAATCAGTGAAGCATTTGCCATTGATTTACTATATAAGGGAAAAGATCTAGTTTGAATGTAAACAAGTGTGGCACCTTGAAGCAAGGAGTATGAGAGTAAATGAATTAATTAAAGTGATACTGCAAAAAAAGCCTTTATTTTTCTGTGAGATTTTATAAAAAGATGAATAACTTAATATTGTTATAGAACTATGTTTGTTAATTAAATCTTTAATTAAAATTGTAATATTTTTTTTCATATTGCTGAAATAAGAAATAACAAGGGAAAAAAGTAATGCTTTGCTGTTCTTATCAGGAATGCAGTTTTTGCTCACTGAAGTTAGCTAAATTTCTCTCATTGACTTTAAAGGCTTCAGATCCATTGGACTTGTTGAATATTCAAAGTAATGAGTAGCAGAAGACTATACAGAGGAAGAGGGTGATGTGTTCAAATATCAGTCTGGATTTCCATCATTTAAAATGGTTCCAGCTGAACAGTGAATTCAGTTAATCCACAGTACATCTAGCTATCCTCAGTCAGGTGAGCATAAAATTGGAACTCAATGACAAGATTAAGTAGCAGCTTCATTGCTTGGCTTACTGAGAAACTAAATTTTTCCCATATGGAAAAATTCAGTTCTATATGTTTGCTTTATGTACACTTCCATGTCAGACTCTATTTTGTCAGACTGCCCCTCTGCTGCCATCTGTCACACAGAAATGACATAATGGAATATTGTTGAGAAGGTTCAACCTCTACTGCTATATCACCAACACTCGCATCTAATTTTGTGTGCCAGCATAATAAAGCAGGAGGCATTATGTTCAGAGTAGCTATCATAATTTTGAAATGGTTGACCTCTATTTAGTAATTTTGTAATACTTGCTAAATTAAGGAATTTACTGTTATTAATTTATGTACTCACAGTATCTCACAGTATATGTTATAAATCATACAGAATAGAAACTAACGAAAAACGTACTTTAGTGAGGTTTAGGTCCAGAAACTTAAAATGTATAAAAATCTAATAATAGAAACTAGCAACTCTCAGCTTCTTCTATAAAAAATAGTAGAAACATGAAATAACAAACTATGAACAGACAATGGTGGGACATCTGTCTTGGAAGAAGTAAATTGCCAATTCCAAATTCAAATTTATTTCCATTCTCTATGAACAACAGGGATAAAAGTAGAAAGAGGTAAGTTAGAATGAATGATAATATTGTTATCCACTTGTGATGATTTATTTTCTTAGCAAATTTTGGTAATTTCAAGAGCAAACAAGACAACATAAGCATGAAGCATTAAAGTGATTAACTGGATAAGGCTGAAAGAATTTGTTGCCACAAGATAATGTAGTCTTTACTCGTATCTTGTGTCAGGTCTTCTTTTATTTATTTTGAGGCTAGTTGCTGAGTGATAGCAAGCTGCCTTAGCAAAGAGCCTCTGACTAATGCTGAAAGCTGAATACGTAGTCTTTGAGGTGATAGACTCTAGTTCCTGTCTGAGAATTTCTATTTCTTTGCTTAAAAAAAAGAAAATGTAGCTTTGAAAAAAAAAAAAAGACAATAGGTTTATAAAGAAAATTAATTAGATCTAAATGTTTATGTACATTTAATGTTTGTTGCCATTCTGACTCTTTCTGTTGATTTTAAGGTTGTGGGTGGTATAGCTCATGGAAAGCTCATTGTTTAACTTTTGTTGAAGTTAAAGAGATATAACAGAGAGGTGGAAAAGAGATGAAAAGCTAGGTAAAATAATCTACAGATAACAAAAATGGCAGGAATCAGAAATTATGCTATCAGAAATCAGAAATTTAGGTGGGATTGAAATGAAACTGAGGTCAGACACTAGTATCTTTTTATTTATATTCTCTAGTGGGCTGATTTACTAGAAATGCTAAAAATACACCTAATAGACAAAAAAAAACCAAACATCTTTTTCCGTCATTTACCTCTAGTGATGAGGGGAATTGCCCATATTACTATGACTAAAAAAAAAAAGGCTACGTATACTAGTATAGAGGAAGGTAATCAGATTTTTTTCTATTTGTGGAGTTTCAGTTCCACCTATTTCACCAAAGAATAGATTTAGGCAAAGAGTTGGGATGGGGTAAGGCTATGAGAGATCTTTTCCTATACAGTTTGAAAAGTCTTAGTACCTCACAAATAGTAGTATAAAATGGCTGAGCAAGCAAAACAGAGCATCTTTTGTTTTTGTGATGTTTGTACCTAGGAGAAGAACTGAACTTGGTTTCTGTTCCAATTGAAGTATCATTTGTTTTAAGTGAGAAATTCTTTTGAGAATATAATGGTTTCTCCATTAGCATAAGTTGATTTTCTCAGATCTGTTCAACTGCTAGTTAGTTGTTAGCTTTAGTTTCTATCTGTAAATTACATATGAAGTGTAATGTATTTGAAGGAGAAAAAGTATTTTGGAGGTAGAAGTAAAGTATTCTTCAAAGTTTATAGCTGGTTCACTATTTTTAGTAGCCCAAACAAAATAGTCAATGCTTAAAATGCCGGTTAAAAAATGAAGTAATATTGTGAACGAGATCCTCCATCCAACCCTTAAACCAAGCATTATCTCATTTCTTGGCCTTCTGAATTGTTTCTTCGTATATAATTTTTCTTGATTTGTTGTTAGGAAATTCTTAAAACATTTCAGGCCTAGAGATGAGTATCATCACAAATCAGCAATTAAATACTGCAAGAATCTCCTTTTACATCTATAGAAGTTGGTTCTGACTTGCATGAGAACAGCTGCAGGTCATGCTCATAAAAATAAGAAGCAAGATTATGTGAACTGGTACAATTTGTTGCATTTGTGAAACAGAATGATATGAATGGCGTGTGGAAGGCACTGAAGTACCTGTAGGTACATCTAGGTATTAGGGTTAATAGAACAGCTACAGTACAAAGCTAAGGCTAAATCCAGGTCTTGGGGTAAGCTGTAGTCAGACTAGTCTAGTCTAATAATGGATTATACTTGTATTCATAATATCCCTTCTGGGGAGAATACAAGGAAAAATAGAGATGGAGCCAAAGAAGCTAAAAAATCAGTACAAATAAAAAGGAAAAAATATCATTTATTTAAGCAAAGCAGATTTACTGAAGATTTCTTGAAGTTCAGCTAAGCTAATACTTCTAAGCTAATACCAGATTACACTTAATGATATTGACAAGATCAGGGATTTACTTGTCTTACATTATGTAATGGACAAGTATGAACAGAATGGGCAAATGTAAGTACTACTTTTATTAATGAATTAGTGGAAGAGCTGGACTTGCTTTTCATTCAGTCTTAATATGAGGCTGTGAAAGTTGTGCCATGTGAGATTAATATTCAGCATGCTGATTTGACAACATTCTTGGAACTCTTTCACTCCTTGACATCTTAGTGTTTTCTTCCAAAAATCTCTTAAGCAGAATACTGAGTTGTACACTGTAGGGGGGTAGGGGGGGGCAATTACAATGTGCCACAACCTTACATAACGTTCAGTGGATGTGTTTATTTTGTTAGTCATTTCATGAAAGATTGCAAAAGTAATACCTACATTTCATATTTGGGGAAAAAAAAAGAAATCCACGTGCACAATATGAACGAGTTCACAAAAGGCAAATACTATAAATGAAAAAGAGATTTATATATACTTCTATGAGACTACAGATCTGTGGTATCTATGGAGGGCATTTAGTGGGTTTGAAAAACAAACAAGTTCAGCAGTCATCGGAATGAGAATTAAGAAGAATTCTGATGAGAAAGAATTCTGATGAGAAGTAAATAGAATCTTCCTTTTCCTCCACTGACTTAGCTTCTCAGAACTGCTGCTTGATGAGTCCGCATACCTTTATTTCTCTTGAACTGATACTCATTCTCCTTATCTTTTGAAGACTTTTAATTTAACTTTATTAAAAAATGCACTTACAACAGTTTTAACTGCTGTAAGTGAGGGTAGAATTTCTGTGGCAATTGTGTTTTTCACTTCATTCCCTAAAAGAGAAAAAAAACAAAGCCCACAAAGCAACAACAACCTTGTCAAATGTTCTAAAGCATTTTTTCAGTTCTACTGCATTCCTTTAGGGTCATGTTTGGAACAACTGATGTGCCCACTTTGTTCTAGCCAAACTGCTGCCAGCTGTTTCATTAGGAAGGTTTTCACTTGCATGCTCAACCTACATTCCTTGTTCCTGCTTCACTTATTTCTGGACAGGGAATTCACATAACAGGTGCAGTACTAGCTCTTTAGCAAGTAAATCAAGTCTGGCTGTCTTGAAATGTGTCTTGAAAAAGTGTCTTGAAATGAGTTTCTAATGGCAAACGGCTGATGTACAAGTTTGTCGTGTGTATACATTCTTGGTTTATGAAAGCAAGTAGGAAAAAGAAGGAAATAGAAGCGTGGAACATCTTTCCTTCCTAAAGAAAAAAGAAATTTAAAAAGGCAAATCTTAACATGACTCATCAAAGATATTTTTTCCTACATCTTGGCAGACAGCTAAAATACTTTTCTTCCTGAGAGATTAGCATTTCTAATGGTATATCACTTTGAATAGGTTATTCATAGATTTTAAGATGACAAAAGTGTAGTTTAATCTAACCTTATAACATTATGCAAGGCTGAAATGAATGACAGGTCAGTTACTAAATATCTTTAAAACCTCAGTGTTTTACTCTACGTAAATATTATTTTATCAGTAGTTCTCTTTGCATTAAATATTATTTGTATGAATATGTACATATAAATGATCATACATGCCACATAAACATGAGTGCACATCAGAGTACACATATGCATTAATCTCTTCTAGGAAGACATATAGAAGCCATGTTAAATTGGTAATGGTTGCACTGCCATATGTTAAGTATTTATAGATTTTATCTCATATCATTTTATTTTCTTTTTTATGAGATTGGAGTAAAGCTAACAGATTCACAGTTGCTTTAGACAACCAATTTGCCTTTTAAAATACTAGGGAGTACAGTTTGTTTAAATTCCCCAGACCTTACAATGTGAGATTTTTTTAAAGAATCATCATCAGTCATCCAAACTGCAACTTGATCTATTACTTCAGTGTTCTTCCTTGAAAGTTATTCTGATTAGCTTGTGTGTGTTTTCTGACATAACTACAACAATCTTTTACTTTAAGCTGTGGTAAAATTCAATGTTCATATTTTACCATTTAAAAATAATATCTAAATCAGATTTCAAAAATTTATCTGTTGCCATTTACCATTATAATATTCAGTAATGGGATATAAAGAATTTTCTTATCATTTAGAGAAGAATATTTCACCTCACTTTGTTCCAAACACAGAAATATTCTTATACTATTTTGTCATCCTACATTATGATTTGTTGATGAATTTGCTATCAACTAACAGTATCAACTTTTGGTCAAATGTCAACATCTGAGAAATTTTTTGTCTAGTACTTGTTAGCCTTAGTATTTGTCTTAGAAGTTTCATGATTGTGTTATTTTCCTTTATCATTTTTTTTTTCATATTTCCAAGTTGCAAATGGCTGAGAATGACACACTGTTGTCATCTTTTCCACTTTTCCACTGTGAAACACCATTGGAATTCCTTGTTGTAAAATTATAGAATGGTTTAAGTTGCAAAGGACATTTAAGGCCATCTAGTTCCAACCCTCCCGCTATAGGCAGGGACACTTCCCACTAGACCAGGTTGCTCAAAGCCCCCATCCAGCCTGGTCTTGTATGCCTTCCAGGACAGGGGCATTCGTCTCTAGGCAACCTGGTCCACTGTCTCATAACTCTCACAGTTAAGAATTTCTTTCTAATATCTAGTCTAAATATGCTCTCTTCCTGTTTAAATCAATTTCCCCTTATCCTGTTGCTACATGACTTTACAAAAGTCTCTCTGCAGCTTTTCTGTACCTCCTTCAAGTACTGGAAGGCCACTATAAGATCCTCCCAGAGCCCTCTGTTCTCCAGTCTGAAAAGCCTCAGCTCTCAACCTGTCCTCAATTTGTTATCCAGAGAATGATCCATCCATCAAATCCATTTTTCTCCAGTTTGGTGACCAGGATGTCGTACAGGACAATATCAGATGCTTTACACAAGTCTGGATAGATGTCAGTTGCTCTGCCTTTATGCACTGGTACTGTAACTCTGTCATAAAAGGTCACCAAGTTTGTGAGGCATGATTTGCCTTTGCTAAAGCCAAATTGGTTACCACCAATCACCACATCTTTATTTTCCATGTACCTTACTAGGGCCTTCAGCATGATCTGCTCCAGGGTCTTGCCAGGCACAGAGGTGAGACTGACTGGCCTGTAGTTCATTGGATCTTCTTTTTTCCCTTCTTGAACATGGGAATTATGCTTTCCCTTTTCCACTCAGTGGGAACTTCACCAGACTGCCATTACCTTTCAAATATGATGGATAGCAGCTTGACGACTTCATCCACCAGTTAACTCAGAACCCATGGATGGATCTCTTTGGGCCCTACGGACTTGTGCAGCTTCAGATTCTTTAGATGGTCTCAAACCTGGTCATTGAGGTAGAGGGTAACACTCCCTCCCCTTTTCCCCTACCTTTCTTTCCTAAAGAGTTTATGCCTATCTATTCCTACATTCCACTTGTGAGAGCCGTCCTACCATATCTCATATCTCTTTGCCCAGGGAGGTGGTGGAGTCACCGAGCCTGGGGGTGTTCAAGGAAAGGCTGGATGTTGTGTTGAGGGACATGGTTTAGTGGGAGCTACTGGGAATAGGTGAACGGTTGGACTGGATGATCTTCAAGGTCTTTTCCAACCTTGGTGATTCTATGATTCTATGATTCTCAGTGATGCCAATAACATCATAGCCCTGTAGGCACATGCAAACCTGTAATTTTTCTTGCGTGTTCCCATACTTCATGTGATAGTGTACAGGCATTTGAGTTGGGCTCACCTTGAGGCTGATTTACCAATTGATCCCTTATCATGCACTTTAGATGCTGCCTTACTGGCCTGTGATCCGACTCCAAGCTCAGAACATCCATTACCATCATCAGCCTCAAAGTGGGATTGTTTGAGGATCCCCTCCCTCAAGGTCTCTGTTTTAAATCCCTCCTGACTAAATTGGAAAGCTTGTTAACAAAGATGTTCTTCCTTCTCTGGAAGATGAGCCCCATCCACCCCTAGGAGACCAGATATCTCAAAGCAAGTTCTATGGCATAAGTAGCTGAAGCCCCAACCGTGACATCACCACTCCCTTAACCATTTATTGATTTTCTTAATACTATCAGCTCTTTTGCTCCCTATCCCTTTAACCTGGAGGATTAATGAAAAGACTGCCTATGCTCCTGCGTTCTCCACTGCTGATCCCAGTTTCTTTAGTCCCTCTTGATATTCTTCAGGTTTCTCACAGCTATATCATGAAACAGCAGCAGTGGATAGTAGTCTGTGCGATGTACAAGGTCTGGCAACGTCTCTGTCACATCCTTAATGCAAGCCCCTGATAAGCAGCGTGTCTCTCTAGATAGCAGATCAGGATGTCAAATGAATGCCTCTGTATCCCTCAGCAGAGAATCACTCACCACTATCACCCATCACTTTTTCTTAGTTATGGTATATGAGGAGCTGGTCTGTCTGCCTTACTCAGCTCTGCCAACTTACCTGTTGCAGTTTCTTTTTCCTCCTCAGTCTGCAAAACTTTGAAGTGATTCTGCAGAGGCACCTCAGGCTTTGAGTCAGGCTTCTTCCTTCTGTTAGTTTTTCTCACTGCATTTTTCCATTTTGCATAATTGCATTTCTCACTGCAGTTATCCATTTCCCATCACTATTGACTTCCCCTCTAACTGGATGTGCTGGTGGTGGAGCCTGGGGCAATTTGGCCCGAGATTCAGTGTAGGTTTCTATTTGGCCCTGTATTCAAGGCAGGTTGCACATGAGTCGAACTGTCTATCTTTCTCACAGATATTACACAGCCTTTTGCATATCAGCCACCTGTTGCAGGAGGTCTTCCACTCAAGCAAATATTACACAGGCGAGGTTGCCACATGAAGATACTGGACAAAGTCCAGTGAATACTGACTAACATGAAGGGAGTGAAAGATCACTCCTTTTAGAAATAGCTGAAAGAGTTGGGACTGTTCAGCCTGACAAAATGAGGGCTTGATGGGAGATCTCATCAATTTATATAAATACCCAAAAGGAAGGTGAAAAGAGAATGGAGCTTCCACTCTTTTCAGTGGTAGTCAGTGAGAGAATATGAGGCAATGGTGTCACAAACTAAAGGGTTACATGGCCTACATGTGCACAGAGATAGTAACATTGGATTTGTAGGATTCAATAACATACAGGAACATAGACGCTTTATTCTATAAAATTTTTATTTATAACAAATTACTATGTATTACCATTAGCAAGTATACTTTGTTTAGTAAGAGAGATATATGCAGACATTAAAAGCATTAGGTAATACCAGGAAAGCAAATATATTTACTATATTTGTAGTAGATATTGCTAGTAGCAATAATTATTTGTAGTGGGAATCAAAGGTATTAGAAAGGCAATTAGAAGTAGTAAAAATCAATAATGCAGCAGCAAACATATGTTGTTATAATAGGTTCAGTAAACTTATCAATACTCATACAGTGAATATACTTATTATGGATTGTGAAGTTGTCAATAGTATAACAATGATACTTCGTACTTGTCAAGGTTATACAAACACCATCCTCTCTCTGTTAGCCACTGCTGTTTTGATGCAACCCAGGATACTGTTGGCCTGGCAGGCTTCAAACACACACTGCTGGCTCATATTCCTGCCCTTTTGGAGCAGGTGGGTTGGATTAGGTGACCTCCAGAGGTACCTTCCAACATCAGCCATTCTATGATTCTGTGAAAACAATGACTTGCATCTTTACAACTTATGAAGTTCTGTTACAACTTGCTTTTCATTTTTGCAATTGCAAGAGGATGCTCCACAGCAATATGTGCTATTCACTGAAACTTGAGATCTTTCTTTCCTCAAATCAAGTGTTCTATGCTGCTCTACAGTTTGCTTTCTTTACTCTAACATTGTTTTCACCTTAATAAGATCCTGCAATTCTTTTGTTACACTTACTAATATGGAATTAATGAACATTTTTCACAACTTGTATGTTTTTATCTAATCCATAATCTGAGACTGGATAACATATTTAGTACAGCAGGATTTCTGGATGTTTCTAACTGTACAAGTCATATGCTTCTGAACCAGTTGGAGAAAGGAATTTTGTAAAAAAATGCTTTCTTATAATTGGCTAGCTTGGATGAGGTTCCCCAAAACACCTTTTCTTTGAAAAATATATTTTATTCTTTATGATCTTTCCAAGACACTAATAATAATTTTGATAACTGAAAATTTTGCTAAATCCACACTCTTACTGCAACCATACCCATAAAATGCAGTTGTTAGCCTCAGTCATAACAGCACAACTAACATATAGGGCCACTCCAATGATAAGACCTCTTCTGTGATACACTCTCAGTTGGCACTACAGGCTCATTTCTTTTCCCTCTTAGACATGAGGTCCCAGCCTGTCAACGGTTTACGGGCTGGCTCGGCCCGGTTCCATGACCAGTGGGGTGGAGGGATCCACGGATCTGCACCTCCAGGAAAAGGCAACAAGGGACCCCAAAATAATTAAAAACAGCAGCAACGATCTGAGGAGAAACAAACTAATTTATTAAATACAGTATCGGAATGCAAGATAACACACTATAATACAATATAATCAGAATTGAAGCTGATAAATCAAATATAATGAGAGAGAGAATGTCTGAAAAGTGGATAGGCATCACCACAATGCTGAGGTGAGATGCGCAGTGCAGTTGAGCAGCAGGGAGACAGGAGGAGAGCCCACGAAGAACAGATGAGAAAGAGCCCATCAGGAGACCTTGCCAGGAGTTGTATCTCCTCTCTGTGACTGCAAGGTCCCCTGCGGAATGTAGTTCTTCTTCTCTTCTGAGCAGGTACCCTGGACTTGAGAATTAACAGTTAAACTCCCAGTGCCCCACACGATGTTATGATGTGGAATACTGAAAACCAAAAATCACAAAACCATGACACAGCCCCAATTATTTCCCCAATTTCTTCAGTCTCAGCTCGTCTCCCTTTGTTAGAGACAGTTCTGCTTGCAGTTCTAACCGCTAAAAAAAAAGGTTGTGTTTTTGTTTTGTTTTGTTTTGTTTTCAAGCCAAGTTGTAATATCTGTACAGAATTGTTGCAAGATATCTGAGTGTCTTGCTCCAATTTATAGGAGGGAAAAGAAAAGGGAGAAGATAAAAAGACAGCAAAGAAGCAGGGGGGGAAGGAGGAGGGGGAGAAGGGGAAGATAATCGTTACACAATTACTATAAAAGACTTCTTGGGCTTGGTTACAAATGTTGCCCTGATCTGTTGGACTTGTCCATCATCAGTTGAAGTGGTTACAAAGTACATGGAGTATACAACACGTTGTATCAGTTGAATAAAACATGGAATCATACACGGTACAAACATAAGAGTTGCAACAACACACAGTAGATAAAACAGGATACGTTTGACCCATGGGCCACCTGGAAGCCTGGAAAAGAAATCAAAGTTTGGGCCTTTACAGGTTTGGACAGGAACATGGGCTATTTTCTGTATACCCTGGGCAATTTGTTTAACAACTTTACCATTATCATAAATCTTTAGACAACAATTAGAATCATTCAGTTTGCCACAGACACCACTCGGTGATACCTCAGGAGTGGTGACATGAATGTTACATGATGAATAAAAGGTAGAAAGTGAAAAGAGACAACCATACATTTAGAAATGACCATAAATTTAACAATAACCAATATTAATAAACGAATAAGTAAAACAAACTTAGGTATTTGTGTCAGCTGCTTTCCCAACCCAGGAACTCCCAGTGTAAGCCAGGATCCAGATGGGAATTTTTCAGTAGAGGTTGTGGTGTTTAAGAATAGCCATACAATATCACACTTCAGTTAATTCACAAGGACTGATACCAATCACCACCCACACCCACGACAACACAAAACATAACACTACTGCAACCAAAACATGTAATCAAGAGATACATTCAGTATTCTAGCATGATCAAATCTTCAGTATTTCTGTCACAAAACATGAATGGTTAAAATCAGCTATTAGCCTTTTTGTGTTCTGTCAAGGTCCGACAGGGATCTTCTGTGAAATAAAACAAGACACCGACTTGCCCTTTTTGGGCTTTGTTAATAGGGCTAAAAAACAAACAAACAAACAAACAAACAAACAACAAACAAACAAACAAACAAACAAACAAAAAAACGAGGGAACAATCCAGCAAGTGTTGATTTCATATTCCTTTTTCAGGGTGTCTTTAGCCTTCCAAGGATATTTGTTAAGGGATCCTGTTAAGGTTAGGGAAACTGGCCTCAGGCTAGCTGAGTCAATCGACACAGTCTGGCCAGGTAGGTAAGAGTGCTTCCCTGGCTTATCAGCTACTGGATCGTGACTCACAGGGATAACTGGCAAGAGTGGTGAGGCCTTTGGACAGAAGGTGTTAAATCGAGGATCTTGTTTCCCTTTGTTGTGAGCTTTCTCATGCATCCACCCTTCACCGCCCCCACCCCGCTCACTTGGGAGGGGCGAAAACATCAGTTTTCTAATGGCTTGGATAGCCGTTCAGGTTCCCTGGGAGAGGCCCTAGGACCTGGGGTTTTGCCTTCTTCAAGATTCTGGAGCTTTTGTTCTGGCCACCAGTTAACTAATTTCTCTAACCTGACAGTGGGTAATCCATTCATCAAATCTTGTGGAACACCCTTTTGCCAGTCCAGTATCCAGAGACAATCACATTTATGATCAATACTACTCCTACCTGTTTTTACTGACAATGAGACCCTTCCAGTCCCACTGAGCTTTGGGCTAGGAGGCCTGGGGGCAAGGCTGATTGCTGCAAGTCGTTCTTCCCTTGGCTCAAATTTAGTGGAGGAAGAAACCACTGGCCCATATTTCCTTCCATAGTTAATTAACTCTTGGGCAACCTCTCCCCACGTCCATGCTTTGTTTCCTGACTGCAGATGGCTGGGGGTTACAGTTTCTTCTAACACTGCCCAGGTTCTCTCTCCCTGAGACATAGCCTCTATTTTTCCTTGCAGTTGTATCCCTATAGGTTTTAACGATTCTGGAAGCCCCCTAATTAAAGCAGTCATTCTCTCAGGATCAACAGACATCATCATAGGTGATTCATGGTGTGGCTGCAGCTTTCTATCATACATCATTTGGAGACAAGCAGCATTTTGAACACTCTCTACTAACTGATCAGTTGTTCCAATAATGACAAGAGGGTCTCCCCGTTCTAAAGGGTTGAGACCACCTGCCCAATAGGCAGCCCTTTGCGTTAATGACCAGGGAGCATGACTGTTACCAGTAGTTAAAAATACTCCTGGTCCCCAATAACCTTCTGCTTCCTTTTCTGTTAACCGAATCTGGTCGCCACCAGTGAGACTAACCCTCCATACATATTCTGTCTCTGATTCCATTGGAGAGCGGCTGAAATCTTTCTTCAATTTCACTAGTTCAGTGGCTGAGAAGGGAATTTCTTTAACATTCATTTGAGGATCTAGATCCTCACTGTTATCGAATGTGTATTCAGTTTTTATCAAAGGACGCAATGGGGCTACTGGAGTTTCTAATTTATCTAGCCTTTCCTTCATTCCTGGTAGTTCCACCTGAGGAAAAGTTTTTTCTCAAGGCAAACTGTGGGTGACAGTATGGCTGGCATGCTTACCTGTTAGCAGTTCCTTAAAAGCCATTTGCAACAAAGCTGAATTACGTTTCTCTCTTTCTAATTGTTCCTCGAGGTTCACTATTTGATTCTGCAGCGTTTTCACCAATTCTTGTGTTACTTTAACTGATTCCTGCAGTGCTTGTATAGCTTGGGTTTCTGCCGAATGCTTTTCATCTCGAAACTCCACAGCAGCTTTTAAAGCAGCCCCAAGTACAGCACAAATAAACGACTTTCCTTTTCCAGCTTATGTACGAGCCTCATTCTGTAAGACACTAATGCGGCCCGAAACACTCTACAAATTATGCCAATTTTGGCATGCCCAGTCCACCACTGATAAAGAGGGACAAGCATCATGCTTTTCTAAAAGATCAAATAACCCATCTTCACTTTTCATACTGGCAATACTGTTACTCATTTCTTAATACAATGAAAGATCTATACTGAGGGAGGTGGAGGTGCACGTATTCAAAAGCTCAGTTACTCCTCACCGCTCCTCCCAGGGAGATACACCACACCTAGACAAATGCAAATGCTCCAACCACTCCTCCCTTTCTTTGGGGGAGCACAAAAAATGAGAAGCTAAAGCAACACTTTCTAGGTTTCAATAGAGTAAATAAAATTTCTTGGAGAGGCATACAAGTTTAAGTAACAAAATATCACTTCCTCACTTCCCCAGGAGGCACAAGCATGCAGACACACACACACACACACACACACACACACACACACACACACAAAAAAAAAAAAAAAAAAAAAAGTTCAAGTTTTGCACTTCAGTTACCAAATAACCAGAGAGGTCTTCCCAAGGAGGCACACACATATTAAACAAAATGCAAGTAGTCAAAATACATCCCCAAGAGGTACACACATAAAAGGTAAAGTTTCAGAATATGGAGCGGTCTTCCTGGAGAAGGACTCACGTCTAAATTTTCAAAACTATCGCTCCTTGCAACTCCAGGAGGTGCGCACAAAGAAAGTTTCAGACTATACCTGAAGGACAACAGTCTCACAGCGGGTATCCTGCCGACTACGCCATTAAATAAATGTCTCGCTCCAATTTATAGGAGGGAGAGGAGGTTCTTTTAGTATCTGTATACCCAGCGTGAGATTAAGAAGCAATGGTTCAAATGTTGGTCCGACCAGTTTATTACAAATCTTAATCAGGGAGATGGGGAAGGGGAAGACGGACACTATCACGAATTAAGGTAATGGGAAGGGAAGGAGGGTGATAGAAAAGATAGAAGAGAAGAAGCAAGGAGTCTTTATAGGCAGCAAGAGGGAAATAGTCACCACCATGGATCCAGCGTGGTTCGTAGTTCCGTCTTTGATCCTCAGTAGTGGTGGGTCGTGGGGCAGAGTTGTTCTATTGACAACGATGGCGACGAACGACAACCATGGTGATGATGGCCCCTTTTCAATGCTTCAAAGTGGTTGAGTCAGCTGTCTTTGGACTGACAGCTCAAATCCAAAGTGGTTGAGTCAGCTCTCCTTTGAGTGGCAGCTTCTGGCTCTGGGATCTCAGCAGAAACTTCCTTTGTTCTTATCTTTCTGGCCTTGCCAGCAGATAAGAGGAAGCAGGGAGGCAGCAACTTGTATCTTGCCTTCGCAGGATACAATGGTATCATCCCCCAGCCTTCCATAGCAAACAGGATTTATTTGGTCACAGGCTAGATCTTCTGCCAGTAAACAGTCCTGAGCACTATCTTCCGAAGGCAAACAGCTCCAAAGATGTAAAATTGTCCACACAGCGATGTTGATTGCCACACAACACCCATCACTTGCCTCCTCAACAAAATACCTCAGGAAGCAAGCTTTGAGCCAAAAAAACAAAGGATTCTCACACTGAGCTAGCTGGTAAATCTGTACAGCACAAGGTTATGCAGAATGGTACGGGAACAGTAGTTTAGGTCCTCAGATCAGTGTAACTAATATCTGCTTTAGTAATGCTGATGTGGATAGCTAATAATGTGCTAAGTAACATGAGCCAGCAAACCTTACACTGAAAATTAATTAATTAATTAATTAATTAAAACTCACCATGACATTTTAAGTCTATCAATTCTTCAGATTCTTTTTTTAATGTGACTTGTTCCAGTAGGAATTTGAAATCAGAGAATGGCTAGAAATTATGTGAACATACCTACAAATTCCTATCCTATTTACTTGTATTGGGTCAGACCGAAAGAAAAAGGTTCTATAACACAGAACTTAAATTATTTACTTAGCCAACAAAAAAAATCAACTGCATAACCCTATTGCAGATATTACAGGAAACAATTAACAGAAAGAGGCCTCAATGACTTCAGGACTAGGATGTCTTTCTGGAGATGGAGAATACTGGTTCTTGATTGAAATAAAACAGGCCATATCAAAACAGCCATCTTGAAAGAAAGGATTAACATTTTTTTATTTGGAAGAAGAATCCAGAGCTCATGCTGTAACTCGTAAATTTTAAGTTCCTGGACCTTAAACAAAGTACAAAGAATGTGTGATCCGAGACAGCCTGCACAGTTTTAACAGGGGAAGATCATGCCTAACCAATTTGGTGGCCTTCTATGATGGTGTGATGGCAATGGTGGACAAAGAAAAAGGAACCGATGTCACTTACATGGACTTGTGCAAGGAAGGCCTTTGACATGGTCCCCTACCACATCCTTATCTCCAAATTGGAGGATTGTGGATTTGATGGGTGGACTACTCAGTGGATAAGCAATTGATTGAAAGAGTGAAACACAAAGGGCTATTGAAAGACAAAAGGTGGTGATCAGTGGTTCTGTGTCCAGGTGGAGGCTAGAAACTAATGGTATCCCCCAGGGGTCTGTCGTGGAAATGGTCCTCTTCGACAACTTTATCAATGACATCAATGATGGAATTGAGTGCATCCTCTGCAAGTTTTCAGATGACACAAAACTGAATGGTGCAGATGACACAATGGAAGGAATGGATGCCATTTAGAGGGACCTCAACAAATGTGAAAGGTGGGTCTGGATGAATCTAATTAGGTTCAGCATGTTGCTGTGCTGGAAGAATCCCAGGCATTTATACTGGAAGTAGCGGTCCTTGAGAGCAGCCCTGTGGAGAAGGACCTGGGGGTCCTGGTGGATGAAAAACTTAACGTGAGTCAGCAGTGTGCTCATGTAACTCGGAAAACAAATGGTAGTCTGGGCTCCATCCGAAGAGGGGTGGCCAGCAGGGACAGGGAGGTGATTGTCTCCCTCTACTCTGCTCTTGTGAGGCCACATCTGGAGTACTGTGTCCAGACCTGGGGCCCCTAGAAGAAGAAAGGCAGGGAGCTCTTGGAGAGGGTCCAGAGGAGAGCCAGAGAGATGATCAGGGGACTGGAGCACCTCCCCTACAAAGACAGACTGAGGGAGCTGGGCTTGTTCAGCCTGCAGAAAAGAAGGCTGTGCGGTGATCTCATTGCAGCCTTCCACTATTTAAAGGGAGCCTACAAACAGGAGAGGAATCAACTCCTTGAAAGGGTAGATAATGGCAGGACAAGGGGAAATGGTTTTAAGTTGAGGGAGGGGAGATTTAGGTTGGATGTCAGGGGGAAGTTCTTTATATGAGAGTGGTGAGGTGCTGGCACAGGCTGCCCAGAGAGGTTGTGGATGCCCTGACCCTGGAGGTGTTCAAGGCCAGATTGGATGGGGCCCTGGGCATCCTGGGCTAGTATTAAATGGGGAGGTTGGTAGCCCTGCCTGCAGGGGGCTTGGAGATTGATGATCCTTGAGGTCCCTTCCAACCCTGGCCATTCTATGACTATTATTTTATGATTCTCTAGAATAAGCTCTATGGTATGCAGCACAGAGACTGCGGAAGTGCCTCAAGGTATCTAGAGCAGAATATGTGGGCTGATATACCTGTGTTTTCAGTCTACTCCTTTTAGTCTGAGGGCCAAAATATATGGTTTGAAAGGTTTACCTGGAGATGACATTTATTCTGTTGCTCTAGTTAAGAAAGAGAAATGATTCTTTCTTTTTTCTAAAAAAGACAACCCTGCCTTTGTGGAGATTTCCTGTGAGGTTCAATAGAAAAAGCTACTATTTAATCTTCTGGATCACAGAATGAATTGCAAACTGGAAAGATGAAAAGGTACCTTTAGCCCATCTGCATTTTTATCTTGTGCATTTCAATAGAATTAATCATTTTTGCATACTCTGGCATGAAAACTCTGATATGTGACTATACTTCCAAAACCATGAATATTAATGTTTTTGTCCAAAGAAATGTGGATTCTTTTCAGAGCTTGTGGTTAATAAATAATTCTCAAAACATCTTCATATTCTCAGTCAGACTTTTCCAGGATTTAATGGAAGAGAAGCTCCTGATGTTGAATGTTTTCCTTGAGAATTGTTCTTTGTACCCTGTATGGCTAGGCTTGTAATAATTTAGTATTATAAATTCCTGAAGATTATTTAAACTATACATGAGTTCATGATAAGTCTTCAGCAAATTTTGTATTCTGTGCTATAGCAACTTTCAAGTACAATGGAAAATCCCTAAACAAAAGTAAAGTCAGTGCTTATATATCTGACCTGAAAAAGAATCATGATAGGTGTTAGTACATGGCTATAACTAAATCTGAAATATGCTGACTTGCAATATGAATTTCACTTTTCTGAAATAAACCAGTTAACTCACTGACATTTGTCAAGAATGAATATTGTCCTAGGAGTAATAGTTCATCATAAATCTCAGCTGAGTTCTGTTAAGTAGCCATTGGATAGCTTCCAGCCATCTGGCCAGCATCTTAGCATCGATGAAGGTGTAATTCATTGTGACTGTGGGAGAAAGCTAGTCAGGAAAAGAAGTGTTAAAGTCTTGTGAAAGATGGGGTGTAAAGCAAATATATTTCTGTGAACAAAAAGATATTTTTGCATCAAAGAAACATTTCAAGCATTTCTGTTTTCCTGTTTGAAATATTGCAGATTCAATTAAAACTTTTTTTTTTTTTTTTTTTTTTTTTTTTTTAAAGTTCCTAATTGTGGAAGAGCTGATTACATATACTGTATTAAAGATGATCAGAAATCTGGAAGATCGTCTCACTGCCTACTAATATTAAGTTCTAAAGGGATAGGAGTATTCTAATTTTAGTAGATTGGTCTAGTATTTTAAAATGTATCATATGGGAGTGGTATAGAACTTAGCCTGTTGCAGAGGGGAATTTAATTTGCTGTGAAAATCAAGAACATTCTTTCAAAGTATTCATTCAATCATTGTACTATTTTTTTTTAATAACAACATTCTCAGAATTCCTAATCTGAAACACCAGTGCCATTCAGTGATCTGGACAGTGAGGAAAAAAATTCTAGTTTTCATAGAATCATTGAGGTATGAAAAGACTTTAAGATCATCACGTTCAACCACCACCTAACTCTGAAAGTCTATTGGTAAACCCGATTTTCAATCTGTGCTCATTGCCCCTCCATTTAGGTGATCATAGAATCGCTGAATCATTAAGGCTAAAAAAGACCTGTAAGATCATCTAGTGCAACTGTCAACCTACCACCAATAATACCCAATAAACCATATCCCTTAGTACTACAACTACCCTCTCCCTAATAACCAAACTTAAACCTTCCCTGGCCCAATGTGAGGCCATTCCATCTAGTTCTATCACTAGTTATTAGGGAGAAGAGGCCAATCTCCACTACCACATTTCTGTTAGTGGTAGAGAGTGATAAGGTCTCCCCTGAATCTCCTAAAAAATCCCAATTCCCTCAGCTGTTCCTCATAAGATTTATGCTCTAGACCCCTCACCAGCTTAATTGTCCTTCTCTGGACACATTCCAGGGCCTCAATGTCTTTCTTGTAGTGAGGGGCCCAAAAATGAACACAGTACTTGAGGTGCAGCCTCACCAGTGCTGAGTAGAGGGGGATGATCACTTCCTTTTCCTGCTGGCAACACTATTTGTGATGCAAACCATGATGCTGCTGGCCTTCTTGGCCATCTGAGCACACTGCTGGCTCATGTTCAGCCAAGCACCAACCAGCACCCCCAGATTTGTTTCCTTCATGCAGCTTTCCAGCCACTCTGCCCCAAGCCTGTAGCGTTGTCTGGGGTTGTTGTGGCCAAAGTGCAGGACCAGCATTTAGTCTTGTTGAACCTCATTCCATTGGCTTCAGTCCACCTATCCAGCTTATCCAGATCCCTCCATAGGGCCTCACTATCCCCAGACAGATTGACACTTCCAGCCAATTTGGTGTCATCTGCAAAATTACTGAGGATACACTCAGTTCCCTCATCCAGGTCATCAAGAAAGATATTGAACAGGACAGGTCCCAATACTGACCCCTCGGGAACAATAGTCATGACTGGTTGCCAGCTGAATTTAATTCTATTCACCACCACTTTCTGGGCTCAGCCCTCCAGCCAGTTCCTTACTCAGCAAAGGGTGTGCCTGTCCAAGTCAAGGGCTGCCAGATTCTTCAAGAGAATACTGAGAGAGACAGTGTCAAAGGCCTTGCTGAAGTCTAAGTAGAATGCATCAGTAGCCTTAATCTTAATTACTTATTTACTTATTTAAACAATGTTATGCAAGAATAGTTATATTCCTTGAGATTGGAAGTAAAAGATTAACCAAGGTTTGGACTTTCTTATCAGGCAGGAAACAAATTGTAATTGTAAGATGTTCTTTTTTTACTTTATAGAAAAAGCTCTTCTACATTTCCTTTAAAAGTGCCAGTAGCATGTTCAAGGGATGTAAAAAAAAAATGGCAGCCTAAAGTATCTGACAAACATGTGGGACCAGAGGAGATAGACTCCAGGCAAAGAACAGAGATCAGAAGAGTCATATCACACAGTGATACATGGATAGGACTATGCTGAGACAGAAATTCATCAAAGCTTTGCAAAATCACTAGCATATACCTGTACTGGCAATTTCGCTATCTAGATGTACTAACTGTATATGCATGCATATCTTTGCATTAATTAACTCTGCCTGTTACATTTTCAGTGGACACTTTATTTTTACTCTCCAATTATTTTTTCAGATTGGTCTATCATTCTGGTATTTTAGCCATCTACCATAAATTTCTGTTTTAATTTTCTGCACTTGAAGACTCAAAAAAACATTTGAACATTGAAACGTTTCACTTTTGGATATCATGCTCATCTACTTATGCTAAAACAGTTTTCAATTTGATCTAAGTGCTACAAATTTTGAAGCCTAATATTAGCATGGCTACAAACTTGGGATGAAATTCATCTCAGCTAGCTTTAGAAAGCTAGCTTTAGAAACCTACAGATTAGTCAGCTAGATTGACTTTTCAAGTAGCTATTTCTAATCATTGACTTCAAAATGAACATAGTTCAGATTTAGATAACATTTAGGTCACATAAATTCCACATTTAGGCATTCCGTCACTTAAAGGGAGAACTCAGTGAGGTTTTCAGCTAACATTCAATATTGGATTTCTAAGGACCCAGCTGTATTATTTTGTTCTTTACAGGAAAGCCAATTTCTGGAATTAACTTTTTATTTTAAATGCATTTATTTTTCTTTTATTTGAAAGCATGTGTTTCATATGATTTTTCATTTATTTATATGTCCAGTTGTTGATTTATTTCTTGAAGTCCATACATTTCATTACCCTGTGTTTTCCCAAGCCATTTTGCCCTACAAGTAGTTCCTATGATGACTGCTGTGCTCTAATCTCTTCTAAAGATAGTATTTAATTTAGAAAAATAAAAAAAATGCATAATAATACTGTTATCTTTTATATACATGCACAGATTTCATAATTCATAATTTATAAAAAAAGATGACTTTGTTAAAGCAATGAGCTTTCTAATCACTGTGACCAGCATTCAACTTGTGCCATTACTGGTACTTTTTACTTTCTCCTCAGCTGCTGAAGTCTCTTGCAAGTAACTTTCGTGGAATATATTTTAAATGTTTTTCTTCTCTAGATGGAGCTACTGAAATCTTATGCATAAGAATTTTCATACCATTCCAGAATCTCATTTACTGTATTCTCCTGGGCATAATTCACATTGCAGAATTCAACGAAGACCTTCTCTAATTCTCCAGTAGTGCCATATTTCTGCACATAAAAAAAAAAGTGTTAGTCATTTATTTTAACAGTTTAAGGTTGAAAATATCTGGGCTCATGTTAAACTGCAAGCGAATGATTTGATATTAAATTCCTACCTTACTCCATAAGATTTAACCTTATACCTTGTGCATATATTATGAATTTGCTGTAACAGAATAGGAATTAATGTCTTTATATATTTGATGTCTGTGGGTGTAAAAAGTACAACTGCACACATTAGCATTTAATTTCTTCCAAATGTCGGCCGGTTAAAGATCCCTTAGGATTTTGTTTAATTTGTAAGTGAAAGCTGGAAGCCATTCTGCTTTCCTTGTATCTGTCCTCCACACCAGAGTTCAATTAAACATCTCCCCTATGGCTTCCCTCATCTGCAAAAGCAAGTGTAGTAACAGACAGGGACCTGCATCTGATCCAGACAGATGAATGTTGGCTAGGTGGATGTATATTGAAGTAGTTAGCCAAGCTGTCATTTCTCACCCTTGCCTCCAGTGAAATAAATCTGCTCTATTTACTCTCACTCATGGAAACATCAAAAACAGTATTTTTGTTGATTAAAAAAGATCTTTTTTTCTCTGAGTGTTGGAAGGTCATGGTCAATAATTTTTCTTTTATATTTGTTAACTGCTTAAGCTCTCAATAGACATTTTCAGTTTTGAATTATAGCATGTTCAGATTAGCCTTTTTATCATCAGATGTAGAAACACAAGTAAAAGTTGTTATGACAAACAACATAAAAGAAAACAAAAAGTACATACCACAAAAACAGATGTTTTTTAAGTGCCATTATTGATGATTGAGATTGAGCAAGAAAGGTATATAATAAATACATGTACTTTAAAAATAGGGAGCCTTACCATATCACAGCAATATAATTCTGCAGGTAAGAAAGTAAGAAAGCTTCTTCAGGTAAAAAATAATTTGACAGAGCCAACAAAAGGAAAACATAAAACCTTTAGAATAATTGAAAAGGTTTTTGTATGAACTGGTATAAAATGTAGCACTTCTCTTCTGAACAATGGCAAAACCCTTAGCCACAAAATGATACAGAATTGCTTACTATTCCTGTTTGGTTTTTTTTTGTTTTGTTTTGTTTTGTTTTGTTTTGTTTTTTTTTACTCTTACTGTGTTGTGGTTTAATTTGTCAGGCAGCTGAGCACCACACAGCCATTTGCTCACTCAGCCACTCCCAGTGATATGGGGGAGGGAATTAGGAAAAAAAGTAGGTCTTGACAGTTGAGATAACTCAACTTCTACAACAGAAGAGGAAGAGAGAAATAATGGTAATTACATATATATAATATATATATATTTACAAAGCAAGTGAGGAACAACACAGTTACCATTTGCTGACTGATGCCTAGCCAGACCCTGAGCAATGGCAGCCCACCAACCCAAATCCCCACAGTTTAGAATGGCTTATTAACTATACAATAACGTTCTGTACTGCAAATGTAGCAAGGAGAAAATCAGAAAGTCTTATTTATACAAATCGTGCATTCAAAATTTATGCAAATATATTTTAACAAATTTTAACTACTAATAGTAATATTATTATTACTGTCTTTCTGTCTGTATGCACTTAGCCAAAGTTCTGCCTGTTCATTATTCATGATGCTATGAAGTAATATGCATGAAGAGTGATTTTTCTGTTCCTTATGTGTAAATACTGAATCTTAAAAAGCCTAAATATCCCTGTTTTTATTTCAAAGAAGGAAAACAACAGCTTTTCTTCCAGGTATGAAAATAGAATAAATGAAATCTTGAATCTTGTTCTGCCTTTGGATACTGAAAAATAACACTAGAGTTTTTTATAATTTCTTACACTTGTGGTTGAATAATAGTACAAAATTCGTAAGGAAGTCTGCTTTTACCTAATTACGTGCAGTAAAGTTAAGTGATTTCGTAACATATGTTTTCATTTCTCTTCTTAATACACAGGGAATTTACTCCCAACAATTATATTTGACTGATTTTATGGATTAGTACATTTTTTTCATTTGTTTTGTTAGATATATTTATTAGATGAAGATAATATAATGAGAAGATATGTGCTAATTATTTAGTCCACGTGGCCAAATATCTCAGTTATGTCTTAAGCATTACTTTCTTTTGTTAGATGGTATAATTTTTTGTGAGGCAATTTTTCCCTTGTCCAGTGACAAAACATACAGACACTGAAGAAAGAATTTCTGATGAAGAAATGTAGTCAGTACAATAATTTTTAAAAATATGGTCCTCCTGTAGACACTTAGAAAACACAACACCACCTGAAATTGCCACTTCCATTTCCTGTGTGCTTGGTTTTGGTATGCTAAGTCTTTTCAGTGTACTCTGTGTTAGAATCCCAGTTTTCCACGGCTGAATTATTTATTTATTAAGTAATCTCACAAACCTATAGCACTGATGTGACTGATTGGTTGCAAATAAATCTGAGGGGAGGAACACATTCTTTCTGTAAAATGGCCATGTTAGAAATATTAATATAGCTTTTTATGGCAGACTTTATCTTGCTTCATTACTCCCCTACCCCAGGGCAATTTCTGAACTGATGCCTCAGCAGGAGACAAGAGTGGCCGTTTTATTTTGGAACAAGCTATGCTGAATCTAAGTGGAAAAAAAACCCTTAACAGTCATCTGCTGGAGGTTGGATTCCTAGACAATATATGCTTATGTGCATAGAGAATGAAATTATGAAGCTTTTAAGGAACCATGTGAATCAGACTTTAATATAAACTACATTAATTATCTTCAATGTTAAGGCTTTATATAGAAAAAGGTGAGGGTTGAGAGGTTGAAGTACTTGTTTGTAACTCAGGAAACATGGTTTATCAAAGTTAAAATTCACAATGACAAAGGAGTGATGCATTTAAATGTGACTTAAGTAAAGCTTAGACATCTAAATCTAGTAATCTTCTCTTAAATCCATGCCTAACATTCTTTTTATATTTATTCTAAAACTGTATAGATTTTGGATGGGCTAGATCCTCACAGTAAACACTATTTGCAGTTCTACTAACATTCCTTAAAACATGACTAAATCCTCTGTAGAATGTCCTTGAAGTATACCTTTCTTCAGTATTTAACTGATTTCTGTGGCATAGAGTACCTTCTGTGATTTCCAACTTCTACAGCAAGCTGAGAGTCTTGCGCAATTAAGTAAAAGTAATGGAATTCAACATATTTGTACTCTTTATTGATCTTTATCTAGGACAGGATGAGAGTAATTCCTTTTTTCCTATCAGTTTCCACGTTACATACACATACTTTATGCTGTATCAGGCAGGAACTTTATGATTATGTACTATGTGTGTATCAAGAGTTCTAGTTTTGATATTTTAGATCTACCTTCAGGGGAAAAAAGAAAAAAAAAGAAAGAGAAAAAAGAAAAAAAAAAAAAAGGAATTTAAAATCTGAGGTAATTTGTTCTATCTTTTTGTACCTTTAGTAGAATTTTAATGCAATGACTATGTGTGATGAGTATTTTGTTGAAGTTTCTGTTTCATTATTGTATCTGAATTTGTGGGAATATTATAAAATTTATCATACTGACTGTGAGTTATCATTGTTGGTAATACATATTACACACCATGGAACTCAGTAGAATAAGCCTTTTTAGTACCACCAGTTGAAAACTGCACAGGTAGAATTAAAGCATCACTGAGCACTGCACACCTTGCACTTCACAGGTGAAAATAGAAATCCATGTTTCATCTCTCTTCATAGAAGCCTAATTTCTTCCACCTTCTGTAATGCTTCAGTGACGGCCAATCCAATTGCTACGCTGGGGTGTACTTTTCTTCTCAGTGAACATCTATTGATTTTAATAGCACTAATAGGAGTTCAGAATATGTTTTTGGTACGGTCTGCTTGTTGTGTGTTATTAATGAGAACTGTTTTGTTTATGTTTTTGAGTGGGAAAACAAATAGAAGTAGGTTACTATACAGTTACAAGAGGCATTTAAGAGTGTTTTATGTTGCTGTTAATGAATCATTGAAGGTTGAAGGACACCAGCCCTGTGCTTGCGAGATGAAGGCAATTAAGAATTGTAATATTGGCACCTTTAACTATGACCTTTTATGCTTCCTATATAATAAGTCTTAAGTCTAATGTCTTCATTTTATTACTTGAAATCTATAGAGAAATCATGATTTCCTATTAAAATGGGCCTTTTTTTTTTTTTTTTTTTTTTAACTGGATCAGACTTTAAAGACCAGGAAGCACAATGTTCAGTCAGTGCACAATGTGTTTTACTTTTTTGTTTTTCTCACAGTATTGTAGTCTTTGTGAGAGAAAAATAACAGCATTTTGCTTTAAGTTTCAATTATAAGTTGAAACCTCTAAAACAAACATTCTGTGTAGAAATTTTTTCTGCAGAAAACTGAAATATCCTGAAGTAAAACCACACATCACTAGAATTTACAGTATGATTCATTGAGTTTTGCATGAGGTGATAGATTTATAGGAGCATCATTCTATCCTGAGTTTACAGGTTATAGTACAATTCACAGAGGAGAAACAAAAACAAAAACAAGAAAACCAATAACAATAAAATGGCAACAAGAACAAAACCACCAAAATGAGACTTATAAACCCATTTTCCTTCCTTCCTTCCTTCCTTCCTTCCTTCCTTCCTTCCTTCCTTCCTTCCTTCCTTCCTTCCTTCCTTCCTTCCTTCCTTC
>NW_024962262.1:32830319-33110080 GCF_019238085.1 Lagopus leucura
TCCCTCCCTCCCTCCCTCTCTCCCTCTCTCCTTTCTTCCTTTTCCCTCCCTTCCTGCTTTTCTCTTCCTTTCTCTTCCATTCTCTTCCTTCCTTTCTCTTCTTTCCTTTCTGTAGCCAATACAAAAACTCAGAATAAAACTAGAATTCTGCATTTTACTGATAAACTCAGGATATAATTTTACTTTAGAACTCTACAGAGTATGCAGAAATTGCAGTTTTGCTGTTGATCTACAGCAGCAGTATGTTGACTGGTGGGAGTGACGGCAAAAACTCCTTTGTACGTTCAATTTCACAATCTGCTTGTAACAGCAAGTGATATGTTTATTGTGCAGGAATAATAGACCAGATTTGTTTTTGTTGCACAGCAAGTCAGTGAGAAAGAAGAAATAGTGTTGTTAAAGGCTACCTGTAGATGTAGCTATAACTAGGGAAGCAACAGATATTTTGTGAAAATTTATTATCCAGTTATAAAAGTGCACACCACTACGGAGCGCAAAATCAAAAGATATGTTGCAGAAAACTTTTCCTAACTCTCTGAAGGCTTAAGCTGTATTTCTGTTGTTTGCAAGCATAAAAATATGCTATTCGATGGGAAGAGATAAAGAAGTGTTGGAAATATTTTTCATCACTGAATTTCCAAGTGGATAGTTAAAAAATATCTAATTTGATAAGTGAAGATACTTGATGAAATCTTTCTGTTTCTTGTAGATGCAAGTTAAAATTCTAAAGAACTACTATTTTTTCTACATACAGAATTTTTCTAAAAGGAAATTTAAACTATATTGAGTTGGCTTTCTGGAGTGATATGCTGAATATAATTTGAATATATATTTTCTTCAGATAAGAGAGGTTCAACAATTAGGTCATAGACAAAGTCTCATTTTAATCAAATGGGGAATGTGGAATTAGATTTGCATGCATTATGTATAGAAAAGTTTAAAATTACTGTTCATAACTGAATTTTACTGTAGTCGGAGGAGCATGCACTGTATTAGCATAGAGATATAACTCAAAAATCTGTAATCTAGTTTATTTTTTAGTTCTTCGAGAGATTTTTATTCTACATATTCATCTTAGCTTGTCCATTTTATCTATCCTTTCTTTTTTAGTTACTGAAATGTACAGACGTAGCCAGAAACATAACGTAGCCAGAAAAATATTTTGGACTGCTCCCAAAGTGATGTCTCCTATGTTATTATATTCACCCATGGCCCCAGAAGTGGATGCATGCTGGTACAGAAGTAGAGGTTGAACAGTCCCCCCAGTATTCCATCACATTTTGTTGCTACGTGATAGATGGCAGCAGAGGGCCAGTCTGACAAAATGGTGTCAGACATGAAAGTGCGTATGAAGCAAATTGCTCTCACTGAATTCCGCTATGAGGAAAAAATGGCACCCACTGACATTCATGAACTTTCTGAACGTTTATGAAGACTAACCAGTTAGCACAGTGAGGTGGTAGATGGTGCTTTGCAACATTGGCAAAAGTGACATGAAAGACAAGCCACATTTAAGATGGCCATGTGCATCTGTCATCTGATCTTTTGCAGATTTTTATGAATGCAGCATGCAGAATCTTGTTAGTTACCAGCAAAAATGCACAGCTAATTGTGGTAACTATGTTGAAAAAGTGTGTTGTAGGTGAGAACTTGCTCTGTCAAATAGTGTTATTACAGTCTTTGTGTCTGGTGTAGTTTCCACAGAAATGAATTGAGTGTCCTACATAATATCTGTATTTTTGCTTGTCAAAATTATCCATTTCAGAATAAAACAGCAAAAAACAAAGTCAGTGGGAAAATCCTTAATGACTTCAGAATATCAGGGAAAGAATATATTTTAGAAAATTCCATTTTTAAGCTAATATAATCTTTTAAATTGTTATTATATATATTTATGTATATATGTATATTATGTAATTATGTACATATTATGTATGTAATTAAATACAGTAAGTGTGTACATCACACATGACAAAAAAATTAGTTTTAGGTCACAATGAATATAAAATTTTTCTGAAGTACTATTAGTTTTTTTTTTAATTATTTTTTATTTTTTGTTTGTTTTGTTTTGCTTTGTAGTAGATGTTAATTGGTTTTGCCTTAGTCTTCAAAATAAGTCTGAGAGCTCAAAAGAAGATCTGCTTTTTCATGGAAATCAAAAGAAGGCTTGAAGAGTACATGGAGGAAGATGTGTGTCTACACCAGTGATGCAGGAGCACAAGACTAAGTCCATTTTATATGAAATTATCTGGTATGTTGGAATTATCATGATTATTATCATGATGCTCAGTCTCAACTAATATACTTTGCCTATCTGCAATGTATTTATTTTGCCTGAAGCACTGTACTAGCAGAGTTATATTTAGATCTTCAGCTGGTGATAGCATGTATAGGCTATCAGATAGGATATGTCAAAACTTCTTCTACATTATAGCTTAGATCCTTCTACATTATAAGCTTACATCCATTCATCTTGCCCTTAAAGATTTACCCAAACAACCTAAATCAGGAGTGGTCCTATATTGTATCTCTAATCAGGCAAATTCTTTTGTTTAATCAAGGTGACATTTTTAGAGAATTTGTTCCTTGAATGTTTCTCACACGTGTCTATTTTTGAGGGAGTCCCTGATTGTCAAAAGTCACTTCAGATTAAGTAGTGATTCAAGTTAACAAACCTGGCATAATGGCACAGGATTCTTATCACTGTTGTAAGAAGGATAGGATCACAAAATATAAAAGACAGCTTGAGGATACAACTCAGTGAGCTGCTTCACAATTTCTCATGTCTCCCGATTTCCGAAATACAAGATTTGTTTTCTTGAGTCTTGTGACATCTCTCAACATTCATCTTGATATAAAACAACAGAGATGAATGTCCTTTAATACCAAGCACGCCACAATTTGGCCTTTTGTTTAGCATATCACTACTTTTTTTTCTCTATTCAAAAGCAAAATACTGTTGTAGAAAACTTTTTCCATAGACACATAAGTAAATAAGAATTAGAAATTTAATTTCTATGAATTATTCTTGGAATAATACATAGTATATACAATAAAATATAGGAATTGTTATCAAAAAAAAGGAATTTCTTAGAAGAAATTTTATTTCTTCTTGAGAGTCCTCTATACTTGGAAATTTACAAAGGATACTTGGGAATTATTTTAAGAACTTATGTAAGTACATTTATTTCTTCCTTACAGATAGATTTCATTTGTGCAAATAGCTGCTGCAAGTGAATGAGACACATTATTTTTCATGTTGGCTAGCATTGTTAAGTGCTGATGATAACCTCTTTACAGTACTAACTTACAAACATCTCTCTTAGCAGCTAAGAAATGATACATAGATTTTGCATCTGTGCAAAACCAATTACTTTTAACTGTGAGGTTTTTTAAGTATATTTCACATTACATTTGCTAACTTATTAATTGAAACCATGGAGTCTGAGTACAAACTGTCTTTAGCTAAGAAGTCCTTGTAGCTAAGTATTTCTCTGTACAATTTGCTTTTAAGGAATATGTGTTGCTTTTAACTGTCACTTAAAGAGAGCTAAGTGTTTTATGACCTAAAGAACAAACTGAGATTTCTTTGCCTTTGATTTTTTTTTTTTTTTTTTTTTCAAGTAGAGACTTTAATCAAAACACTAGACAAGAATTCTGCAGTAGAAATAAGTTTCAGTTTATCCTTCAACCTTGGTCTTAAATGCAAGGCCTATTTGGCCTAGACTATATTCTACAGACAAGCTTTGACATCCACATGTTAGCTTCTGAATATCTTTCCTTTTAACACAGAATTGAAAGCCACAGTGGTTTTGAGTATGAATGTGTTGTAATCTAAACTGAACTTTAAACCATGTGACTACACCTGCAATCGCCAAGAATATCATTTCTTTTCTCCCAGTGAAGACTCAGCAAAGTCAGAATCTGCCTACTAAACTGGTAGGATTTAACAAAAAGAATTACAGGTAATTGTATCAGTTTTCTTCTCTAACCTCCTTTCATGTATCACAATCAAATTACAGTGTCTTCCAAAAAAGCGTAACTGATATACCTCCAATTACTTCATCAAAAGGATTGTGATTCCCCAGTAACACTGCTACAACATTTTGTGTCCATTTACACTGAATCAGTAGAAATAAATTTTCTATACTAACATAGGTTAAAACTGACTATTATCTTTATGATTGAAAATCACTGACTTCTAACCTTATTTTCAGTGTTCCAAAAGTATAAAATATGTGGTTTGGTGTCCTTATAAACCTTTACATTAATGACTTACAATAATGGAAAAGGTCAATAAGAGTGTAAGAATTTGATGGAAATCATATGTTTTGAGATGTTTGAATTCATTTATTTTGAAAGGATTCTAATAGTTCTGTTCCATATATATTACACCAAGACTGAAAGTCAGAACAGATATATTGTTGCTTTGTTTAAAAGTCTTTCTTGTACAGTCATTCCATGATGAAAAATTTGAAAAGAATAGCATCTCTTTGGTAGCAACAGAAACTTCAGTGCTATTGTTTACAAATGATATCTGATTGATATTTGAACATGCAAGCATAATGCTTCTGTATGAAAACACAGGTTAGGAATATGCCATACAGATCACTTAGTGCTGTCAACAACAGGACAGATATCTGGGTTAAGAAGGATCTTACAGAACACCCATTCTGCTCTCTGTAGGATCACAATGCTTTTTAAGATGTGAATGTTTTTTCCCTAAAACTCAGAGCTGAGTAGCATTACTATATCATTAAACAAACAAACAAACAAATAAATAATCTACAGTGGAGTGGGTTTAATGATTGACTGAAACTTTCTTCATTTCAGGAAATGTATTTTTAGATCTTTCGATACTTGTCCTCATGAGTGTTAACAAAAAATGCAGATCTGACAGCTTTCTGGCTTTTATACTGACATTGTTAGTACAAGCTTATACCCTAACAGTACCAACGTATGGTCTTTAATAGCATGGATCTTACCTTGTAGTTCTGCAGAGGTAGAGAAAATGCTGAGAAATTCTAATTTGAGAATGCCCAGATTGTTTTGTTTTAGTCTTCATCCACATGTGTTCAGTCATGAAAAACCAATGTGCACGCAAATATATGGATGCACATAGGGAATATGTTATTTCTCTTTAAAAGTTTTTTTTTTTTTTTCCCTTTGATTTTCAGTGATAAATTGAGTAAAAACTTAGTAGGAATTTCTAGTTTTCACTCTTTCTGACCCTGTGAATGCAAGAATTTATTGCAGAATTTTATTGTGACTTCAAATGCTCATTACGTTTAGTACAGTACTTTGAAGATAAGGTAACAGCTGGGAACATCTGCTGTTTAATCTCTTTTTCTTCACTTGACATCACCATCAGAACTTAAGAGGCCAGGAATTTGTTGCTAACTACAATACTAATGGATTGAATGCTGTGAAATTAGACTTCATAAAAAAAGAAATCATCAGTGTATATATTATGTGATTTTATCTTTCACGTTGGGAATTTTGTGTATTAATTTCAGTAACACAGGTTTGAGCAGATTTCCTACTAATTGCCATAATAGGAGTATTTGAAATCCAAAGCTCATGTGAACTCTGAAGTTTTGGTGAGCTACATTAGTTACTGCTAATGAATTTGGTGTGATATGTCAAAATATATGCATTTTTTTAACTGTTTTTTATAAAGTCAGTTTTCCAAAGGTATAAGAAATTACTTATGGCTTATGGTAAATTAGTAAAAAACTTTTTAGGAATGTGTTGTATTCAGTAATAACATGAAAACTGAAAATAAAATAAAAAAAAATTTAATAGCATAAAACAATACAATTAGAATATATATATATATATAGAAGTTTAGATGAGTTGGATAAGATAGTGTTGCTTTTCTAGGATATGTCATAGGGTTTGTGGTTCACTTGAAGGGGCAGACTAATCTATGCCTCCTACTTTTGAACAGGTCATATCATACTTTGTCAGGTATGATAGAATCTTTAATGTTCTTTGTAAACATACTTTGGCTCCTGAGTCAGCATGTTTTCTGATATTCCAATGCCAAAATTAAAACATCCATTTTTTCTATCTTCTTTCCTCTCTGTTCTATAAGCTATAAAGTTCTCACAGATTATTTTGAGCCATACAGACATGTAGCATGTAGCCTGCAAAGTTTATTGGCATCTTGAGCTCTTCATATTTTGTTTCTTGTCTTTCCTCTACTCATCCTCCCTCCATTGTAGTTGCAAGATTTATCTTATCAATTATAAACTGAGAACTTCACAGAAACTGCCCATATTTTTATATATTTTTATTGCCTATCTGAAAATATCCAAAATATATAAAATCTGTTTAGGACATTCTTTTTTTATTTTCTCTTCAGTCAGTTATCCCCCTTGGTATAATTGTGTTTCATAGATAAATCATGCTTCACATTTGGTATACAAAAAGTTGATCTTTTGGAGCACAGTTAAACAGACACTTAATATTTCAGTTCTACTGATGATGGAGTACTGGGTTATGCAGTATTGTAATTAGTACTAATAATGTAATTACAGCAAAGTATTAAAAATGAGTGCAATTTTTCTCCAAATTTATTCAGATAGAATGTGAGTATTCAGCAGTAGTCAGTATTGTGAATATTTATGAATTTGACAAAACTTCTGATACTGAAAGGAATATTTAAAAAAATTGAAACATTTTCAAAATTAAAGAGTAATAGTTCTTAATTTGAAAATACTTTTTTTTTTTTAAAAAAAAAAAATTAAGTTTTATTTAATTTTATGAATTTAACTAAAGACACAGCTCAAACTTGGGGTAGACCATTCCAATTTGTCCACACAATGGATTTCAATAAGCTTTCCACACTTGTCTTATTTTAATTTTTCTTGTATTTTTTTTTCTCTTATTTACCAGATTTTAAAGTGTTTTCTCTGTAGCTGACTTTATTTCCCCTAAATTGCAACCTCATCAATCAGCTGACCAACCAAAAAAATGCCCCAAAAAACAGCACATTAAAAATAAGAATAGTTAAGTATGTAGTTGTTCATATTCTAAGAACTTACTATGTAAGGATTTGATTTTTTGGACTTCTCACAGCAGAACATGCACTGACCTCAAACAAGAACTATGTGTGAACTGCTTGAAGGCATAGGCTGGTGGTGACAGACATTTCACCATAAAGGAAAATGTATTTGGAAAGACACAAAATCATGTCTGGGGGATGTTATAGGAAAGAATCTCTGAGGGAACTTTTGGAAGAAATCAGTTCAAGAAGGGATTTGAGAGCTTTTTAGTTACAATTTACCATAAAATGCTGCTGAAATAATCTGTGGAGCATCTGACTTTATCATAAAAAGAAGGAAGAAGGATAATATTTTAATCTATTTTTATTGCTTTTATTACTAAAGTTCAGTGCTCCAAAAATTAGAGAAAGAGCAGTCAAATGGGAATAAAAGCTTGTTTGCTTTTCATCACTGTAACAACTAGTATCTTATCAGTTTAGTTTAGATGTTCCCAATACCTGAAACAATCTTAGTTTCATACACTGTCAATAAAATAAGCAATACAAACCTAAGTTTATTAGCATCACTACGACATCGTAGTAACTAAATGTAATATTTTTAGAAAACTGCAGAGATTTTCATATTTAAAAATGTATCTTTGTCAACTGTTTATGGGCTGGTTCAGCCAGGTTCTGTGACTAGTAGGGTGGAAGGATCTGTGGATCCACGTCTCCAGAAAAGGGAAACAGGGGACCCCAAAATAATTGAAGGCAGTGGCAACGATCTGAGGTGAAACAAATTAATTTGCTAAATACAGTATCAGAATGCAAAATAATGCGGTATAATGGAATTGAAGCTAATAAATCAAAATATAATGAGAGTGAGAGTGTCTCCGAAAGGTGCATAGGCCTCACCACACTGCTGAGATGAGAAGTGCAGTTCAGTTGAGCCGATGAAGAAAAGCAGACGGAGAAGAGCAGGTGAAGAAGTGCAGCAAAGAAAACATCAGGTGACCTTGCCAGGAGTTATATTTCTTCGCTGACTGCAAAGCCCCCTGGGGATTCTTCTTCTTCTCCTCCAGACAGGCACTTGGGCATCAACAGTCAAACCCCCAGTACATTACATGATGTTATGGTGTGGAATACTGATAACCAAAAATCATAAAACCATGACAGTAACGAGATAACCACATCTTCCTAACACATCTTGGATACATATCCTTTCCAACTGATATTTAAAAATACATGACTCTTTCTCTTCTTACCCTGCCTTTCACTGAGCTGTCACATTTTGAGTGGTATTTAACTGACACAGGTTCTGAAAGAGACATTTTTTCTTCTCCCCTGCCCAGCACAACTACGTACTTTGTGCCAGCATGTGTGTTCATCTGACCACATGGTGAACTGAATTGGGCAACTGACGGAAGTTAAAGCTGACATATTTTGAGGGATTTATTTAGCACTGGTTTAATTTTCTCTGCCTGGATGCACAAGATCTGTGAGGGCAAAAAGTAAAATAAAAAAAAAGAGAACGGACAAGACAGAAGCAAGTCTGTATGTTCTAGTAGCAGAGTAAGATGATGATGATTAAAGTGTTTGTCATATTGATATCAGCATGAAAATCTACAAGACCTATATTCATTTCACCTTCTTTCCTTCTATATCTTACCAAACAATTATATCAGCTTATGTTGAGCTGAACATAATGAACTGTGGATTGAACTATAAGTAGGAGAACTGACCAAAAGCCAAGAGGGACTGTGACAGTGGTAGAGAAAGGTTTCCTAAATCTTCTTTCTTTACACAGAACCAAACTATTACCTTTGACAGATCTAATATCTTGCCTTTTTTCAAGTTTCAGAGAAAGTTGAAAGCCTGTGAGAGCAGACCTTTGAATTCACCATGGCCTTTTTGGTCTGCTTTCCTATTTTGCCTGTTCTGGAGTTGATATATAAGGGCTGTGCAGAGAATAAATTCAATGATTAAACCCTTCTCTCCTCCCCACAAAAAAACTGAACCAAATCAAACCAAAACAACAACAACAAAAAAAAAAACCACAAAGAAACCAAAAAACAAAAAACATCCTGTCATGCTACAGTGCAGTCAGCAGCTTCCAGAGTACTGGAGGTCCTGTAGGAACCATTTTTCCATGGGGCAAGGCCTGGCACCCAGGGCTTGTCCTACTGCTCCAGCCAGGAATAGGTCAGGCAGAAGACCCAGTAGGGGCAGCAGCAGCCTGGGGATGGCTGTGAGCTGAGGCTGGACTGGGACATATATGCTATATCGATCTTTATCAGGCCTTTTAATATAAAATCATTGCCAAAGCCCTACCAAGGCCTAGAAATGTGTGGGATGCAATTGAATTATCACAGGAGACTCAGGCACAATACATATGTACAGATACAATCACTCATCTCATTTCAGTAGTTAGGCTGAGAATTGTGGATGATGCAGGTAGGCAGACTATGCCTTCTCTCCCTTTACCTCTACTCTGTTTTTCCCAGTCATACTGGCTGATCCTGTAAGTCAATGACAGATTAGCTACACTGGTCATTTAGAATGGTTTATTGTAAATCAATTTGCATTTTGACAGTTTGTGCTATGCTATCTTTTTTTTTTTTTTTTTTTTTCCCCCTCTGGAAATCAGTGTGATTCATTTATTTCTCTCTCTACAGGTAAAAATTGTACAACTGGATAGCCTTACTGGAATTTGCAGTCCTTCAGGGGCATACATCTAGAAAGGTTAGAAGTAAGCAGCAATGCTGGTGCTGGTTACCAGTCTTGAGGGACTTCTGATTTGGCATGCTGCCACATGAACAAATTTTTCACAAAACCACCTCCCATCAGACTAAGTCAACGTCTGGGTGCAGTGGAAGGCCAAAATACTATTGGCTTTTGTGAGATTTTGCAGGTTTGAGGCAGGAGTCAGATTATACAGTGCACGGGAAAGGATTAGAGAGACCTCCCTTACATCGTCTACGTGCATACATTTGGCAGGTGTAACGTGCTGTTAATAGGTTGCCTGTTTTATTTCTCTGTAGGTAGAAAAAACAGAGGCTTCCTATTAAAAGGAAGCACACAGCAAAGAATAAAGTTTAAGGACCATTGACAGCAGCTGTGTTGCTGCCTCCAGACTGTCTATGCACATGTTTCATGCTGTCATTCATCTCCTTTCCTAATTATCAGAAAAGCTGGCAGCAGTTTCCAAGGTAAACTAGAAGGTAACCTACATATTTTGATTTCATGTGTCTCAAGATTATTCTCAGAAGTAGAATTCTTCTCGTTCTTCATAGCTCTCAAGATTCTTCTCAGAAGTAAAGAAAGGTGCAATAAGCCAGGGTAAACCTCATGGTTTTAGGGATGAAGGTGTAATAACCATCTCTGAAAATTCTTCAGCATCTAGTCAGTTGCCTGAAGGTGTATGTTCACCTTCAGAAGAGTTGAGTCATGGCTGAAGACTGTAGGTATGGCTTAAAAGAGGAGTTCACTGTGCACATCTGTTAATTTGGAGGCTGATGTACTTTGAGAGAAATGAAAGCTGACGTCTCTTTGTTGGAAGACCAGATTGCTGAATAAGACTGGCTATCATGAACCTAGTAGTATTTTGTGTCCATGTGTCCCCAGTTGCCTGCCTCTATTTGAGCAAATCAGCCTGGGTAAAGGACTGCCTGATGTTGAGAGGCATGCAAACTGTAAAGGTCTAATGACATGAAGAACTGCTGTTTTTAGACTTTGACTACTGTAAGACCTATGTTGAAGGCTGTCCGTTGCCCGTTAAGATTGTGATAGGTTGCAACAGTGGGGATTATTTCTTAGTAGACAGGATTCTTGAAGAGTGGATGTTAATGCTGAAGGGAGTGTGTTGTTTTCTAGAAAACTACCCAGATGTTGCCATTCCTAATTTAAAACTTTTCAGTTATTACTGTTCTCAGTTGCACGGAATAAGATCATACATACAGGAAGAGATATCCTTTGTGCAAATTTCCTATTGAGAATTGAGGGAACTCCTGATTCAGAGAGTAGTGTGAAATGTTCCAGGAAGATACTCTTTGACATCCTGGCAATTGCCCCATTCTTTGCTTCAAGATGTCAGATGCATCCTTTCAGTAAAGACTCCAGAGTAATACTGTCAAAAGAATCTGTCTCTGTGGCAAAGATAAATGTGAACAGCAGAAATAGCACAGTAGAAATAGAAAGATGTGTTCAAAGTGAATGTTGAAGAGAAGCATTCGTGTTGAATGTTTCCTTACACGATGTGTGAGGCTGTTTATTGACAATGTGACCTAGTAGAAATGCTGATACTATGCTATGTGTAAAGTATTGATGGATATTTTGTTGTGTTAGATGTTTGCTAATACTTATTTTCCAATATATAATTTAGATATGACAAGTCCTTGTCAGCGTCTTGTCAGAACTTAGATGGCCTGTAGGCTTGGGAGCAAGGGCATGCTTAGAACAAACAACGTTAGTTTAGATGTGGCGTTTTTTGCTTTGGAGAACATCACTGTCCATTTCCCCATTTTAAATATGGCAGTGTGTCCTTCATCCAATTATTATGGTTCTATGTCTCCTGTGAGGTGAAGATTATATACATGAAAAAAACAAAAAATAAAACCACAGTACACTATAATCTTATGCCAAGACTGCAAATGACTACTCTACACAATATAGCTAATAGATACTAACTGTACTGCTTTCCTCTCTTCCACAGACTAATGTAGAACAAGAGGGCACCTAGTACTTGTTGCAATCTCAGTTTAACAACCAAACTACCCAGCTGTGCAAAAGGGTAACTGATTTTTCTTGGGGGAGAAATCATGTGTTGAGAAGATAGACATCTGGTAAGATAGTGGAGATAGGAGGCTAGATATCAAGACTTAAGATAATGATATATAAAAATGGGATGGATGATAAGGAAATGTAGGTGGAGCTTAGAATTGATTCTGACAGAAAAAGCAGATGCTAAGTATTTCAGAAGGAAAAATGTAGATTTGATACATTATCATTTGATATGATAATGATTTATTTAAGCTTTCTTCAGTGTTTATTTCTGCCAGTAATCTTGACTTGATGAATTGACAATCAGTGATTAAAATAAATATCCTGAACACTACGATTATTTAAAGCTATTTATATTTCCATGTCTGTTAATTTACTTTTATGGCCAATGAAATAATAAGAAAAGTGTGCACTGAATATCAGAGGAAAAAGAACTTTCATGAGACTAAATAAAACAAACTAAGAGGAGCGAACATTAATTTACTCTGTAGCAATCTTGGGAGACAATAATTTATTCTGATTACTGAATGGCAGTTATTTGCATGTATTGGAGGGTCATATTTCCCCTAAGAGATAATACATTTTCTATCAGTTTCTGCTTAAATAGATGTCTTAGAATAGTTCTTTCTCCTTACTTAGATACAGGAAGGCAGAGATGAGAATTAATTTCAGATGGCTTTAAGCAAATGTTAGAAAGGTTAACATTCATGGACTTCCAAATATCTTTTGGGCAGCTGACATTTTCAAATACTGAGCTTTCTCGTTTAGCTGAATTACAGTGCTGGGCAGAAAGCAATGGATGTATGAAATGAAATATGCCATTCAAATACAGAAAAGAAGAGGAAAACTGCTTGTAATTACTGCAGAGAATAAAAGGTAAAATTGAAATCCTCTGCTACAAGCTGAGTGTTCTGTTTGAGGCATTTCACACGGACTTGATATATTTTATGTATGAGAAATGCTTGGAAACTACTTCCTCTCATCAAAATATCTCCAAGAGTAATTCATTTTCAGGTGAGGTAGTAGTCTATTGAAATGAAAGAAAGATGTGGTTTAAAATTCCACAAAACCATATTGCAAGCTGAACCTGAAGAGCAGACAGTATTAGTAGTGCCATTTTGGATGCAAGCTGGAGCCAACCTATTAATTCTTTTGTTTTAAAACTGATATGCCTATGGCATGCATTCCTACAGTATGAAACCTGAGTATGTGTCACCAGTTTGCATATAATATATATCTGATTACTGCGATGTGATTCCCGAGGTACAAAAAGGTATTATAATTCTGACTACAGTGTAGATGTATGTCAATCACTGACCTAACTAAATACAATGTGATTAAGAAATCTTTTAAATGAAGATAAAACTATTTTTTGATACAGAAAGTAGTACAGAAAGAAATGTGATACCTCCGGTAAAATGGATTTGCTACTCAGTCGTGAATATTTCCGTAGTCTGCTAAAATACTGGAGTCTGCACAGAGACATAATATCTACCATTACTTGGCTGATCTACTGATAACTTCTGGATCTTGTAGCCTTCATCAGCCACACCGATCAAAAGAATAGATGTCACTCAGCCACGGGACATTGCAGTGATTTTAACAAACTTGAGTCATGTACCAAAAAGGAAGGCAAGAATGTAGTAACACTGAAGTTGGAGGAACTACTGCTTGAGGGATCTGAGGATATCACAGGGAGGATTTGGTGATGTAAGACTGCTAAACTGTGACAAGCAAGGGACATGGATATAGGGAGAACCTGACAGTACTGTTGCAGGTTGAAGAGTTGCCAAAGGAGAACAGAATTGCAGTGAGGTTGTCAGGATAAGGTGGAAGTGAGGTACAATTTTATTTCAGTAAATGCAGACAGAGGGAACATACGGGAAAGTAAACAGAAGTCCATGGCAAGCTAGACTTATAACCATAGTTTAATGGCTAATGGGACATTTCAGAAGTCTCTAATCCATAAGACAAAGAAAACAATACAATCAGTAAAATTTCTATCATTAAGATAGAATTTCTGTCATTAAGATACTGTCTTCTATGAAGGCCTTCTAAAGATGTGTTTCTCTCCTACATTCCTGGAATTTGTAACATGCATCCAACCAAGATACATGGGCAGTTCATAAGGATGTTAAGATGAAAAACTCAATGTTTCCGTATGCAAATTCTTGATATTTTATTTTGGGAATATTAGCCCTTAATTTGAACTTCTTTCAATAAAAACATACACACATCCCTTTCAGCATGAACTCATATCAGATGTCTGCTTAACTGTGAAATCCAGACTGATGTTTTCATATGTTTACCTGTTTCTGAAATTATTTGCTGAGCAGTTAGAAGAGTGCCAAGAGGAGCACGGGGAGTACCTTGTACATAGGATGCAATACAGCAGTCAGAAACTAGGACTAGGTGGGCGCTCCAGTTCCTTATTTATGTGATAGAATAATTGTAAATATCTAAAAAGTGGTACTTGATTATGGAATCAGAAGTGAATACTTAAATTCTGGAAAAAAAGGTACAATTTCACACTCTTTTTTCTTGGAAATTTTCTCCATGAGCTGTGTCCCCTGCCAAAGGTCAATTCCACACTTAGTGTTTTAGATACCTGTTTCTTGTCATGAGTTCTGTACAGAGCTCAGTTACCTAAGTTGATATCAGTTTCTTTGTTTGATTTGGACCTCTATGTCTTTTGTAGAACTTCATTCATAGTATTCTTGGCTGCTTTAGGCTGCTTTAGGCAAAGGCCAGCAGGTCAAGAGAAGCATTGATGAAACAGGAATACTGTGTCCAGTTCTGGGCACCTCTGTACAAGAGAAACCTGGACATACTCCAAATAAGGACCAGATGAACCAAAGGACTGGAGTAGCTTTCCTCTGAGAACAGGCTAAGAGAGCTTGGACTGCTCAGCAGTGAGGAGGCTCAGGGGTAATGTGATTACTATCTGCAAGTACCTGAAGAGAGGGTACAAAGAAGAATAACTGATAGCAATTTTCACCATCAGGTAGGGTATTTTAACATTAAGTATTCCAGTAGTTTATTAGAAGTCTGCATTTGTCATAGCACCAAAAAATTCTGAAGAATTTTTTCTCATTTTCATTTCTCAACAAAGACTGCAGAGTCTTTCGTCACACAACCAACTTTGAATACAAGTGCGTTGTTTTTACTGAGCTATTCTGTTTAGAAATTTAGTACACAATTTCTAAGTTTAATTTGCTGTCACTCCCCAATGCTCCCTCTCCTGAGAACCAGACATATGTTCAGTTATAAGATAAGTCAGCAAAACATTTAAGTCTATGTCTTGTATCTATTTCTATGTGTTATATGCTTAAATGATTCGGAAGATAGGAGCTTTAAGGTATTTTGAAGCGTTTATATGGACAGTATTCTTTTTTTTTTTTTTAATAAGAAATACATGTTTCTTGAAAAAAGTACTTATCTTGAATTTTCAAATTAGCTCTGCTGAGATGAAAATGTGAAGAGGAAATATTAGCTGGCATACTAGTTGCGTGTTAAGTCACAGACAAGAGCTATTTTTTATTTCAAAGAAGTCAGTGCACAATCATCCATAAAAGCAAATGTAAAAACAAACGAAGATGAAAATTAAGACTGTAGACACCACCGTTTATCTTTAATTTTGGTAGGAAGGAAGGAATGAAGAAGTGTCCAGTCTTCTAAGTTTAACTGTCTAAACAGGTTCCAGTGAAATGTAATTGGGTGCATTTATGACATGACAGAAAAAAGTATTTTTCTCACAAGTATTTTCTGACTGTACTACCACAGAATCACAGAATAGCTGAGGTTGGAAGGGACCTCTGGAGGTCATCTGGTGGTCTACTGTTTCCATTCAAGCAGAGGTACCTGAAGCACGCTGCCCAGGACCATTGAACATCTCCAAGAAGGAGACATCACAGCTTCTCTGGACAACCTATTGTCAGTGCTGAGTCACCCCACAGTAAAGGAGTGCTACTTCATGTTTAGAGGAAATAATTTTTCTTTCAGTTTGTGCTCAATACCTCTTCTGGTACTGGACACCACTGAAGAGCCTGACTCTGTCATTTTTATATCTTCCCTTGCAGATATTGGTACTTTCCAGTATGTTCAGGTCATTCTTGTACTGTGGTGCCCAGAACTTTACGTGGTTCTCCTGGTGTGGTCTCACCAATACTGAGCAGAGAAAAAGAATTGTCTCTCTTGACCTGATGGCAATACTTGTCTAATTCAGCCAAGAATACCATTTGCTTTCTCTGTGATAAGGACACTTAGCTAGCTTACATTGAATTTGGTGTACAGTAGGACCTCAGGTACTTTTCTGCTGGACTTTGTAGCCCCCAGCTTATATTGATGCCTGAAGTTGTTCCTTCCCAGGGGCAGGACTCTCTACTTCTTGTTGAACTGCATGAATTTCCTGTCAGCCCAACTCTTCAGCCTGTCAAGATCCCTCTGGATGGCAGCACGTCCCTTCTGTGAGTCAACCACTCCCCCCCAGTTTCATGTTATCTTCGCATTTATTGAGGTTACACTCCTACCACACCATTAAGAAGTTAATGAAGATATTAAGCAGGACTGGATCCAGTACTGAATCCCAGTGCACTCCACTGGCCTCAAACTAGGCTTTGCACATTGACCACTACCTCTAGTTCTGGCCATTCAGACAGTTTTTGATTGACCTCACTATCCTCTCATTCAGTCCATACTGCAAAAGCTTCTCTATGAATATCTTACAAGTGACAGTGTCAAAGGATGAAAATATCCACTACTGCCTTCTCATCCATCTCACTGGCAACTTCATTATAGAAGCTTATCAGGTTGGTCAGGCATGACTATTACTTGTCTTACCTGAATTTTATCAAATTCAAAGATATTAAAGGGTTTAGTGATGGAGGAAGTATTGGCATATTTTGTGAGGCTCGAGAGCAAGCATCTATCAATTTTCTTCCAATCCAACAGTTTTCCCTTTTTCTCTTTCGCAGATCTATTTGTTTGCTCGGATTTCCTGACCTACACTGACCTTACTTTATGCCTCAGAGCATTATTTCTGTTCAGTGGTAGTTGTACTTTGTCAGAGCTGTTTTGCTTCTCTATGTTATTTGAAAATGTTATAGAAAGAGACATGGGGTTTGATTTTGCTGAATTTGTATCTAAAATTCTTTCTAACATCAGTGAGAACTGCACAGAAGGTGCAGCCTTGGAGACAAAATCACTTTGTGCTTGTTTTAAAGCAGTTTTCCTATGACTAAGCTAAGGTTATGGAAACTGTTCGCAGGAATATACTGTCATTGTGCATATAAGATAAATTAGTAATTGTAAAGTATATTCTGCATAGTTTTAGGACCAGACCTACTGTTTTTACACTTACTTTTCAGCATGCTTCTGCTTTACACAGTCCTTTGCATGGTTTTTTGTCTGCAATAAGTACTAGAATGTGCTTAGAGCTTAGCAGGATACTATCATTTTCCAAATCTTTCCCCTACATTTTACTGCTGCATTTGCCAACAGTACTACAAAAGTGCTGACGTTTTACAAGACCAATTGAGCAAGAGTTCTCTTTGGAATAGGATGTATTTTTTTGAAATATATATTATATCAAATTGTTTAAGTCCTGCCTGACAAGAGTCTTGTAGATAAAGCTGGTAAGAAATTCACATGCATTGGAAATACTCTATTATTTAGAGAGCATTATTAAAATTTTTAACTGTTTCTTAATTGATTAAGATTTTGATACCAGATTTGTTCCTATCATGTTTCACTTAGCTTGCTTTTTACAATTTTATGTTCCAGTGAAGCTATTATAGCAAGTTTACACAGCCTAATTCCTTTTGTACTTCTTTCCATTTATATTTCTGTTTGGAGTATTTAATTTGTATACATTATCTTTGTTGGAGAGACTAGAGAAGTTGAGATACTAAGAACAAAGACCAGCCTTTGAGTTTTATTTTTGTTAAAAAGACTGCAATATTCCAAATCATAAAACTGTGTTTTATGAACACTGTGACTTCAAATTGTTTGACTTTGATAATATCCAAGATAATTTTATTCTATTGCAATTGTACTTCTACTTTATCTTGTACTTCAAAAGTGTTTTGCACTTGCTAGATAGGATCTGAATGGCATTGTCATGGTTTTGTGATTTTTGGTTTTCGGTATTCCACATCATAACATCATGTGGGGCACTGGGACTTTAACTGTCAGTGCTCAAGTCCTGGGTACCTGCCCTGAAGAGAAGAAGAACTACATTCCCCAGGGGACCTTGCGGTCAGGGAGAGGAGGTTTAACTCCTGGCAAGGTCGCCTGATCTCTCTTTCTCGCCTGCCCTTCGTCGTGGACACTGCTCCCGTCTCCCTGCTGCTCAACTGGACTGCGCATCTCACCTCAGCATTGTGGTGAGGCCTATTCACTTTTCGGACATTCTCTCTCTCATTATATTTGATTTATTAGCTTCAATTCTGATTCAATTGTATTATAGTGTGTTATCTTACATTCCGATAATATACTTAGTAAATTAGTTTGTTTCTCCTCAGATCGGTGCCGCTGTTTTAATTATTCTGGGGTCTCCTGCTTCCTTTTTTTTTCTGGAGGCGCGGATCTGCGGATCCCTCCACCCCGCTCGTCACGGAACCGGGCCGAACCAGCCCGTAAACCGTTGACAGGCATTAATAACTGGGCTATATCATTAGGATACCCAAACCATTTGAATTGTCACAAAATACGTATGACTAGAACGTACTCTCTCTGTGAGAAAATTTTCTGTGAGAGGAAAAAAGAACAAAAGATTAACATCTGAACAAGAGTACTATTGTTTCTGCTTTAGAACATAAACTGTTGATTAAGTGCCTATACTCGCTGTTGTTCAAGTCAATAAATATTATTAAAGGGAATTTATATTTTGTACGAAATTCCTCATTAGGGATAGGCTAGAGACCCTGCTAACCACTCTTAATATAATATTGTGACTTCATTTTACACAAACTGTTGTTGCATGCTTTTTTGCATTATTATAGAAAATTACCATTAGTAATTCCAATGTATTGTTGACCAAATGTGTTTGGAATGTCTATTTCAAGCTTCACCAATGAAAATACCTTTGCTCTTGGCCTGAGGTTATAAGTAAGTATCTCCTGTGGTCACATTTTTTTCTACGATTCTCTGTTGTACAAAGGAGTTTAACAGTTCAGAAACCTGCAAGAACTGATGACAATTTCTGTTATTTAGTTTAGAATTCAAAGTTGGGATCTGAAAAGTGTCTGACCTAAATAGCATTGTGTTTTTAGTTTTGACTGTGAGTTTGTCTGTATGTTTACCCCACGTTTATCAATGTAGAGATTTTATATAATACTAATTCATTGAATTTCTTTTGAGTAATGGAGCACCGCTCAGATTTGTGATTTTTCAGCTTTCATCGATTTCCTGCAGGTGGCAGCCATGCAAAATAAAACTCTCTGAGCATTTTCTAGTCGGAGTGCTTTTATATTTATTCAAGAGAAAACAGCATTTCAGTAATCACCAAGATTACTAATTAAAAGTTGAAATATCATACTCGAATGCCAGCTTCTCAATATATCTTTTCTTTCTTTCTTTCCTTCTTTCTTTCTCTCTCTTTCTCTTTGGATTGGGCTATTCTGATATAGTCACGATTTTCATGATTAAATTTTGAAATTCTGAGTAATCAGATGAGCATATGGCACAACTTAATTATAAATCTTTTATAAAAAATGGTGGTTCAGCCACCCTACAGACTTTCTAGCCATTTTGAAACATTATAGGATACATATCTGTAAAATCCCAATGCCTGCATTGAGAAGCTCGCTTGAGTTGCAAAGTGGATGCCTTAGACAATTAAGAGTGAATAATTGATTCATGATTGCCTTTTTGGAGGTCCTAAATCTAAATATTTGAGGCTCAGCAATTTCAGAGGGATAACTGACTATATGGAGGTGCTGATTTCTGGCTTTAGAATTACATAACTTCACATAGGTGATGATAACCATCAGTAACAATTATGTCAGGAAGTTAAATAGATGGAGAGGGTAGCCATGTACCCCATTGAAGGAGTGGCAGGAAAAGCTGATGGCATGGAGATAAGCTCTTATTAGGGGACTATACAGTGGAGGCATGTTGCAGAGATGTGAAAGTCCAAGTTATGAAGGTAATGGGTTTCTCCTATATGGAATATGAAAAAAATCCCAGGGACCCATACGCTACATTCCTGCCAGTACCATGAATGATTGAGTACCGATGTTACTAAGAAGTATTTACTGTGACTATAATTTAGAGGAGAACCTGCAAACGCATATTAGACTTATTCAGTCTAACGAGCTCTCTTCTTACAATATTTCTGATCACTTCATGGTTCGGCATCAGAAGTTTCTGACATGCTGGAATGTGATCCTTGCAGTTTGCAGTTTTGCTAACAAAGCAGAACCAAATGGTTGTAAAAGCCGCTTTATAAAAGCTTTTATTTTACTTTACAAAAACTGTTTTAAAATCAACTGTTTCAGCTGCTGTTCATGGAAAAACCGAGATAAGGATTAACCTAAAATTCCTCATTCTGAATCCAGACCAGTGCAGCAAAGATATCTAAGAGAAATAAGATTTGGAATACAATATAAAGAAAAGGCTATTGCTGTACTCCCATATGCATATTCCCAAACACAGTGTGCTATGCAGCAGCCTCCTAAATTAGGAGTACTTAGGAGGTAAATTATGGTTGAATAATGGAAAATTCAACCTCAACTGCATGGAAAGTATTGAGCACAGTTAGGAACAGTGGTGGTACTGGTCAGAGAAAGATAAAATAAATAAGTAAAAAGGAAAAAGAAACCCAACCAGATATTAGAAATGTAGTGCAGAAGATAGAAGAAAGGGCATAGTAATTCTGTCTAGTGCCCTCATGTGACAGTGATTTCATTTCTAAATCAGTCATATGGGTAAATGTAAAGCGAATATGATAATGCAGATTGATTACATAGTTCATATAAAAAGGTGTAAGCATGAGAACCTCTAAAGAATCTGCTGACTTTTTCTTCTCCCTTTTCTCCAACAGAAATGGATTTCAGTTTCCATTTAATATTTTATGGTTTAGTTTTATGGTTTTGTTCAAGAGAATCAGTAACAACCTTTCTTTAATTTAAAAGTGCAGAAGCTGTGATCCTGCTGGGGAAAGGTGCCAGTGCACAGCTCCTGCTCACTCAGAGCACTGGCTTATTGCTCTGAAGTATCCATATAATGGTGTTAGTCTTATGGTGTAGTACAGCAGATTAAATCAATTAAAATTCACAGGAGTGCTGTGCTATCTGTTACATAGAACAGTTTTCTGCATTAACTAAATTAACAGACCAGATCTGCTCCTTCATGTATTTAAAGATACTGGTGGTAAAATAAGAAAAATTACATAGTTTTGTACAGTAATATGTTAGATACTGGTGAATATATCCTTTTAGATTTTTGTAACATTTTAGACACTGTTTTTCTAAATGGTGAACAACATACATTTATCTTAAGCTTTTTATTGAGCTATGTTTTACAGCTCTGGAGAGCCCTAAGGAACAAATGTACAGTCAGAGACATACTGTCAGAAGTTCAGTCTTTTAATCAGAGGGATTATTTGAAGTATAAAATGAGTTGTAATGTATGAAAATAAGATCCTGGTATATGGCTGCTTGGCAGATCTCTGAACAAAATTCACTTATTAAAACGATGAAATTTGTAATCTGCCAATGAAATATGGAAACTATTATCTCTTGAAATTGAATTTGTATATAGTTTCAAGAAAGATATTTGGAAGAAGTAGTTAGGATGTTAAAGTAAATATATGCTCAATATAATTTCTGAATATATTTTGCTAGCATATCAGCTTGTAGAAGACCATACGCACAACTGTAATCCACTGAAACCAAATCTGAGTGTATTTAGTGTATTTTCATAATGCATAAACAAGGTCTTATGGCTAAAACAGGTATAAAAGTTTATGTTCTATGCTTTGGCAAGCTGAAACAGAACTGATCTTTGTCACCAGATTATTCCAACTAAGACACTTGAGCACAGTTCAGCTCAGTCTGCATTTCTTCACCAAGACAGTGTTTTCTTTTACTTGTAGCATGATCTCAACATCAGGTATGATCCCTTTTCATCTCCCAAGATGGAGAGAGTATGGCCGATATTAACACTGAAGTCTGGGAAATCAGAAATATTCCCAAGTGACATAGTCTCAGTAAAGCCTAAATGAATAAGGAATATGCTGAGAAGATAATATCATTAAAACACTTTAGATTACTTATCTGATTAATACAGGTCAAAATTATTTAAGGGATTAAAAATGAGTTACAAACTTCAACTGCTATGATAACACATCATGTCATTTCCTAACAGTGAGTATATACGTGTAGATATGCTTTAATCTTTGCTTATAACTGAGAATCTGAAACTGCTAGTTGGAATATCTGTGCAACATCCTTAAGAAACTGCTGTTCAATAATTATACATTTGTTAGTGGTTTCTAACATTCCTTATTCTTGTTAGTTTTTGTTCCAATAGGAGGATATACCTCAGAATATTCACCTATATTTAACATTTCACAGGATTCGTTCCCTGGTACTTGGAACAATTCAGGGCTCTTAAGTAAATGGCTAAACAGGGAGTCTGACAATACGCCTCAGGCTCTGTAATTAGGCCTCCCATGTGCTCCTCCTACATACTTAGAATTTCAAGAGGATGTCTGTGCATCTCTCCATTCTTTGTGTTGAACTCAAGCCACCCCACTACTGCTGATATCCCCTCAATGGGAATTGTTCATGATTTGAGAAAGATCTTCTGAGACTTCCAAACCTCAGAGCTACTACAGTAATAGGAACCATTGGTTATGGTTTTCCCAAAGTGGCTCTTCTCCTTCGATTACCTTTCATCTGTTGATTTTTCACTTCCACTTCCTAACTACTTATTTACCTTTCAGGGGAGCAGAAACAAGACTTACAGATATGCTGCTGTTTTTATACCTTTAGTATTAATCTCTGGCCTCAGTTTGTAGGTAGTCAATAGAAAACTTCTCTACTTTTTTTTCTTATTTGCTGCCCTCCCACATTTTCTTAGATTAAAAAAATAAAAATAAAATTAGTGGACTCGGAAAGCAAATCACAACTGACCAAGATAAGATTTGTGATGATTCTGTGATTCAGCTTTAATGCAAATGGATCTGCATTAAGACATTTTGTGCCTTCTCTCAGCTCATTTAAAGTTTTGAATAGCACTTTATAAAGAATCAAATACTTTCCTAATTCTAGTGATAGCACTAGGCTTAAAGATACTTTATCAATTTTTTTCTTTCACAATGTGAGGGAGGGATTTTGGCTTCAGAGGCAACAGATGCCAGCATGGACTTTCAAAAAATCGACTTTGTCTTTTCTTGAATGTTTCAGGAGAGGACTTCTGTGACACAGCATACTCTTTTGGTTACACCACTAGTGTCATGATTATTTTCAGTTTACACTGATGCAGATAGATGCTCAGTTATAAATGGCTTTAGGAAAAAATCATGCAATCTCTTTAATGCTTTGAATGGATAAAGTGTCCAAACCATGTGTCTAGCTGATAGATTTCCCAGGCTTGTGGACTCTACAGTTCCATCAATAAAAATGAGGTCTTAGGCTATTGAAATTCCACATATTCTTTCTAACTTTCTTCCTTGCCAACTTGAATTTTAAATATATGCTTTAATTTTCATTATTACTTTCACACAAGTACCCTCTTAAGAAAAAGAACAAAATAAATTCTCGTATCCCTCAAAACTGAGAATATACTAAAGACTTATTTTAACAATTACTAATACTATTTCTACAGTAGTAGTGCCTAGATTTTTACTTCATCATTTCATTTCTAATTGTATAACAAAGGCAACCATTGCAGATCTACAGGTGCAAATCTAATGTAGTTATTTAATGCATTAGGCCAAGAGTAATAGCACAAATTTATAATTAAAATTCAGTTTAAAAAAGAAATCACTCTAAATGAACTACCTGCTTACTGAGCCACTGTTTTGTAGGTTGCAGATTAGATATCAGGGTTAAGAATAAATTGGAATTTTTTAAAGAGTGCTTGCATGGATGGTGATAAAGAAAATGCTGAAGAGAAAAATGTTCTTTTCTTTGAGCTACAGTTCTTTTCCCTGTGCTCACCTTATAAATTATTGTGAAGTAGTTTGTGATGAAAACAGAAAAATAGAAACAGTTTAAATGCACATTCTCCTTTTTGGATGATTTTTTTGTTTGTTTGTTTTAGTTTTAGAGCATTGCTCTGCTCAATGGGAATTACATTTGGCAAGGACAATTTTACGAGAAACTTTGTGATTCCAGATCAAGTTTTCTCTCAAATTGCATACTGAAATGATGAATTTAAGTCAGAATCATTATCTTTTGGATTTTTAAAAACTTGCATATCCCTTCTTAGATATATATCCCATATATAGATATATAACCCATATATATCATTAATGGCTTTGCTCGTATTCTGTATTTGTGTATTACACTAAAAGAGACTCTCTGTTCAAAGTGTATGCAGAATCTATTATCTCGTAACTGCTAATGCAAATCAAGAAACATTTTTCTTTTTCTGTAGTCTTAAGAACAATAATTATCAAAAGCTGAATGTTAAATTTACTTATTAAGCTGATTTACGGTGTTCTTATTACTGAAAGCAACTACAGGTGCCATGCATAAAACACTTCAGTCGTTTACCCATACCTAGGAGCACAGCTGGTGATACAGAACGTTCCTGTCTCTTTATATCCATCTGGCAGTGAAGAAAATTAGATAAACTGGACATGAATCAATTCTTTCAATCTGGAATAATTTAAAACATGTCATGACTCTAAATATAGCTTTTCAAAATGTCAGTAGAAGCCAGTTCATATATATAATTATAAAATATGAAAGTTAGAAATTCAGAATGGATTATATTCACTAGTGCCATTGCTGTGCATAATTTATTTCAATGCTTAAATAATATCTCTTTAAAATCTTTTTTATTTTGTTTTCTTATCTTACTAGCTTCTTGAATATTTTTGAATCTCTGAGAAAAACTGTAAGATGACTTTTTATTTAATAATAGCTAAACTGTTTTTCTTGATCTTACCACATTATGAAATTTACAGAAACTATTAACTCAATTTTAATGGAACATTTACCTTATATGATAGAAATGAATGGAATATTAGCACAAAACACTGTGTAACCACAGTCTTCTTAACGGCTGTAAGTGATTTCTTTTTGCTTTCATAGAGAGAAAATAATGATTAAATGGTTGCACTTCTTCCCCACTTTGCATTTAAACAATTTTTAGTGCTCTGTTTCTTAAATGCCTTGTAAATCTCTGCAGTTATTGAGAATCAGGTTCAAAATGTTTATGCTATTAATTGCTCTGACTGTTCAGTGGTGCAAAATGTTCTACATGTTCTTTTCATCTTATAAGCATTTGAATTATCTCATTGACTGCAATGGAAATATTCAAAAAGCTAAAGATATTGTTAAATGTTTGCTCAAGCAGGGTCTGTATTCTGCCCATATAAAATAAAGCATTTGATTTAAGTACCATGTTTTGTTTTGTTTTGTTTTGTCTGATCACATTGCCTTCTCTGCATAGCAAGAGAAAATCCTTTGGTGTTGTAGCAGAAATTCTAAGTCATGACCTGAAACAGGGATTGAGCACCTGGTGGGAAAGGAGGGCCAACCAAGAGGAGCTCAGGTGCATACAATACACCTAAGTGACCAGAAGGTGTGAAGCCAGGATCCACCCCCTCCCAGACCTCATTTAAGGGTTGGCAGTAGAGGGAAGGGTATCTTGCTGGAGATCCTTGTATACCCAAGGCCTTCCAAGGATAAGCAGCTTCTTTCCTTTATTTTTGTGCCTACAGCTGTTCCATTTGTTCAAATCTTTTCTTGCTGCAACCTGGGATCTTTCTGCTCTGCTGTTATTGCTGTACTATCTATTGCATTATAGGTATTACTTTTAAATAGAGAAAAGTGTCACAGTAGACAATTTGTTTTTTTCAGGTTAAGTATTGTAGAGCAAGGGAAGGCAATGGTATTGCCTTCTACCAGGATATGAGCACAATCATAGAGGTATTTGACAAGATATAGTTCAGAAGATGATATAGGGGCGAGCAGCTTACCCTTTCATTAGTCAGCAAAGTCCCCAGGAGGTGCAACCTCTGAGTGGAGATCCTGCTCCCTCTGCTGCTAACCCCTACATGAGAATGAATAGGTGCATTGTTTGCGCCTGTGCACCCTGTGTTAGTCACTCCTTCTCACCTGATATTCAGTCACTGGCGCATCTGCATACAAGTACTCTAAATATGACTTTAGTGCTAAGTTCTGTATGAGCTACTAGCTACTATAGTGATACTTAAATGTTGTGTGGCCTAAATGTTTGATACTTGTCATAAATATGTGGATGAGAGGCTGGTGCAATTGCAAAAAAAATTTTTTTTTTTTTTTTTTTTTGAGCATGATGTGGTTTACTTGATATCTGGACTACTGTCTGCTGACAGGCCTTACCTGTCAGAAAGGGAGAAATAGCTCCTAGCCTACGAGCTAGCCAGGCTCATTGAGAGGGCTTTAAAATAGGTATGAAGGGAATAAAGTTAGGCCTGTTAGAGACGAGCCTAGGGGGAATGATAATGGGACTGTGGGTGAACTGAAGGGCTCAGCTGAAGCATATATATGCTAAAGCATGCAGAGTGGGCAACAAACAGGAAGAGCTGGAAGCCATTATGCAGTAGGCAAGCTATGACTTAGTTGCCATTATATAAAGGTGGTAGGATCACTTCCATGACTGGAGTGCTGCAGTAGATGACTATTAACTCTTCAGAAGGGATAGACAAAGAAGAAGAGGTGGTGGTATGACTCTATATTAGAGAAAGTGTTGATGTTGTTGAGCTTTGGACTGGTAATGATAAAGTCAAATCTCTATTGATAAGGAAGAGGGCAAGGGCCAACAAGATGAGCATTCTGGTGAGGGATGTTATAGGAATAGGATTTCTGAGATCTGATCTATTCTTTAAATTTTTCGAGATTTAAACATCTCAAGTGTAATTTATTTCTAGAGTTCACGAATGTTATGGTTATGCATCTCAAGGACATGTTGCTCAAAGATAACTTCATCTGGTCTAATCTGTTCTTGTCCCTTCTGCTCAGCTTTCATTTTCAATCTAAATGCTCAAATGCAGTTTCAAATTCAAATCTGAGTCACTTCTGTGTAAATATTTGCCTTATATTTGTGTCCCCTCATGCTTTTCATTAAAATGCCTCAAGCTCAGTGAAGTGGTTATATGCAATAAAATTTCTCATAAGTTTGTATGCATTTGGACCAATGCAATGTTGCAAACCTGCTTATGATCCCGCATCAGGATGTGATGTTGCTTAGAAACAACCCCAACAACTTTTAAATATTAAAATGTATGGAAATTCAGCATCATCTTTATTCCAGCCATAAATCAGAGCCATTCTTTTCAAAGATTTCTAGTTCTTTTAAACATTCTTCTAATTTCTTTTTAAATAACCAATTTATATAGCGTTAATTAATTCTATGTATAAGACTTTGTGTTCTATTATTTCCCTGCAAGCATATATTGCTTTAGTGTCAAATGATTAAGAATATCAGAAATACCCTTTTGGTTTAGACAAATGATCTACTGAGTGTATGTGTGTATATATATGTATCTCTAAAAAATAGCAATAACAGATGCTATATGGGGAGAATGTGATCCTGCTCACCATCTTTGCTCCATTCCTGTTACATTCTTCCAGTATTTGCACCTTGCTTGCTAGACCCTTTCTAACAGTACCTGAAATATCATCAGAATTTTGCTGACTTTCTTGGGATCTTTCAAAATTAACTTCAAAATCTTCTTTTCAGATTGTATCTGCGAGTCCTGAGCATCACATAGGCATGGTTTGGGTGATTTTTCAATGCTACTTTCTTTTACCTGTATTGAATTGTATCAGCCAATCACTCAGTCTTGTAAAGCTTTTCTGGAGTGCCTTGCTATGGGCATTGCATTTAAATAGTAGAATTCTGCTGTTCTGTCTTGAGCTGAAAATTAAGTAGCAGTAAGATTGGTTTTCAGTCCTCATTTACTTAGCAATAACAAGATGAAATCTTTATTCAGGTTATTTTTCAGTCAGTTCCCTTTAGATAGGTGATTCCTTCTCTGTTTGACTTTTCCCTTTAGAGAGACATGCCTTAATGTAAGGGTATGAGATATTGTTAAGGCAATTTGTCTCGTGAGAGTTTCCCACATAATACTGCATTGCCCTTGTCATGTGGTTCCAAGACTCAATTCAGTCCAGATTGGGTAAGGCAGGTAATTGTTTGACTTGAGAAACAGCCCTTTGCTCATGCCTCTGGCCTGATACAATCATTTTGACTGGCGGGCTCCTGAAATGTGAATAACTAGGAGACAGTAAATGTGGCAGTGACAGGGGTTAAGTTAAAAATATGATAACGTTATCTGCTAGGTTAGTTTGCAAGTCTTTTTATTCTGTGTCTGAGAGAGTAATTAGAGGATTGTTTCAGTCATCAACATGTGAATGCCTATGTGTTCCCTTTGAAGTGTGCATACATGAACATTATGGGAGCTTTTGGTTGCTTACACTGCTATTTTTCTGTTCCCCTCTTGCACTGGCAGACACAGGAGGAAAAAAAAAAAGGGGGGAATATCTTGGAAGAAAATTCAGAATATTCAAAACTCTGGAACAGTGATAATAAAGTTTATTCTTACATTTTTAAATTGTTTTTTTTTTTCCTCTCTACCTTCTGGAGGCGAATTGCCATCAGAACATACGTTTCTCCTCTAATTTTTTTTTTTTTTTTTTTTTTTTTTTTTTCTTTTAGTAAAAACACCAGCGGTCTGTACTTTTTTCTTAACTGAACCAGTTGGTTTAAAGGTCTTGGCATTACTGGTACTGATTAAAATTAATAAATAAATACACTCTATTCTGCTGGCTCCTTTAGCTTCATGTCTGTATGGAGCAATGGCTGGTTGGAAAGTATTTCACTGAGAAAAAATATGAACCATGAATTTCAGACTGTTTGTGCTGTGGCCTACTTGGAACTCAGGGAATGAATTTGAAAGTGAAGAGAAAATATTAATGTTCAGTAGTATTTCCTCATATTTTGTGTAAACAAGTTGCATATAATTCAATTTTCAACTCTTCTCCTAGGTGGAAGTTGCACTTGTTAGTATAATGTATGTCATACCCTGAAATGTCTGTCTATGATTCTTCTCCAATCTATCGATTTTTACTTCTGACAATGACTTCTAGTCTGAATTCCATATACTAAGTCATTCATCTGCCTTTCTGGATGATATATTTAAAACAATCATGGTCTTCAACTTACGACTTCTACTGTGTCAGATGACACCTATTCTACACATCTAGAATCTGATTCACAACCCTCTGTAATTATATAAAGTTGTTTAATTATTTTTAATAAGCTTTTCATCAAACCTTTTGCTTTGATGTTTTAGGACTAGATTCTCAGTGAGACTATTGCGATGAAGAACGTCAAGTAAATCTGTTCAAGACACTGAATAGGGAAGATATTATGAAACTCATAAGTGAAATATCAGGATGGTATTCACATCCTAGTCTTCCAAATATTTTTTGCTGAATCATGGAAGTTATTCATGTTTTACTAACTTCAGTAAAATCCATTTTATGGATTCCACATCAAACTTTGAAAGTGTTCATCTTATTTTCTGTGCCTGCCTGAAAAGCAGTCCTCAATGTGCAGACTGTTTAATGTACTATTGATACAGCTAAAACTCAGCTTTGTCAATACGTGGTGAATTTTCTTTTATATTTGGAATAACAAGTAATATAATTGCTTAGTATCAGTGGTTGATTACCAACTTTTCATAACATTCTATACATGATGTCAACATCTATGTTTTTACCATTATATCATTCAAAATTAACTTTCATGACCTGAATCCTAAGCACAGAAATAAAGTTGTTCTGAATTTGGCTGCAGTCTGTAGTGATTTCCCAGGGGGGAAGAGTACGGTAACAATTTGCCACAGAGATGTTACCAAAGCAATTTGGTAGTATTTTAAAAACTGGAGTGAATGGAATGTAACTAAAACCTATTTGCACTCATGTTTTAGATTTTAAGTAGTACTATTACTGTTAAAAGAATTATTCCACTGATGTATTTGGATGCTATTTAGATTTTCCTGTTTGTTTGCTCAGTGCTTTTTTCTGTTTTGCTTTGAAGTATGAGGATTTACATTTCAGAGTTAATATGGCAGTCATATTTCTGTTTTATCTGTTCATATCTGAGAACAGTTTTTTTTGTCCTTAATGATCAAAGTTGGCTCTGATGTCACTCTGCAACCTTAGTGATGTAAATAATGCCCTTTCCATTGCATTTTTAAGGTAAATGTACATAATGTCTCTCCTTCAGTTGTCCACATCTACTGTGGACGTTAATGGCATTAGTGTGCATTTATTTCCACTTCTAAAGCACCCTCTGGCAATCATTTAATGAAGCAGCCAAACAAACTGCTGTGTAATCTGTTAATATTGGCATTTATAATGTAATTAAGATAAAGTGTTTGAAAATGAATGTCTTATAGTTTTATGTCTAATTAGTGTCTGCTGATTACCACAAAACACTTAAAACTGCAATTGCTAAACAGAATAATTAAAATCATAAAATGAGGCCTTGGTGTCTAAACTACACAGGTAAAATTATGTTCTCCAAGATCATCTATTGCACGGAAGTCTCAATGGAAAATATCTGCTTTAATATTTGGTTTTCATTTTGATATTCTAGACTTACAATACTTGGATGCTGTGAGTCAGGGGAAAATGATCTGGTGAAAGAAAATAAGATTGACACAATTAAGTAATATAAGTAGTAATGTTGTCTAAGCAGATGGTTTTTATTATGACAAAATAAATTCTATCTCAAAATCCAGTGGACTCTTGCAAGTTGTGATCATTGTCACGTTTCTTATTACTCTATTGGAACTGAGTGTTTAGAACTGCCCTAAATGAACAATTTGTCTGAACACTTTAAAGTGTCCTCACCCTCTACTTTGAGAGTAAAGGATTTTTATTTAAATACAATAAAACAAAGAAAAAGAAATTATTTTTCATCTATGTTATATTTCTTGACAAAGATTTGGATAATGGTGTTATCGTGTTATTCTTTCTCTTGTTTTGCTCCTTGTCTACTTAATATTACAATATTACCTCACTACCAACATGGATAAGCTTTTGTAAAAAAACCCACAAATATCTATTTGATAGCTCTAAGTGTTGTTATTGTAAATGGATGTAAAGTTAATGTTATTGTAAGGCACTTAAAAGTGTATCTGCATCACTGTTTAAATATATGCAAGTTGCCCCAAACGCAATATCCCTTATTTATTTCCATGGAAACTGCAACACCTACAAAGAGCATGATAACAATATTTTATACTTGAGAATTTGCTCTACAAAAAAAATAAAAACAAACAACAAAATAACAAAACTATTTTTCAACATAATCTCTGCCATTACCTATGCGTTTTTACCAGTAATGATCAAGAACCTGCATGCTGCACTTGCTCAAAATAAAATTAAAAAAAATCTGCCTCAGATGTGGTGATCCCCTGCCACTGCAGCCAATGCTGAAACATCCCCTTCCCCCCCTTGTTCTACCTCACTGCGCTCACATCCACTGCTTGGTCTCCAACATCTGCTGAACATTTATGAGGAATATCAATGGGTACATTTTTCTGCGTGGAGGAATTTGGTTACAAACTTTATCTTTTAAACTCTTTCGCATCAGATGCTATTCTGTCAGACTGTCCCTCTGCTGCCATTTGTCACATGGCAAAGAAATAATGGAATATTGGTGGGAGGTTCAACCTCTACTGTCATATTACCAACATCTACCTTTGAAGTTATGAGCCAATGTAATAAAGAAGGAATTACTTTTGGAGCAGCCCTCATGAATCAAGAATCAATTTGACTATTGCCACTTACCCTGCTGATGAGTTTGGGAATATATGAATTTGATTCCTTTTAGATAAATTCTAACTGGATGATATTGTTCTGGAACAAATGTAGTGGATTGCAGTCACAAAGCAGAATCCAGCCTGAGGGTCTATGCTGGAGTTTCTCAAAAGTACAAAATGTTATTTATAAAGAGTTAGGAGTACCAACTGCTTTGCTGTTTATGTCTGTTCCCGCTGATCCACAAAACTTGCTGGTATAAGTATAGCCTTACAGCACTATTTATCATTGAAGTTGAGACCTATGGCTCACACACAGGAATAGATTGCTACGCGTCAACTATACCAGTTACTGTATACAGTCTTTATGAACATACAAATTCATTATCCAGGACAAGAGAGAGTCAGTATAACTTGTAGTGATAGAATGCTAACCAAATTTGATAGTACTTTAGTTAAAATCATTCACATAAATGTTTAACATAGATTTGCTAATAGTGGGATTTATCTCAATTCAGCATGTTGCAATTGTTGTGAGATGCCTTGATTACAGCAGCAGTTACAAGAAATATGCAATTTCTTCATTTGCTTTACCTTATAGTACTGCTACTGCTATGTCTGTAATGGGGATACCAATCTGCTGCATTCAGGTATTATCAATTCACTGATCTGAATATGATTATTGCTCTTTTTTCCCCTCTCTATTATTGTGTCCGTGATAACAAGAATGATCTTCAAGAAGCTGGGTTTTTTTAATGTTCTAATCTGGAAATGAGCTGACATTAAGTAAAAATGGATTAGTGTTGTCTTGTTATTATATTTATGCACTTGAGCTGAAAGAATCTTGTGAGCATCTTAAAGAGGTCTTGTGTTAATACTGAAACTTAGGGAGAGAGATTCTGGTTTTCAAATCTAAGAAATGTCTGGGAAGAATTTCAAAGATGTGAAGTGGGCAGGAAAGACTATATTTCTTTATCTGCAAGAAAAATTAAAAAAAAAAAGCAACACAAAAACTTGACTTAGTTCTCTAGTGCTGAGGCTATATGCCATGGAAATGTTTGTTTTCATACATATACTTTTGCACTCTCCAAAACACAGAAACTACACACAAACTGACAATTGGGATATGGTTTCTGTCTTGTTCTAACCATGGGGTTGATTGTGCTTCTTATTGAAAGAGGATACATACTGGCTGTCTTGAGCCAAAAACTGTTCTAGCAGTATACAGACACTTGAATTCTAAATACCAGTTGTCCATTGGACTGATAAAGATGTGTACTACAGCATACTGCTTGCATAGATATAGCATTAGTGTCTATTTATGTTTGCTAGGTACTGATTGTAAATTCAAAACATACCACACCTTACTAGCAATCATTACTTATATATTAATATTTAAAAATACTTAATGTCTGATAAATTGTCTCTGTACAGAATAATAACCTCTTGGACTGATTACGGAGGAGGGCCAGAAGGTGATCAGAAGGTTGGAGCACCTTACCTATGAAGACAGATTGAAAGAGTTGGGGATGTTCAGCCTTGGAGAAGTCTCCAGGGAGACCTTACAGAAGCCTGATAATACCTAAAGGGGACTATCAAGAAAGATAGGAAAGGACTCTTTATCAGAAAGTTGCAGATGTCCTGTCCCTGGAAATGTTCAAGGCCAAGGTAGATGGTTTCGCAGGCAAGTTGATGTAGTGCAAAGTGTCCTTGACGTGGCAGGGAGTTGAAGTAAGATGATCTTTAAGGCTCTTTCTAACCCAAACCATTCTTTGATTTGATAACCTAAAGTGTCAAGCCTGAATCATCTGTGATTATGTTAGATAGGAGATATCATTAGTGGTCATAGTTAATAGCCATAGTTTGCCCAAAAGAACAGTGGGAATGACCTTAATAGAAAATAATATGTAAATAGCAGAAAAGTTAGATCAAATGAAATTTGTAGTCTTGCACTTTTCATAGAATCATAGAATCACAAGGTTAGAAAAGACCTCTGAAATCATCCAGTCTGTCAGCATTTCCCACTAAACCATGTTCCTCAGTACAACATCTGAACATTTCTTGAACACCTCCAGAGACAGTGATTTCACCATTTCCTGGGACAAACTGTTCCAGCACCTGTGTATACTCTGAGGGAATAAGTTTTTCCCAACATCAAACCTGAATCTTCCTGGAACAACTTGAGGCCATTTGTCTAGTTCTATTACTAGTTACATAGGAGAAGAGATTGACCCCTACCTCACCACAACCTGCCTTCATGACCCAATTCTGGCTGAGCCTGATCCCCCATTTGTCCTGCACATGCAATGTGATCTTCCTCAAGATGATCTGCTCCTAACCTTACCTGGCTTCAAGGTCAGGACAACAGGCCTGTAGTTCCCCAGATCCTCCTTGTGACACTTCTTGAAGATGGGAGTCATGTTGAACAGCTTCTAATCCTCTAGGTCCTCACTGATTTATCAGGAATGCTGATAGACTGCGGGTAGAGACTTGGCAACCACCCCTGCCAGCTCCCTCAGCACCCTTGGGTGAATCCTATCCTGCCCTATGGACTTGTGGCAGTCCAGGTGGAACAGTAGGTCTCAAACTGTTTCCACCTGAATTGTGAGGGGTTTATTTTGCACCCCATTCAAGACTTTCAGGTCAGGGGGTATAGTACCTGGAGGATAATGATAATTTGTCTGACTTTTAACAAGATGTAAAGAAGGCATAGAGAATCTCAGCCTTTTCCTTATCCTCAGTGGTCTTACTCTCTGCTGCATCCAGTAAAGGATGAGGATTTTCCTTAGCTCTCCTCTTAGTTTTAATGATTTTTTTTTTAAATTTTTTGTTCTCTTTTATCCCAACAGCCAGATTGAGTTCAGGCTGTGCTTTTACTTTTTCAATTTTCTCCCTGTGCATCCTCACAACTTCTTTGTATTCTCCCTGAGTTTTCTGCCCCTTCTTCACAGGAGGTAGATTCTCTCTTTCTCTTGGAGACTTGGGAAAAGCTCCCTGTTCATCCATGTCAGTCTTCTTCCCCGCTGGCTCATACTGTGGCCTGCTCATGCATCTTTAAGACTTTTATTTTACACTTTGTATTCAAATGTCCCGATGGCTGTTGTTCATGCGGTAGAATATTTGATTGAGGCTAGATTTGTCAGTGTGAAAGGTGTAAACTCAAATAGCTGAGAATTTCAAGGTTGTGTCTGATGACACTATGAAATTATTGAGAAAAAAGGACGAAACAACTTGCTAAACAAGTAGCAAATTTTAGCAGCTGAAATACCTGAATAGAAGGGATTAGAGTAGACCAGAATAGATTGAAGTACACTAGACTAGAATAGAATAGTTCAGTTAGAAGGGACCATCCAAAATCATCTAATCTATCTACCTGACCTCACCAGGGATAAGCAAAAGTTAAGAAGATTATTGAGGGCATTGTCCAAATACATCTTGAATATCAACATGCATGGGGCATCAACCTTCTCTAGAAAGCATGCTCCAGTATTCAACCAACCTCACAGTAAATAATTTTTTCCTGATGTCATGTCTGAACTTCCCCTTGGCACAGTTTTCTGCCATTCCTTCATGTGCTCATCAGTTATCAGTGAGAAAAGGCAAACACCTCCCTCTTCACTTTGTCTTCTCGGGAAATTGCAAAGAGTAATGAAGTCACCTCTCAGCTTCTTCTACTGATTAGACAACTCAAGTGTCCTCAGAATCTCTTGACAAGACATGCCTTCCTCCCCTTTTACCAGCTTTGTTGGCCTCCTCCGAATGTTTACATACCTTTTTTTTTTTTTTTTTTTGGTGGAGTCCAAAACTTAACACAGTATTCATGGTGAGGCCGTACTAATGCTAAATACAGAAGCAGAAGCACCTCTTTTAACTGGCTGGTTATGCTCTGTTTAATGCATCCTATGCTCATGTTTAGCCTACTGTCAACCAGCACCTACTCACTGCTGAGTGACTCTCCAGCCGCTCATCTCTCAGTCTATACCTTTGTCTGGCATCACTCCACCCCAGGTGAAGAACTCAATATGTGCCCTTATTGAACTTTATGCCATTTATAGTTGCTCGATGCTCCAAGGCATCCACGTTTCTCTGCAAGGCCTCTTGTTCCTTTAGACAGTTGACAACACCTCCCAGTTTCATATCATCAGCAAACTTCCTGAGGATGCACTCCATTCCCACATCCAGACCACTGATAAAAATGCTAAACAGAAATCACCCTAGAATTGAGCTCTGGGGAACCCCACTTGTGACCATTTGACAGGACTATTTGCCATCCATAGCCCCCTATATTCACTCATCCACTCTAGTGTAAACCTGTTTATCTTATGGTTGCACAAAGGATGGCAATGGAGATGGTATCCAGTGCCTTACCAAAATCCAAAAATGTTATGACGTCCATCTGCCCTTCATTCTTGAAGCCAGTGACCTTATCGCGATAGAAAATCAAATTACTAAGGCAGGTAGAATTTCTGAAACATCACCTGTACATGCACAATAGAATCTAGTGACTCTCTTCCTTTCATATAAAGAGCCTTAGATGTCAAGTTTCAACAATGTTCAGAAAATACGCTTTGAGTCAATTATGATGATCAGAGCAGTTTTCTTGGAATCCAGAGAGAAATGAGGTTTTCCCTAGAGTATTAGGAGTATGACCTTCCATGTATTTTGCATATTTCTCAATTCTAGAAGTGCTGACTGGTTGCTTCTTTTATCTCTGTCCATGACGTAGAATAACAATCACAATTTCATTTGGCAGGCTTCAAGTATTCTTTTTACTGGTGTAGTGGACACTTAGATATGTTACAGGAAGCTGTAGAAAGAGAAATGGATTAGATGCTAATAAAGAATTTTTGCAGTGTTGTCTATTTATTTATTTAAATATTGTCAAGATGTCAACAGTATGAGTTTTCAAAACACTAGTTCACAGTTTTAATATATTCTTGACATTTGTAAGCTGCTTCTTAATTTTTGATCTGGTGAGGATTTCCAGATATACACATTGCATTCACATACTTGCTATCTCTGTACTACCTTTCAGACTTAAACTTAAATGTTCAGCTACTCCATTTCTGTATTCTGCTGTCGTTTAACCTGGTAGGCAGTTAAGTACCACATAGCCATTCATTTTTCTCCCCCATGTCTCACACTGAGATAGCAAAGAGAATTGGAAAGAAAAATGAAAGAGCTGAGATAGGGGCAGTTTAACAAGAAAAATAAATAAATAAATAAAGTAAAAGCAAGAGAAAGAAACAAGAAAATAAACAAAGCAAATGATGCATAACACAACTGCTCACCACCAGGTGACTGTTACTCAGCCAGTCCCAGTAATCGCACCTCCAGCCAACTCCCCACCGTTTTATTGTTCAACATGTCACCGTATTATATGGGATGTCCCTTTGGCCTGCTTCAATCAGATGCACTGGATGTGTCTTCTCCCATCGTCTTACACTCCCTCAGCCTCCTTACTGTCAAAGCAGCATGTGTAACTGTGACTCTTGCGTAAATTACTGATCCTCAGTGTCTGAAACATTGGTGTGTTATTAACATTATTCTCATTCTAAATCCACAACAGAGCACCCAGTCTGCAACTAAGAAAGTTATCTCTCTTGCAGCAAGAACCCAAATAATATCCTCCCCCTATTCTATATAATTTTTGTTATTCTCAGCTCCTAGACTTTCCAATACATGTTTATTTATTCTTCCAAATTAACAACAAAGAAAAAAACAAACAAAACCCTCATTATATTTATTATATATGTGATATTCTTAAAAAAAAAAAAAAATCAGGCATTCATAAATAGTAAGTATAAAAAATGCAATAAGTCTTTGGGAAAAAAAATATCACAGCATTCAAATCTACTTTCAAGTATTTCTCCTTCAGGTCTCCCTAAATTTGCAAAAGTGCTGCACCATTTTTATGTTTTAGGCATCTGGAGAGTGTTTATATGTTTATAACATTTATTTATGTTTATTTGTTCAAGAAGCATAATCTGATTATTTATGTAGGGAATACATGAATCTGGATGGTTGATAAAAATTTGGTGAAATGAGAAATTTGCAGTTTTTGCTTCTTCCTATTGCAGATTTGTCCTTATATGGAGAACTAATTCTTTCTATTACAGGATCCAAAGTTATTAATTCTTCACATTTGCATAATGAAAGAAATCTCCAAAGAAAAAGCAGTGCCAAATTGCTTAATTTGGTTGTGCAGTAATACAGACCAGTGACTGAGCTGTGGACACTGAAAAAGCTTTAGGACTAGGAAGACTGTACTAAGCAACACTATTTCACATCTCCTTTATGACTAACTAGACAGTAAATGCAAATGAAAAGCCTCTGGAGCTAATGGTAATTATTTTTTTCCTCATTTTCTTGAATTAGACATTGAATATCTATTTCAGTCATGAGTAGTGAAGTGGATCCGTGTTCTTGACTATGTGACTTCTAAATCTATAATTTTTATCCAATGAGGGCTTTTTTTTTTTTTTTTTTTTTTTTAAATCACACCAGTAACTATTATTTAATGAGTTTTTTGTTGCATGTATGTTATTAAGTATGGAGGAACAACTTCATATATTGTTAACTGTATTTTCACTTTTCTCTCTGTTAACTTATATTTTAACCATCAAGCATCTGAAATATATTTAGAACTACTACTTACAGTTAATTGATAGTCAAATCTTTAAGGAACTGATAAGAATATACCAGTAGTTTAGGAAACAGCTACCTCAGGCAAATATTTCATATTGTTTTGTGAACCTTCGAGATATTAGAAAGAATTATGCCAAATTTGTGTAGATATGCTCTTCTTCTATTTGTTTGAATAAAACTCTACCCAGAAAACAGTGGGAAGAGTATTAGGAACATTAGGAACAATGGAAAATAATTTTCTGGTTGCCATATCTTTCTTCCATTTCCAGTTTACTGCGTTGAGTCTGTCCAAGTGTCTGTCCAATAGTGTTTCAAACTAGCCTACTAAAGAAAATTAATTTGGAGGTTCTTCTTAATAATTTTACAGCCCTGAATCACTAGCAATTCTGCAACCTTCCTTACTAGGCATTGAGATTTTCCAAATCTAATATTGTTATGAATATGTCAGCCCTCAAATCTCATGGTTAAATAAATTTTATACAGATATTTCGCTGTAACGATTGTGATGAAATGACTTGTGAAATTGATCTAAATCTGTGCATAAATTTTAACTGACAACAGTGTTATATGTTTGGGCAATAATATAACATCTTCATAAGAAATAATTGCTAGAATTCCAATCTGCAGTCCTTATGAAAACTCATTGATCAGGGTTTTATTTTAATTTGATTAAATAGTTTATTAATTTCCATCACTAACAACTCATTTTTAATGAAGAATATCTGGTTGTTATATAGTACAGCCTACAGACAAAAATCAGGAAATTTTCATTAATAGGCTAAGAAAGATATGATTTTTTCAGATTAGAAAGACTTATGAGATGCTTAACTCCACATAATTAAGGCTGAAATAAAAACATGTCTTTACTGTACAGTAAATGCAACCAACTATTCCAATATTCTATTTTAATTATTAAGATAATGGTTCTTCTAAAACTTATATCTAATACAATATTAATTTTAAGTCTTAATTGGCTACATAGTAACCCTATTTTATGTTGTGTTAGTGATCTGTATCAAATAGTCACATAATAGTCACATAATCTAGATTTTACGTGGAACCAGGAAGAGAATGTTCAGGCTAGAGGAAAAGAGACTTTTTGAATTCTAGCATCATACTATTCAGCATGTTTCACTGTAGTAGATGAATGATTTTTCATACACTACCTGATAATATAACAAAGTTGGTTGTTCATGTCAAAACTGCTTTAAAAGAATTGAGCTATATTGAAGAGTATAAGAGGCCAGCCAATGTACAGGCATTGACTGACTTGTTATACAGCTGGTATTAACTCCTTAGAAGTACAGTTCATTATATGTTTCATCATAAGGTTAAGGCCTCAAGCCCTTGCTTTGTTTTTGTTTATGTTAGTTATGAATAAAAGATTAAAAAAAGAAAAAATGAGAGTTTGAATCTAAGCATCAAGTCTGAAAAGTAATTTCTTTGTGAAATCATACCTCAAAAAAATCTTTAGAGGTCAAAGTAGAGGGAAGCATATGTACCTCACAAACAATGGCCATGTTTCTGAGACTGACTTGTACCATTACCCTGTATTCATTGGTGTACACAGAGCTCTAACAGAATCACAGAACTTGCATAACCTGAAAGGCAGACATGTATATCTGCTATGACTGTAGTCTCTCTTCAGGGTTCTACAAATCTTTTTTAGAGAATAGAACCCACCCTAGCCCTCCCCTCAGTTCCCTTCCCTACCAAAAACAAAGAAACATGCACATCTATATGTGTATATGTACAATGTCCTTCCCATAACTGACCCAGTCTGTTCTGTGAATGACCCTGGATCTCTGCATCCACTGTTGCTAAACTTGAGCGTGCAAGCCACCAAGCCTTGCACGTGGCTGTGCTTCCTGCTGCTGATAGAGATGCTCTTTGTCAATGCACTGTGATCAGTCCAAGTAATTACTTAGACTCTCATTGTCTACCCAGCTACCTTAGATGCCCTGGTTTCCACCTGCCTCATACATTATCAGACACTTGAAAATTATCTCCTCATCCCATACAGCAGGCACCTCATAGATCCTCCCACCTCTCTAGTATTCAGCTCAGACTTACACCTTCTTCCATACCTGGCTACCAGGCCTCTGATTCTTGAACTAGTCTGGAACAGTGGTTGTAGAACCATAGAACCATAGAACCATAGAACCATAGAATCATAGAATCATAGAATCATAGAATGGCTTGGGTTGGAAGGGACCTTAAGGATCATAAACCTTCAACCTCCCTGCCACAGGCAAGACCACCAACATCCACATTTAATACTAGATCATCCAACCTGGCCTTGAACACCTCTTGGAATGGGAGACCTACAACCTCTCTGGACAGCCTGTTCCAGCACCTCACCACTCTCATATAAAGAACTTCCCCCTGACATCCAACCCAGATCTTCCCTCCTTCAACTTAAAACCATTTCCCCTTGTCCTGCCATTATCTACTCTTGTAAAGAATTGAGTTCCCTCCTGTTTGTAGGTTCCCAAAAGTGCTTTAGTACATTAGGTACTGGTCACACTGTCATACATATGCCTTCAGTTCTTGAACTCTTCCCATCTTTGATTCTTGCATTAAGCATCATATGTTAAGTTCCTAAGCATCCTGTGTTTAAGTTGTCTATAATTCCAAGTGTTTTTCCCCTTCATCATACAATGCATTCCACAACCTGTAGGAAGTAACCTTCTTAGTATGTGAGGTGATCTGCAGAGATTCTCTCCCATTGGATGTGATGGGTGTTTTACCAGAGCATGAGGGTAATTATACTCTTCTGGAGGGCCAAGACAGGGTTTCATCTTTCTGATGATTTCCCTGAGATTTCCCTCCATCCATTGCTCCTTTATGCAGATGGAGATGAACATTTAATCACATAATCTAAACCCTGCTCTGTTTTAAAATCTGAGGGAAGAAGTTGCTGTTCTTTCCCTTCTTTGCTTTCAAATTATATTTTGATGATTAAAGTATTAGCTGTCTGTGCATATTCCAAAGAGCCACCAAGTCTCTGATGAGTGCCTCACTGTCACAGTTACAGGATATTTGTGAAGGAAGAACTTTGTTTATTCTTCAATAATTATAACGTTTATGTCCTTAACTATGAGATTACAAATCTGTGCTTTCTTTTGAGAACTTTGGGCCCAGAAAATATTCAGGATTTATTCTTTAATGATACATTTTTATAAGAATAGCTCATGAATACATCTTTCTTTTTCTTAATGAAACTAGAATACACCATGAGATTTAGGCAATTGGAGTAAATGTGGGTATGAATTACTGGGGACAGCAGAAGGCCTTCAATCTAAATTTCCCATTTTCTGCATAGAACTATTAAGCTATTATATGAAAGATAAGGGGCAGTATCTGTTCTTCTGTTGGCTTGAACATAGGAAGCTGTGAAACACGCAGATTCTTAATTCTGAGCTTTTTCCCTAATGTTGTGCCTATATGAATAATCTTTGCATTTTGGGGACATTGTGAGGGTTATTTTTTCTGCCAAGTTTTTAAGTTACTGTGCCTGTGCTTGGTATTGAATTACACTGTACCAACCCACAATAGAACTACTTTGTTTTCAACATAATTTATAGAGTAGTATAGCCCAGCACTGGATGAAAAAGAGCACTACAATAAGAACTACAAAAGAAGTTGTCATTTTTCTGTATCTGGTAGATGATCTTTTAGTGAGTTTTAGTTTAGAACTTTAACCATATTATACTAACATCTATAGAATGTATATGCACACTATTGAAATGATTGCATGCAAAACTCCAGAGTGGAACATCTAGTTTTTTAAACATTATATTCTTAAAAAGGAGAAATAAGAATACTGAACACTAGAAACTGAACACTAGACTTAACAGTTTTATAGATTTTGACCTATATTTTACCAAAGGTGTTCTGTATATTTTTTTCTGAATTTTTCTGGATTTGATCTTGTAATGATTTTCATTTCTACATAAATTTACATTGCAGAATCATTCGGAAATGAATCTATAACAATAATGAAATCCTTGTCAGCTTAAAATACAGTATCAAAATTTTGCTAGCATGTGAAATAAAATTCAAACTCTATTTGTCATATGTTATCTCCCAAGAAGCTAAGATATGCAAATGTGAAATTAGATTACAATAAATTGAAACAAACACCCATGGTGTCTTAGAAAAAGTCTTAAGATATTTCTTCTAGCATTTAGTAATATTTTCTCAATTTTGCAGTAAGGCCTTTAATGATAGGTGTTCTTACTTTAATGAAAAGAAAAAAATACATAAATACATTAAATAGAATTTTCTAGTATTTTTCCAATTAGTTGCTCTCTGTGTGAGAGAAAGAAATATAATAAAGATAGCTCATTTCAAGTGAATTCAGACTGTTTTTTATGCTTCATAAAAGCTGCAGAATGATGACTCTTCTATTTCTGATGTGTAATTGTTGGCATGCTTTATGTGAAGTATTTCCTATATGAGGAAATGCATTCAAAGCTCACTGTTGCTGTGTTAAGCAATCCATAAAATTTGCCATAAAATATATATTAATTATAAAATGAATGAATAAAGCAGATAGTACTTTTAAAATATGTATTTTCTCCCTCTCTGAAAGAATGAGAAGAATGCAACCAAAGTCTTTCGTTTGTCAGTTGTCACTTCATGAGACTTTCAAGGAAGAAATTATATAACCCCCTTGACAGAAATTGTATTCTATCACTTCACAATGAGAGTTTTTCTAGTTACATGCTAGGGTTTCTCATTTTCACTTTGTTCTCTTAAATTCCTTTCCTTCACTTCCTTCCTTTCTTTCATTTTCTAGAAAGTCACTTCAGCTAGAATCAACCCCCTCTGAAATATATAGTGCCTGCTAATACCCCTCCAAAATCAGTAACATGGATGTCTATGTGTTCTTACATGGCTTATTTGTAGGGTAAGATTGGTCTTACCCTAAGAAAGATACCCTTTTCTTTCCATTGACTATAAAAAAGTCTAGTGACTGTAAAAGGTAACAAGTAACATTTAGCTAGCCTGCAGATGTCTACACTGAGTAGAGAAATCCTTACAGGGAAGAAAAAGTAAACGTCTATTGTACACAGAAGATAGTGGGTTTGTTTGTTTGCTTTTTGTTTGTTTGTTTGTTTTTGTTTTGTTTTTAAATGGAGAATAAAACAGAGGATCTGACTTTTAGATTTGATAAACATCTTTCATTTTACTTTATGTTGAGATGGATTGATCCCTGGACCCATCTTTCTGCAAGGACAGATGCTTAAGTTTAGGTTGCTACGGTTACCTTAAGTGTGTCCCATTCTAACAGATAGATAGATAAGTAAGCAGTATGTGTGACTAGTGTGATTGTTTAGTCTTCATGTGATCCTTTCTTTTATGCCTACCTTAGGACATCTTTGAAAAGCTCATGTATAACTTCTCAATCTTCTGTTTGGTACTTTTTGCAAATGTTACCTATTTCCTAGTTTTAGTTTTGTTTTTATAATGCACTTACAACCAAATTTCTTATATGCATTTCAAAGTTATGATTTATAAGCTTTGAAAAAGAAGTAGTGCGCTGAATTCATATGTCAATAAGCAGTGTTGCTGGAGTGATGCACTTTCTTTTCTGAACTGTTATTCAAGACGGAAAGATTTCTGCTAATCCCTGCTATGTAGGTGGCCAGTAAGGACAGAGTTAATTACAGATGAGCAGCATTATGGAAATATTAAATCACTGAGAGCACATAGTCTAACACAATACAAGCTATTGCTGAGAAAATTCTCTGATTTCTAAAGTAATCAAAACTGTCCATAATCTATGTTATATTCATTTCACTCTGAGAGGAAAACGATCCCTTTAAAGACTTTGGATAACTTTAACAATAAAATAGTTATGATAATGGAAATCCTGAGCTGGCATGTGAATTTAGAATGGTTTCTGAAAAGACAGACTAATATACCTGGAATTTTTGCCAACTATAGGAATACACGTGACTTTATAAATATTTATGCAGGGTTCAAAGCCATCTGTCAACAATTAAAGTATATGTCACTTTTAATAACACAGTCTGCATAGATTAGGATTACTATAATTAGAGTACTGCGCACGTATTACAGCTGCAAAATGGATGAGCTAGGCTTTCTCAGGAATTTCAAACAAGGCTCTTTCTATTTGGTAATATTCTGCGTGATATTTGATTACTTCTGAATAAGTAATGTTGTAGACAACTAGCATAGGCAGCTACTTTTACTCAAAGCTAGCTTTTCCAAGAAAAGTCATGATTTTATCAGACATACAAGAACCCAATGGGAGTTAAAGAATAGTTCTATCAAATCACTGTGAGAAGACTCTGATTGCAAATGGTCCACTTCTTTATATATCAAGGGCTATTCTCAACTAATATATTGTCCCCTCCTCTACTTCTTTCATACTTCAAGAATATCTTAATTCTTTTGAAATTCTGAAAAAAAAAAAACAGGCATGGTGAATTTTGACAAGACAAGGCAGCAGCAACTATTCTAAGAATAGTTTTTAAGCAAAGAGGATTGAAAAGTATAGCCCTTCATATGTGATGTCTCAATTTATGCAAAGAAGCCCTAATGACCATAGCCAGAGGAGTATAGTTATATAGAAGTCGTGAAAATAAAGAGCAACTGAGGAACAGGAGCGATAAATAAATTTTGTGGCAGGAAGGTCATATTTGGAAGGAAATTGAAAAAATTTCACTGCAAGACTTAAGTGGAGCATAAATAATGTACTGGAGTTTTTACTAGCTTTCTGATTTAAGGATATATTCTTCAGATGAAAAGAAATTATACAGGACCTTAAGCAAAATGTGGTAAATAGTGCAGAAGATCACTTGATGTGTTTTTGCTGTGGTGTGTTTTATGGAAAAGAAGTGTAGCAAACTCTTGATGCAAGATTGGTTCACAGTCATCACAGTCTGGTGGTATACCTCTGTAATTGCTTCTTGACCTTACTAATCTAAGGAGGTTCCTGCTGATCAATTATTTTAAGATTCTGCTCAATGTATTTCATAGTAAGGAGAAAAGTACTTTAGCACAGAGAACCCCTCCCCACAGAAATTGTTCTATGATCAACGTTGTTATAGTTTTCATTTTGAGGTAAATGACTGTTGAAGGTTTTTGTTTCATAGTAATTGAGTTTTGTATTAAATGTTTAGGTGCCTACTCCCACATCATCTTCTATATTGATTTAGAATGCTCTGATACAAGGAAAAAAAGTATGAGTGCAGTTGCTGATTACAGAAATGTATTTTTAATGTTTACATTTTTTTAACTATGAGGAAACAACTGTTAGCACACACTATCTACAGAAAAATGGCTAATGCAAAACGAATGGCTTCTCTCTACATCCTTCTTTTATTTAACTTGGTTTTAAATACTTCTGGTAGTCTACCATCTTAAAATATATTGAATTTGAATATATTTTTTGTCTAGCTGAAAGGCTTTTACCTACACACTTCTGACTTGATGGTATGTGATAAAGTGTGTCATTGTTTGTTGTGGATATGTCAGTCATAGGTGAGTCTCCTCCCTGAATAAATAATTTATAGTAGGACCCACTGTTTGTATATCTATCTGTTCTATTGGAGCTAGTGCAAGCTGTATAAACCATTATTTTGTAACTGCTCTTCCAGACCTGGATACTATAATGATCAATGCTCCACATGCACATTTAGAAAAAAAAAATCTACATATAAGTACAAGCCCCAAGTCTTTTGTGGAGTTACCATCCTACAGCTGTTATTTGTTTGTAGACTTAAGTGTCTTGGAGGCATACTCTGACATTTGTGCAGAGATTTCTGAAATGTTAAGGACTTCTACAAATACCGCTTGTGACTCAGCTCATTTTTTCTCTGAGCTGCTCATTTCTACTGCTCCGTTGTCATTATCGGTGATGTGTATACGTACCAAATCTACATTTTATATGCCAGCAGCCATTGCAATTTATTTCCAGTTTGCATTATGCAGCACTAAAAGGAAGAGGTTTTTATCTTCCTGAAGGATGAAGAGTTACCATGCACTGTTTGTCAACAATGTGTTGATTAGACCACGTTGTGTGTGAGGCACCTGGGGTATTGTCTCCTATCACCTTTAGCTGATTGTACTGATAAACCATAAGTGAATTATCTCACAGTGTCATCATCAGTTGTCAGAGAACAGGCTTTATAGGCATTGATTAGCTTCATGGCTTATTAATGGTGAATAACTGAACTATGGCAGGTAGAATTCCTGTCAAAACAGTTCAGCTGCATAGAGCCTGCAAATTGGCATGATATTAAATCAGCATTATGTTTGAAGAGAAACAGCTTTATTTACTGCTTTCTGACCGTCTCATTTCCTGCTTCAATATTGTTTTCAACCTTTTTTTTTTTTTTTTTTTTTTTGTAATCTATTTAATAATTAAAGTGATACAAAATGGACATGACTGTCCTGTGAAATTCTCTGAAAATTTCATTAGACCTGACTGTGAAGCCCTTCCGTATAGTCTTATGGAGGGGCTGTCACTCCTCATATTTGCATCTTTCATGCTTAGTTTTGTTAATGGTCATGGTTCCAGTGGATTTCTCCAAATTCTAACATCAAAGGAGATGCTTTCAGATGAGGGTTTGTTGTTGTTCTTGTTTTTTACTAGAAGATGAACTACTCTTTCATTTAAACAAACATTTCCTATGCTTCTTATTTCCTTTTCTTAAAAATTTGAATGAGTAGTATCTCTGAAAATGTCAAAGAACTGGAAAAAGAGCTTTCACTTTAGAAAGTGGCAAAAATGAGATTTTATTCTATAACTGCCTTCTTAACATAGCAACACCCTTTAAGAATGTACATTTTTATCCAGGAAGCTTCAGTATTTTGTGTTAAACAGGTACAGTGCATCACCTGGATGGAACATGCATTTAATTTATCATGGGAGATTATTCCACGTATAAAATAGTGGATGTGAAGAAAAATTATAGTGTCAAAATAGGTAGAAAATAATTTATTTTTTAAGCTGTTTACAATAATTGAAAAGGATTAAGTTAGATGACAAATTACAGTGCAAATACCTGAAGGTGAAAAAAATTCAGTCCATTCTTTGGGTATCAGAAAGAATGTGCAGAGTTTTGCATCTAGGGAGAATGACCTGAATTTGTTAAGTTTTCATACAACCACAATGTACAGATAAAACAAATGCTTAATGTCTGTTTTATTTTTGTTTGTTTGCTTTTGTTTTAGGGCAAGATTATGCTCTGTGTGCTACAGTGAGGAAATTCTTATTGAGATCTCTGTTAATTCACAGGGATTTCATGCAATTTTTAAATCCAGGACAAAAGGAATGGTATCTTAGCAGCATTTTGGGTTGTCTTTGACTTCCCAGGTCAAATGCCCAGGGAGGTTGTGGATGCCCCGTCCTTGGACGTGTTCAAGGCCAGGTTGGACGGGGTCCTGGGCAACCTGATCTAAATGTGTATGTTTGGTGGCCCTGCCAGGCAGGGGGGTTGGAACTATATGATCCTTGAGGTCCCTTCCAACCCGGGTGATTCTGTGATTCTGTGATTCTGTAAATGACTAGAACTTATTTTCAACTGAATCAGCTATAGTTAACTTTTGTAATAAGTATGAATTCATACTGAATTCCTTATGACATCACAGAATCACAGAATCACAGAATTGTATGGGCTGGAAGGGACTTCTAGAGATCATCTAGTCCAACACCCCAGCAAAGCAGTCTCGCTAGACCAGGTTGCACAGGGAGGCATTTAGGCGAGTCTTGAACATCTCTAGAGAAGGATACTCCACAACCTCTCTGAGCAGCCTATTCCAGTACATTGTCACCCTTACTGTGAAGAAGGTCTTACGCATATTTGTGCAGAACTTATGCTTCAGTTTGTGGACATTTTCCCTTGTCCTATGGCCATGCGCCGCTGAAAAGAGTCTCGGCTAGTCCCTTTATATACTGCACCTTAGATGTTTATAGACGCTGAGCAGAACTCCTCTAGAGGAGTCTTCTTTTCTCAAGGCTGAACAGACTCTGTTCACTCAGCCTTTCCTCATAAGAGAGGTGCTCCAGGCCCTTTATCATCTTTGTGGCCCTCTGCTGGACTCTCTCCAGGAGATCCCTGACTTTCTTGTAGCGGAGAGCCCAGAACTGGACACAGTACTCCAGATGTGGCCTTACCAGGGTAGAGTAGAGGGGGAGAAGCACCTCCCTCGACCTGCTGGCCATGCTCTTTCTAATGCACCTCAGGATGCCATTGGCCTTCTTGGCCACCAGGGCACACTGCAGTCTCATGGCCAACCTGCTGTCCAACAGGACACTGAGGTCCCTCTCCGCAGAGATCCTCTCCAGCAGGTCATCCCCCAGCCTGTATTGGTGCATGTGGTTATTTCTCCCTAGATGCAAAACTCTACACTTGCTTTTGTTAAACCCCATCTGGTTCCTCTGTGCAACTCTCCAGCCTGTCCAGATCTTGCTGAATGGCAGCACAGCCTTCTGGTGTGTAAGTCACTTCTCCCAGCTTTGTATCATCAGCAAACTTGCTGAGGGTGGCCACTATCCCCTCATCAAGGTCACTGATGAAGGTGTTGGACCTAGAACTGACCCCTGAAGGTCAATAAATGCAGGCCTCCACGTGGATTCTGCACCACTGATCACAACTCTCTGAGATCTGCTAGTCAGCCAGTTCTCAACCTGTGAGAATCCTTCTTTGTTTTTTGGCTCAAAGCTTGCTTCCTGAGGTTCTTCTTGTGGTAAGACTCTGAGTGACTTGTTGAGGAGGCAACTGATGGGTGCTAACTGTGTGACAATGGATATCGCTTTGGGAACATTTGAAAGCCCCTTCCTCCAGAGCTGCTTAAGAGCGGATGAGAGTGCTCAGGAGTGTTTACTGGCGGAAGATCTGGCCTGTGACTAAACAGCTCCAGCTAGGTGTGGGAAAATTGGGGAACGATACCATCGTGTTCTGTGAAAAACGGGATGCAGATGGGCATCCCTGCTCCCTCTTATCTGCTGGCAAGGCCCAGAAGATGGGAACAAAGGAGTCGCTGCTGAGATCCCAGAGCCAGAAGCTGCCACTCAAAGGAGAGCTGACTCAACCACTTTGGATTTGAGCTGTCAGTCCAAAGACAGCTGACTCAACCACTTTGAAAGCATTGAAAAAGGGCCATCATTACCATGGTCGTGGTTGTCCTTCGTCCTTCATCGTCGTCGTCAATAGAACAACTCTGCCTGACGACCCACCACTACTGAGGATCAAAGACTACGAACCTCGCTGGATCCATGGTGGTGACTATCTCCCTCGTGCTGCCTATAAAGACTCCTTGCTTCTTCTCTCCTATCTTTTCTATCGCCCTCCTTCCCTTCCCCATTACCCTAATTCATAATAGTGTCCGTCCTCCCCTTCCCCATTTCCCTGATTAAGATTTGTAATAAGCTGGTCGGACCAACATTTGAACCGTTGTTTCTTAATCTCACGCCGGGTATATAGATAATAAAAGAACCTCCTCTCCCTCCTATAAATTGGAGCGAGATACAACCTACCTCATAGTTCACTCATCTATTCCATATTTCCTCAGTTTTGTTATAATGATGCTGTGGGAGACCATGTCAAATGCCTTGCTGAAATCAAGGTAGACTACATCCACTGCTCTCCCCCAGTCTACCCAGCCAACAATGACATCATAGAAGGCTTCCAGGTTGGCTGAACATGCCTTAATTGCCATGCATGCCTTCTCAATAGTTCAAAATATCAGGATCTACATAGCTAAATCTTCAATATTTGGACTTATCTTTCTTAACAATAGAGTGAAATAGGAATGTTCTAAAATTTAAACAATCTGATCTTATCCTAAAGATAAGACTAAAGAGAGTTAAATAACAGGGAATTTGTGCATTCAAGTTTCTTTCTGCTGACTACAGAAGATACCAGGATGAGTAGCTCAGATGTAAATACCTATAACTCATTGACATGAATTCTATCCAGCTATCAGGAAGCACTTCCTTTTAATTCAAATTGCCTTTGAATTAAAAAGCTAAAACAATCAGAGAAACAATAATAAAAATTCAAATGTCTCAGTAAATGCACTATTACCCCTGCTGCTCAACTTATTCTTGATGGATTTTACATAGCAGTTATAGCTTCTTTTGATTTCATCTAAGGAGCTCCTTATATAAATCAAAATTTTCCTCACTTTTGGATAGAAGTGTGTAAAACTCATATGAGAATAAGGTAAAGGTAAAATTATTTGCAAATTATCTGCAAAATATTTGTGAAGAGGATTATACCAGTGACCTTCAAAGAAATACAATGAAACAGTGAAATTAAATCCAATCAATGACTTTACGGAACAAAACTTAAACTGTTGATTGCCTAAGAAATATTTTAAATGCACTCTTGCTATGCTGTTTTTTACTCATTCGTGGTGACCTGTTTTTATTCTGAAATTTGTTTCTCTTTTGTTATTGCTCTCATTTTTTTCTGTTTGTAATTATGCAGTCTTTGATGGGTGAAATATCAAAGAACGCTGGACTCTAAACATTAATCACGTTACGCAACTTTGTTATGTTTCAACTACCTAGACAGAAGAATACAATCTAGGGTTTAATTTTACTCTCATTTCTCTCTTACTTGCTTTTCTGAGAACAATTTAAATGTACAGTGAGGCTGTTTTTTTAGGATCAAAAAAAATTTAATCCTTTGAGAAACAATCAAGATAATAGTGTGCATAGCTGGACTAGTGGGAGCTGTAACAAGGAATGAGAGCCAAGGATTTACTTCTCTTTTCACTCAGAACTGGTAATAACTGGAAAGAAAAGAAATTTTATACATGACAGAACTCAAGTATCAACACCAACTGAGGAGTTTTAGCTGCAAAATGCACGCCCAAAAACGAAGCAAGATTTTTACAGCAGAGAGGACTTTGTTGTTGTCAATGGTTTATGGGCTGGTTCAACCCGGTTCCATGACCAGCAGGGTGGAGAGATCTGCGGATCCACACCTCCGGGAAAGGGGAAACAGGGGACCCCAAAATGCTTCAAAACAACAGCAATAATCTGAGGTGGAACAAATGATTTACTAAACATAGTATTAGCAAAAAAAAAAAAAAATACAATGAGAGAGAGAGAGAGAGAGTCTGTCTGGATGGTAGATAGACCTCACCACAATGATGAGGTGAGACGTGCAGTCCAGTTGAGTGACTGAAGAACAGACGGTGAAGTGCAGATGGCGAAGTGCAGACGGCAAAGTGCAGACAGCGAAGCGCAGACAGCGAAGAGCAGGAGAAGAAGAAACATCAGGTGACCTTGCATGGAGTTATATCTCCTTGCTGACCACAAAGCCTCCTGGGGAAATGTAGTTCTTCTCTGTCGGACGAACATTCGGCAGATACCAAACCCCACCCCCAGTGCATTACATGATGTTATGGTGTGGAATACTGATGACCAAAAATCATAAAACCATGACAGTTGTTAATAGATCAAAGGGAAAGGCTATTTGTTGAGGGACAATTATATGAATTGCTCCAAAAGTAATGCCTCCTATTTAATTCCATGAAACAACAAGTGATACAAATAACATAATAACAACATTAGTTAGAGGAAATTCTCAGCTGAAAAAAAAAAAAAAAAAAAGAAAAAATAAAGAAATTGTAACATTGTCACCACAATTGCTATGTGTTTTCACCAGAAATAAACAAGAAGCTGCATACTGCTTTTGTAAAAATCTTCCTGACTTTCCAGAACATGGCTTGTCCTTCACATCACTGTCACCACTGCTGAAACACAACACCCACCACCTCACTATGCTCACATTCACTGTTAGGTCTCCATAAACATTCAGCAAGTGTCAGTGAATGTCAGTGAATGCCATTTTTTTTCTGCATGGAGGAATTCAGTTCCACCCCTTTACTTCACACACACTTTCACATCAGATGCCATTCTGTCAGACTACTCCTCTGCTGCCATCTGTCACATGGCACCAAAATGTAATGCAATATTGGCAGGTAAGTTTAGCCTCTACTGCCATATCACCAACATATTTTCCTGATATCATGGACCAGCACAATAAAGTAGGCATTACTTTTCAAGCAGCCTTCATACATTTAGAAGCTGACCAAAGAGCACAGTATACTGTTTTATGTCCAAAGTATTTAGAATTACTTAAAACTGAATTTACTTAAGGCAGAACTCATTGAAATAAACCAAAACAGACATAGTGTATAAAGATTGAAAAATGTAAACTTTCACCGTTTGTTGCTGTAGCAAAAAATAAAAAATGGTTTGATGAGCTTTGAACAGAGATACAAATTTTTATTAAAACAAATACAAAACCATATTTTGAGATATCAAGTAAGTCCTAATGTTCATTATCTTACTACCAGTGTAAGATAGACATCTACTTCATAAATATGTTTGTTAAGGATGTCTTACATTATGGAAAATGGTACCCTGCAGAATATTCTGGCCCACAGAGGTATGACTGTTTTTTTTTAATTAGGCCAGAGTAATGTCGTCCTTTTAATCATTCAGATTTTTAACTCTAAGCCAAGGGTATGAAGGGGAAAGGGGGCAAAATCAGGGCCACTGGGGTTGAGCGGGTTGTTCGAGGGCTCGTACTGAACTTGATGGGCAATGACGGTGAAGTACAAAGGGATGGACTGTGGTAGGGGAGTGCTGGGATGCTGCTGTTCTAGGGGATCCTAGATCCTCTATAAAGGCAGTGAGACAGAAAGCCCAGCTGAAGTGCCTTTATACCAATGCATGCAGCCTGGGAAATAAACAGGACGAGTTGGAAACCGTGATGCATTTGGAAAGTTATGACCTTTTTGCTATCACAGAAACATGGTGGGATGACTTCCGTAACTGGAATACCACCACTGAGGGATATCGGCTCTTTAGAAGAGATAGGCTAGGTAGGAAGGGAATCAACTCTTTGAAAGGGTTGATAACTGCAGGATGAGGGGAAATGGTTTTAAGTTGAGGGAGGGGAGATTTAGGTTGGATGTCGGGGGAAACTGTTTACAGAGAGAGTGTGAGGTACTGGCACAGGCTGCCGACAGAGGTTGTGGATGCCCTGACCCTGGAGGTGTTCAAGGCCAGATTGGATGGGGCCCTGGGCAGCCTGGTCTATGTTAGTGGCCTTGCATGTGGCAGGGGGGCTGGAGCTTGATGATCCTTGAGGTCCCTTCCGGGCCATTCTCTGTGATTCTGTGATATTCTTCTGGTTTGAAAGAATTCAAAATAATTATGCTTCTAGAAATAATTCTTCTAGATACTATCTGATTAGGTAAATTGGATTAATTGCTGCTCTCCTTTCAGATTTCTTTGATGATTGAGCTTAATTCACATTGACTGCAACAGAGTATCATTAATAAAGATACCTTTTTGAAAAAAAGAATAAAATAAAATTTATTTTTAAAAAAATAGTGATTCCCCTGAAGGTAGATGATATGTAAGATAAGTAGATAAGATACTAGATATTTGTTGAAAAGTAAGCAATATCAAATCCATTGCAACACTATAAACATTAAGATACCTTGTGTTTCAGTGTATATCAATCATGAGAGATATCATCTATAACTTTCTGCAAGAACAGGAAAGTCAATAAGAATCTAGTCTTCCACTAAAACCAGGTTTACTTGGATGGATTCATATGTTTTTGAGAGTCAGAATGGACCATTTTTGTTACCTAGATTGGCTTCTAGCCTTAAACTCGTGAATTAATCTCCGATTCAAGGCTAAAAGGTCTATCTGTGATGTATCTGTGTATGTAAATTTTTTTGAAGAACCTGATGACAGATGTTTATAATTATTTATTTATTTATTTATTTATTTATTTATTTTTTATATAGAACAGTCCTTGCTTGGTTTATTTTTAATGTATGATGTAAATAATGTAGATTTATTTGATTAGATTTGAATGCATAAATCAAAGTCGTTGATTCATTTGCTATTAAGTTATCCGCTAGAATTCAGTTCTATAGCATCTTCCCTGAACAGTGGAAACAAGAACTGGATTTGGGAGTAATATAAAATACCTAATCTGACTAGTATTCCCATTTCTGTCTTCAAATATATCCCATTAAAACATAATCTAGAACACTAGTTTTGATAATTCATAGTCTGGTGGCTATCCAGGACACCCACAATTATTTTACAAAGCAGAATATTTTATCTTCTAATATGCTTGTAATACAATATTTAGACTTGCAAATTTACTTCTGTCTGTATTTTATTATAGCATATGTTTAAAAATTCATTTTATTGCCTGGCTTACCGGCTGAGGTACCTTATAAGACAGTTTGTTGCTTCTCTTTGTCACTTAGTTACGTTGTGTTTAGTTTTTTTTTGTAGAAGAGTTATCTGCTCTGACTGTGCTTTATATGGCTTTCCAGAAATATCACTGAAGAAAATCCTAAATAATCTGGAAAATTTTTCAGTCCCTATAGAATTATACAAGAACCATGCGCTCTTAGTGACAATTTTTCTAATTAGGCTTACACTTGAGTTTTGTATGGAAGCTTCTCTGTATATGCTTTTATAGGTACCGTTTTTTTTTTTTTTCTTACTGTTACATTTTACAGTGCCAAGTCATATATTTACAGAAAACCATATGTACTTTATTACAACAATGTAACTTCTCAAGCAAACTCTTATTTTTTTTCTAAAAGATGAAATTTCACAAAACTTATTAATGCTGATGTATGGTATTAAAATTTTTTCCAGAATTGCTGTTTGTGTCAAAGAAAGCATTTCACTAGATGATCAGTGAAAATCCATAGGGGCTTTAAGCAACTGGGCTGTTAAAGATCTAATTATTAGGCCCAAATTCCAAGTATATAGTAACAAGACTGGAGGTGGATCTTCCCAAGGACAAAATAATTCCCTTGTGCATACATACAATAGCAGTAAGAAAATGAAAATTCTCTGTGAAAATAAATGTCACAAGAAGAAGACATGCTTTTGATGTCAAAATCTTAGTTCAACAAACTTTAACCAAAACTAGGGAAAAGATCCAGCAAATATGGCCTGGAGTAACATATCTACTGCAATCTCAGAACAGTGGCAACACTTCCTTTGCCATGATCAGTCAAACAAATGTTGTCAATGTTGCTGATATTTTCATTGCAATTGAAAGACAATGACAGATGATCAAACCCAAATTAGGCTGTGACAGACATTTGATAGAACAGAAAACCCTCAGACACCCAAAGGAAAGAGATAAGTTTAATCCGCAATACAAAGGGAAGAATATTGTATTAGTTTTCACTTAATAGGGCTAGCAGTATGTAACCAGTAAACTTCATCTTTATGCAGCTGGATGATCTAGTAAGTATATGCAACACAAAATCTCTACTTGTAACCTGTGTTTCTTCTCCTCCCAAACAGTAGATTTATAAGCTTTGTCACACAACAAAGGCATTATAATTGGCTTTTAACTTCATTTCTAATCTGAGTCAAGCTAGCTTTGAAGGAGTATGTGAACTGTATAAAGCTAATAAAGAATTTATATTAGAACTAAGCCATGCTAGGTAGAGAACCACCACTGGGATTTGTAAATTTATATGGAGAGAATATTCCTTCTTGTACAATTAAGAATACAGAAGAGCATAACAAAACCCAAATTAAAAACTAGCTTGTTCACTTTTAGTCCCTACTTATTTAAGTACAGTGAAAAGTTTTAAAAAAGTGGAATATTTTTAATATATCGAACCTACATTTCAAACAATTTAGTGGGAGTTTCTGGATTTTCATATTTCTAATTGTAAGCGAATAATGCATAAGAGTGGAAAATAAAAAATAATAATTATTATTATAATAATAAAAGAGGAATGAGAATGTTACTGTATGGGCTGCAGTTTAGAGAAGTGAAATGTAATGACCTTATTTAGGCAATACTTTCTTGAGATACGGGTGCAGAATGTAAAGAAGGATGTTCTCAGACTGGAAAAAAAAAAAAAAAAAAAAAAAAAAAAAGCAAACATATACATAGCCAGAATTACTGTTGAGATTCAGGGAGAAAAAGAGAGTCTACGCCCTCTGGAAGAAGGGACAGGCTACCTGGGGAGATTACAGAGAAGTAGCTAAGGTATGCAGGGAGGAAGTTAGGAAGGCAAAAGCCCAACTTGAACTCAGGTTGGCCACTGCAGTAAAAGACCATAAAAAATCCTTTTATAAATATATCAATGGCAAAAGAAGAACCAAAGATAATTCTCATCCTATACTTGATGCAGCAGGAAATGTGGCCACTGAGGACAAGGAGAGGGCTGAGGTCCTCAATGCCTTCTTTACATCTGCCTTTAACAGCCAGATCAGTTATCCTCTGGGCTTTTTATGCCCTGATCTGGAAGCTTGGGACGCTGCTCAGAATATGCCCCAGCGATTCAGGTGGAGACAGTCAGAGAGCTTCTCCTCCGTCTGGACTGTCACAAGTCCATGGGTTACCCGGATGGGCTGCGCCCTTGGGTGCTGAGGGAGTTGGTGGGATGATTGCTGAACCACTCTCAACCATCTATCAGCCCTCCTGGTCAACTGGTGAGGTCCCAGAGGATTGGAGGCTTGCTGATGTGACTCCCATCTTCAAGAAGGGCCATCAGGAGGATCCAAGGAACTACAGGCCTGTTAGCCTGACCTCAGTACGAGGGAAAGTTATGGAGTAAATCATTTTGGAAGAAATCACACAGCTTGTGCATGGTGTCCAGGGGATCAGGCCCGGCCAGCACAGGTTCGTGAAAGGCAGGTCGTGCTTGACCAACCTCATCTCCTTCTACGACTGCAATACCAGACTGGTAGATGAGGGAAGGGCTGTTGATGTAGTCTTCCTAGACTTCAGCAAAGCCTTTGACATGGTCCCTCACAGGATTCTTCTGGGGAAACTGGCTGCCAGTGGCCTGGACAAGTATACACTTCTTTGGGTAAGGAACTGGCTGGAGGGCGGTGTCCCCAGTGGGCAGTGGTGAATGGAGTTAAGTCCAATTGGCGACCCATTTCAAGTGGTGTCCCCCAGGGGTCGGTACTGGGGCCGATCTTGTTTAATATCTTGATTGATGACCTAGATGAGGGGATTGAGGGCACCCTCAATAAGTTTGCAGATGACACCAAATTGGGAGATAGTGTCAATCTGCCTGAGCAGAGGGAGGGCCTTCTGAGGGATCTAGATAAGCTGGATCGCTGGACTGAGGTGAATGGGATGAGGTTCAACAAGGCCAAGTGTCGGGTTCTGCACTTTGGGTGCAAGAACCCTATGCAGCGTTACAGGCTTGGGGATGAGTGGCTGGATGATTGTGAAGAAGAGAAGGACCTGGGGGTGTTGGTTGATGCTTGGTTGAACATGAACCAACAGTGTGCCCAGGTGGCCAAGAGGGCCAAGGGCATCCTGGCCTGCATTAGAAATAGTGTGGCCAGCAGGAGCAGGGAGGTGATCATCCCTCTGTACTCAGCACTGGTGAGGCCGCACCTCGAGTACTGTGTTCAGTTTTGGGCCCCTCACTGCAGGAAAGATGCTGAGGTCCTGGAGCGTGTCCAGAGAAGGGCAACGAAAGTGGTGAGGGGTCTGGAGCACAAGTCTTACGAGGAGCGGCTAAGGGAGCTGGGATTGTTCAGTCTGGAGTAGAGGAGGCTCAGGGGAGACCTCATTGCACTCTACAACTTTCTGAAGGGAGGTTGTGGTGAAGAGGGATTTGGCCTCTTCTCCCAAGCAACGAGAAGGACACGGGGCAACGACCACAAATTGTATCAGAGGAGGTTTAGATTAGACATAAGGAAGAACTATTTCTCTCAGAGAGTGGTCAGGCACTGGATTGGCTGCCCAAGGAGGTGGTGGAGTTGCCGTCCCTGGCAGTGTTCAAAAGGCGTCTGGACGACGTGCTGCGTGATATGGTTTAGTGCTTGTGGTGGCAATGGTGATGAGGAGAAGGTTGGACTAGATGATCCTACATGTCATTTCCAACCTTGTGATTCTGTGATTTGGTGGATAAGGAATTGGTTGGAAGGCAATAGACAGAGTTGTGTTGAATGGCACTATGTCCAGGTGGAGGCCAGTGCTGAGTGGCATCCCACAGAGGTCTATCTTGGGACCGGTGCTCTTCAACATCTTTATCAATGACTTCAATGATGGGCACAAGTGCACCCTCAGAAAGTTTGCCAATGACACCAAGCTGAGCAGTGCTGTTGATGGATTAGAAGGAAGGGAAACCATCCAGAGGGACCTTGACAAACTCAAAAGGTGGGCTCATGTGAACCTCATGGGTTTCAACATAGAGAAGTACGAGGTTTCCAATTGGGTCAGAGTAATAAGTAAGACAATATGTATGCTTAATATTTAAAAATCTGTGTGGCATTTGTACATTTGATAATGGAAAACAAGTGAATATTATTCAAATTATTGCTCAGTTCTGCTTAACAGAAAGAAGTGAGTCAAACTTTGAAATCTATGCTTCTGACCTCCTGTATTGTAGACCATTATTGACCATGCTTATACTAAAAACAAGAAGGAACATAAGAACAAGTTTGTCTACTGGATCCAAAGTATTTACACTGCCCAACACAGTGTCAGCTATCTGATTTATTTTGGGTCACCCTTGTTAGCTCTACTAAAAAGATGCCTAAATGTGATCTGGGAAACAGTTATCTCCAGGACAATAATGTTTCCCAGTGGTACTGGCTTGGTCTGCTGTTCCCTGGTCAAATATTTGATATTGTCCCAGCACATCTATTTCATTCAGTTTATACCAGATTCCTATGTAACACACTGAATACATACAACCTGGATGTTTTGTATGTAACAGATATACAGCAATATATGAAGCACAGCTCTTCTATTAGTTCAGATATTCTGAACTGAAAAAACTGAAAATATAATAATTGTATCTTAAGTCACCACATAGGTCTGGAATAGATGCAGGGCAAGTTGCTGTGTAGCATGGATTCTGTCTCTCTCCTCGAAAAAATTCCAGTCTGAAAGTGTGAGGGACAAGTGGCTTGCCTCTGGGCTAGGGTTTAATGACCAATCTCTTATTTAGCAGTACAGAAGAAGTACAAATAGAAACATTGCATATGTTTTTAAATAAAAAATGAAGAATGAGCATCTTTAAATATGACTGTAAACCAGAGGGGGAAAAAGTCAGAATTATCTTTCTGTGGATTCTGGATTTTTCTTTTAAAATCAAAACAATATTAGGTAGAGAGATAAGAAATCTTGGATGTTCTTCGAAGTTCTTCATCTGCACTACTAACTTGCATGCCATGTCTTGTCTTTAGCTGTTGCGGGGCAAATCATTTCGTAAATATGATAACTGGGATCTACGGCAAACAGGCAGTGGTGGAAGTGTGGAAGAACAAATCAGTGGAGATTGTGATGATGAAGATGGTTGTGGAGGATCAGGAAGCGAAGAAGTAAAAAGAGTCCTGAAAATTACAGAATGTAAGTCCATGATTCCATTTCATACATTCAAAGAGTGAAATATCATATGTTCCACTAAGAAACACCACTGAATTATCTTGGAAAAGATACGGAGAAGTCTACATAATGTTTCCAAGGTATACTGGAATAGGACTGTAATTATAAGACTTCTGTGAGGATGGTATGAAGATAAGTATCAGTTTCATCACAGCATATGTTAGTGCATAGACCTCATTACATTATTTTAGTCTATTAATAAGTCTTATAATAATATTCCCCTCTGACCTACTGATTTAACACGAGGGGTAATACTTGGCAGTCTACCACAGAAGTTGTTTCTAATAATTAATGGAACTAATATAAAGGAACTAAGCTGAAAGTTAGGATTTTGCTGTGGTAGATGTATTTTGTAGAGAACTACCTGAGTCAAACTTTTCAATATTTATAGTTTTACATTAAGAGCGAGAATGAAAACATAAGATGATAAATATCATCAGTATTTAAACTGGTGGAGTTTTCTTAGTTTCATATGACTGGTATTAAGTCCAAGCTAAGTCAGATCATGAACTCCTGGCTGCATATGTTACTTACTGCATTCTTTGTTCTTTGTGATGCATGACTGAACGTCAGGCATAGCCAACAGGTTGACTTGAGTATGGTTATCCTCAGTGATGGTTTGTTAGTTCTGATGGTTTTTGTCCATCATAATATTAGTTTGTTCTGTTTTTTGTTTTTGTTTTTGTTTTTTTAATAGTCAGAAATATCTAACTATTATATTTAGTTATGGTTAGTATTTGATCTCATTAGTAATGGAAGACCAATGAAACTGAATTTCTGGTTCAGTAATTATGTTGGGAATTCTGAATGTACTGATATACAGAAAAAAAAAAAGACATATTTGCATTGTGAATAAGATGAAGGTATTAGATTTGTTCAAATAAAAACTTTCATGAGCTGCAGATATTACTTTGCTTCTCCTGGTGCATGGCAGACCTTTGTTAATTTTTCAAATTACGGGATGCTTCTGTCCATTGTGCAACACTAGTTTATCAGTCTAACATATATATAACCGTATTTTTGAAGTGAAAAGCAGAATACTGTTGCAGTAATCTCAGACAGGTAAAAACACAATGGGCTGAATTGGACAGTGCTCACATAGCAATTTAGAAATCCTAATGAGAAAAATCAAGTTAGAAATAATATGTAATTGTCATGGAGTTGACTAGATCAATCTATGTCCGTGACAGGGGCGACAGGCCTCTGGCCTTCCCCCCACACCCCAGTCCCACAAATAAGTAGGAAGGAAGGAAGGGAGGAAAAGAACAGCGGCAACAATCTATGGAGGAAAACTTATTTTACTATAATATCAGAATTCAAGATAACACAATATATGCAATTTAATTGAAATTGAGATTAATAAATCAGACAAGATGAGAGAGTTCCTGGGACCGATTCAAACCTGAAAAGCTTGGAACGGCTAGGAAAGCACCCTCCAGCACCCACTGCAAGGCAGCAAGATTGCTCCCCCCTCACCCAGAAGGGCCAGATCCCGTGACTTCTGTAATGCACAGGGATAGGTACCTGGAATTGGGGCAGTGACACTTTAATGCCCCGTACACTACATGATGTTTTGATGTGGAATACTGAAACCCAAAACCAAAAAAAAACATAGTACCATGACAGTAATATTCATTATGGAAACGAGAAGTTTACTTTACCTTTACTTTACCTTTAATCTTTTGATAGATGCAGGCATATAGATGGTGTTATCTTTTCCTTACCAAAAATTATTTTCACAGTCTTTCAATTCCTATCAATTTTTCATAATCAGTCAGGAAAGGAAGGGAGAGTACTGCCTATTCTGTATTACACTACAGTTTGGGGCTCCTATCTTAAGCCACATCTCTTTTTTTTATATATATTCCAGAGAATTTCACTAAGGTTATCCTGTTTTCAAGAAGTTCATGATCTAAATTAATAAACAAAATAAATAAGTTGATAAAGTAGATAAATATCCATACTAAACACATTGCTTTGCATTAAAAAAAAAAAAAAAAAAAAAAAAAAAAAAAAAAAGTATATATATCTTTTCTAGTTCTTCGTCATTGTCTTCCGAACATGTGTATAGTCCTCAGACCTAGAAGTAACAGAGAGGAAGGAAAGATACGTTTTTGCCAAGGTATAACTCAAGCAATTTTATTTGAACACATTGCTACTGAAGTTGAAGACAAATTGTTCCTCCACTCAGTGTTACAGATACAGGAAGTGTTTTCACTTAGCATTGGAGACTGACTAATGTGTGTGATAGGCTTTAGACTCTGGGAGGCCAGTGGAGAGAATTGTTATTTATGACTCAGAAATGATAACCCTAGCATTATACTGGTGCTTAAAATATGTTGTATTCTTAAGAATTCCAGTTTTCATATTGAATAGTCAATTATTCTATTACATGTATTATTTCAGAGCCCTACAGTTTTACTGACTGCCCTTTTTACGTTGCTTTAAAACACAGCAAATTGCTTCAGTCTTTTGGAGGAGTGGTACTACAAAAGATAGTATACTCTAACTGTATAAAATAAATACTAGAATAAAGTCTTAACACTTTGTGATTTTTATTCTACTCTAACAAAGAAGTCTTTACAGGACAATTTAATGTGTCATAATGAATTACCTCCACAAACAATAAAACAAAACAAACAAACAAACAAACAAACAAAACAAACAAAAAGAAGAATTCAAGATGTAATAGCAAGAAATACTTATCTAGCTGTGTGAGGAAAAGAGGAAAAGCTAATCCTGCTATCACTCTGCTGAGATACTCATTGCCTTTTATCAAAATTCTCATAAGACCATTAATTTTCTGAAAATTTCTGTGCTACAGGTTTGCCTTTCTTCTTTTCTCATTTTAACATTCAGTGTAGCTATTTCTTTACTATATGTCCTATTTCAAGGCTAATATTTTTAAAATTACCTAGAGGGTCTTTACACAAGCAAATCTTGACTCTTCCTGTATTTGATTTTTCGCTTACCAGACATTTTCTCTGTCTGAAGAAAAAAAACTCAAAAATACTTGAGTTTACGATTAGTTAATCTATGGATTATTATTTTCCTATTAAGATTATGCAATAGCATGGAAAAAATTGGAAAAGGCTTTATATTGTGACTTCCATATGAGAAGAGAGTATGATGATTCACATAACCCAGTCAATATCTTCTATCTGATTTTATTCTTCATTGTGTACTCCCAGACATCTTTTCTTATCTTTCTGTTCTTTCACTCACTTTGGCATGGTTGTTTTTCTTGCCTTGCCTTTCCTTCTCTATTTTAAAAGCATCCTTTGTAATAAGCATCATTTATCCCCATCTCCAAAGCTGCTTAAAACTACCATACATGAGAAACTTTACTCAGCTTCTCTTTGTTTGAGGAGAGCAAACTTCATTAACTATACTATTTGAAATTCTATAGAGACTTTTCCATTTTGCTTTTCACTGCTCTAAGCCTTGCCAGGGCAGTTCACAATCCTTTCCAAAATTAGAAAAAAAACAGTAATAACAGTTTAGCAACAACAAATTGTGAGAATGGGTAGAACTGGAAGAACATGTAATAGCAGCAATGATCATAGTATCTCTCATTTGTACAGCTGCTTTCTCTCCATTGCTTTATCAGCCTTTCCTGTCCTAAAAGTATAGGAAATTAACAGTTAATGTTTATTGAACAAAATAACTAGACTGAGTACAAATCTTAGCTACACTATAACACATGATTTTGTTGAGGTAGTGTTCATTCTAAGTCCTTGACTGAGGCACCAGAAAAGACTATTTTAGGCAGCAAAGGTAAATGTGACGAAATGACTGCATTTATCGTGATCTGTGCTTATTATAAATCATCAGTCATTAGGTAGGTAGGATTTAAATAAATCATCACTAAACTAGGTTGAGATAGATTCACTGTATAATTTGAATACAAAGAAAAGATTTGCAGCCTGAAGTAGAGATGTACTACCCCACAGAGTGTTAAACATGAAGTAAAAACTCTGGATTAAATATCTAATGTGTATTCTAACTTTAATATTAAAACATAATCAAATAATCTATATTTTGATGCATTTGATTGCAGATTTAAGAATATATGTATGCAAAGTAAACATTGCGATCAACATTAGCTGTTTTAATGACATGACTGCTGGAAAGTGGCAGTCTATAAGACTGGAAGATTCAAAATGATGTCAAGTAACATAGACGCTTCTGTATTCCCTGGTCAGTCTGTTTTGCTATTTCTACTCATTTACACCAACCTCAGCTCCAGAAGTAGAGCAGTATTGTGGTCAAATGGTCATTATGTGGTCATTATGGATGTGGTGTAACGAAGAACTCCTCAGTAGATTTCTGCCATCTCCAATTGGCTTAGGGTTCAAAGATTTATAACTAGTGGTACCCACCAGATAGTGAAAGCAATAAAATCTCTGCTATGATGTTTACCTTTTGCTATATTGTTTTAAAGTTTAATGTGCATTTGATATTACCTCAGTAAAGAAAAAGATCTCTTATGTCTAAATAGAATTTGAGGTTTTATTTTGTTTGTACACAGTAGTATTCCTAATACCCTGTTTTTAGTGCGCTCTTATTCATATTTCTTCGGAAGGACTGCATCACTTCACTACTTATGTTTGCTCTCAATTTTATTTAAAAATAGTACAAAAAATAGAAGCTCTTTCTGTGGACTCAAAACTTGATCTAAATGTTGCCATAAGTTTTCTCTCTTGTGTTTATGTTCAGATATCATGTTGTGTTTTGTGTAATGATATAATTAACAGTTTCTTATTTAGCTAGAATAACTATATGTAACAGTGGCTCTTGTTTTAATTGAATTGAACTGAGATAAATTTTAAACTTATGGAATTCTTCCCAGATTGACTTTGTGTATTCCCTGTCTAAAAATTCTGTCAAAAGTTGGTGAGTTGTCTTTGAGACGACATAGAAAAGACAATGGTGAAGGAGGAGCGGAAAAATGAGGAAGGTTGCAGACAAATCCACTCAATTTTGAAATGCAGTAGGGTGCATTGCTGCACTATAACACTTTCTGCACCAATTCCAGAGAAATTTCACACAGGAAATGCTCATGTAAATGGACTACCATTCATAACAAATTTTATAGTTTACAGTGGGAGACTTAGCATGTTAGTCATGGTCAGGTCTGTTCTGAGCAGGGACTGTATCTGTAATTGCCTTTCTGGTCCTCTGTAATTGCTTCTTGGCCTAAATTTAGGTGAAACAGTCAAACAGTATATTACGAATATTATATTACATATTACGAGTATGTAACTCGTGAGGCCTCCACTCATTCTACTCTGTTTTGGGCTGAACAAAAAAAGGGACCTCAGCTGCTCTTCATACATTTTGTCCTCTGTAATCTTTCACATGTTTGCTACCCGCCTTTGGATGCGTAATTCTAGGTATTTCTTATACGGTGGTGCCCAAAACTGTGCTCAGTACTTCAGGTGAGGTTGCACCAGCAGACAGTAGATTGGGAGCGGGAAATGTTATCATGTGATCTTCCCAAAGGATAATATAAACATAGGGGTCATACATTTTAGTAAAATAAGATGCATGGAAGTTACCTTCTAATTAATTTCAGTTTCCTGTCATTATTTGAAATGCAATTGCTTTTTCTTTTTTTTTTTTCTCTCAATAGTTTCTGTCATCTTACAATCAGCAGTTATTGCGCAAACATGAAGGACTGTTGGAAGTCTGTGCATAAAGGAGTCCACAAGTGAGTTTTTGTTGTTGAAATCATTTGAACTTGAGTATCACTGTGCTTCTGTTTATGCTTCAAATAATTTATATTTTTATGTATTTCTCTGCAAGCACTTTATCATACATACAAAAATATCTTTGAACTTTGTATGTGTTGACAATATATATCTTCTTGCTGATAGAGAATACTGATTTGTTGAAACATAGATCTTCCACAGGAAAGTACTTATTACAATAATTTTTTATCTTCAAAATATTTCCAGTTATTTTCCAAAAAGACAAGAGAGAGAAGAGCTCAGAATTATAACAGTTTTCCTTTAGGAATGAAGGGTGGGATAACCAGAGCATCCCAGTTAATATTAAACTATGTAGACTTCATTGATGTATTTGTATGTGATATGTTCATAGTAGTTTAATTTACTAATCCAATCCCATAAAATGAGCCAGTAGAAAACAGAGGAAAAGCAGGAACCTGTGCTGAAGTACGTTGCCTCCCATCTTTACTTGTAAGTCTTTCTTTTTGGCCCAGTGATTCCTCAGTTATTTGGATAGATGAGGAAAAATACAATGGTGATAATAATCAGGCTAAGCTTTTAGTGCTGTAGTTAAAATTATTAATTTAGTATACGGGGAAAAAGAGAATAGTTATTTCACTAGAGTCTGATGGGAATTCATGCCTTCGTTTTCATGAAAAAAAAAAAAAACTTTTTAAAGCTTTTTATTTCTTTCCAATAATGGATAAGAGCTTTGAAAATTTCATCAAAGGAAATTAATTTTTTTTCCCAACTCAAAGAAACGTGCATAATGATGTATATTTTCACCATAAAAAATGTTAACAATTACTAATCTCTGCATTAAATTATGTATTATTTGTTTTTTGTATCTGTCAGAGATATGCAAAAAGAGATCAAAATATAATGCTTCTTTATGCAAATGTTGACCACTTGCAAAATACAATGGTATTAAGACTAATTCATATTATATTTTAAATGAGTTATGATCAAGTTCTCTCTGAAGTCGTAAGAATTATTTCAGAGACTTCATAGTGGCTTGAATTTTCCTAAGAAAACATGTAATTCATTTAGAAAGAGTTAAAAAATTCTAATTATATTTCAGTGTGTTGGTATTTGTTATTATGTGTAACATGTTGTTTGAAATGCACCTTAATAATAATGTTTTAGTATCTGTATAATAACGTGTTAGGGATCTGAAAAGAAAAGTTTTTATATGTCTCGTATTACCATATTCAAAACAGTTTGCTGTTCTATCAGGTTCTTCCACAAATTAAGCATAACATAATTTCTATTGTTTTCCCCTATATAAAATAAAAATAAGCAAGAAATTTCACATAAAAGTGTGTACCTTCCAAGCAATTGCGTTTAAAAGAACCCCTTTTTCTGAGTGGCGATTCCTAACTCTCAAAAGGCTATGAGTTTTTGCTACGGTTATATATCCAAAAGTATTTTTTTAAAAACAGAACTTCAGAAGAGTTAGACTTATCTATTCTATCTTAAGTGTGATTTTATTACCTTAAAGAAATCTTTCTTTAATTCAGAATTTTGAATTTTAGCTTTAAAGACTGTCAAAAGGATACTCATTTTTAACCTCTGATTCATGACTGGAGAGGCTGGATAAGTTTTGCCCAATGTCTACAAACAAATGAATCCCCACAAAATGAATTAGAAAAAAAAAAAGCAACAAAACAAAGCAAAACAAAACAAAAAGACAAGTGCTACACAATTTGCATTAGATTTCTCATGGTTTTTTGTGATAGCCTTTATGACTCTTTTACTCTACTGTTGTATTTCTACTCTACTGACATAAAAACTCAAAGAAAGTGTTCAAAAAAAAATTTTTTTGTTTGGTAGAAATTGACTCTTTTTATTAATTTGATTGACAGAAAATGAATATCTACCCTCTGCAAAGTTTGAAAGGATCACAGTTTTCCAGTTACATTTCCCTCATCTGAACAGTTAGCTACTTTAATGTACATTGAGAGTACATTCTGGTTATAACATCACAGTCATTAATGCAACATAAAACAAAGGTGCTACTTGTAAGCACAGACTATAATATCCGTAAAATAGCATTCACACTGTTTGATAAGAGTAATTTGTTATCCACCGATGCCAAGAATGGTTACTGGTGCAAAAGGATTAAAGACTGTATGTGAATCCCATGTTATATTTGGTGTCATGGTTTTATGATTTTTGTTTATTGGTATTCCACATCATAATATCATGTAGGGCACTGGGAGTTAAACTGTTAATGCTCCAGTTCCGGGCACCTGTCTGGAAGACAAGAATGACATACTCCGGGGGCTTTGCGATCTCTGATATATCTCTGAGGAGATATAACCCCTGGCAAGGTCACCTGATGTGCTCTTCTTCATTAGGCTCTTCTCCCTGCTCCTCAACTGGACTGTGCATCTCGTCTCAGTGTTACAGTGAGGCCTATCCACCTTTTGGACACTCTCTCTCATTATATTTGATTTATTAGGTTTAATTCTAATTATATTGTATTATAGTGTGTTATCTGGTATTCCATATTTTACTAAATATGGCTTTGTCTCAGATTTTGGCCACTGTTTTTACTGTTTTTAATGATTTTGGGGTCCCCTGTTTCCTTTTTCCAGAGGCACGGATTTTTGTGAAATCCCTTCGCCCCGCTAGTCACAGAACAGGGCTGAACCAGCCCATAAACTGTTAACATTTGGTTAGCAAACTATTTTAGTTTTTAACCTCTTTTAGTCTTACCAGTTTCTCTTTCTAGATTTTAAACTGAGAAAAACAAAGGAATGATTTCACTGAATTAAAAAAAGATGTTTAAAACATTTTTTATATGCTTAAAAATCTTCTTTCTCAAAACTGATTTACATCTATCTTTTAATCTGTTTTCTTTTAGCAAGTTGTAACCATGATAAATGTCACATTTCTGTATACCCAAAGGTAATTTATAATGAAAGGAGTATCTCTGCCTAGCATGGGTGCCTCTCATCTTTAATATATATATATATATATTTAAATCAAGGACATTATCTTTTGAGAGTTTTCTCTGTAACCTGTGTGCAAAATTAATTTATTATTTCTGCCTTCAACTTTTAATAATTGCAACTACAGTGCCTTGAATAATCATTTTTTACACAGGAGAGAATTTCTTGATTGTTTGGTTTTTGTTGTTGTTTGTTTGTTTATTCATATTATTATTATTTCCTAGAAATAATATATAGGAGAGCCAGGAATAAGCAAGACCTAGTTCTCCAAATTTGCAAAAAGTTTGTTATTATCAAGCAAAAAAATTTGCAGGCTTTCCCAAGAAGCATGAATCTACTCTAAAATACTCGTGACCTACATTCTCTCAAGCAGTGTATCTGCAGAGCAGCACCTAAAATTCCCGTCTCTTGTTCTTCTAAAGGGAAATGGCTAGCAGTCTATATATTTCAAACTGGGCCTACAAACTTGTTGTCTATTTGCTAGAATCAGACTGCAGGTAGGCATGAATACTCTTTTTTATGTTCTGGGAATAAATGCAGGGAGAAAATGTACTCTGATCCCTGATCTTTTTGAAAGGATTCCCCTCTAAATCAGACACCTAACTGTAGCCTAGAAATACTCTAAATCTTGCAGAACATTGCAGGGGCCTGTTTCGGTACATGCCGAGTAGCTCACTGGCTTATTTTAACTATATTAATTGTGTCTTTAGCAACAACAGTTAGTTCACAGGAAAACCTGTATACTACTACATTTAGATAACTGAATATAAATGTAAGTCCTACTTTTTGTGTTTTCAGAGGTCTTTTAAGTTGAACACTATGCCAAATGTTGGCCAGTAGCAATGAGAACATATGTTAAACATGAGCGGTTTTTCTTACTTGGAATCCTATGATCAAATTCAGCTCAGAGCCAGTGGAGGTGATTAAAGAAGGAAAAATCTCCTGCTTCATTGTGATTTACCCAGTTGGAGGCACAGAAGGCTTATTCCGCAGCTCAATAGACAAAGTCTTCATTAAAGGTATCCTTTGTGGCACCATATAGTCACCAGTATTTTTTATGTCAAATCCATTAAACATTAGATATGTATCTTTTCTCCCATTTGGCTTCCTTTCTCAAATATATTTTGTATACAATCATCCCTAGGTAACTGCTTTTATTGCACAATCTTAAAGTAAGGGCTCCCTGAGTAGCTGGTATATTTCTCTTTTAGACATATGATTTGAACTTATGAATGCTGCGAGCATGGACAGACCATATGTAATTTTGTTCCAGGCTTCAGGGAAGGGCACAAAGCCCTTGTTTTTATTTTATTTTCAATAATGCCCTAAGCATTTTGGACATGAGTCAATCAATGCCATTATAATTGGCTGTCAGGCAAAGTCCCTAGTAACTAGAAAAAGGGAAACATCACTCCCATTTCTCCAAAAGGAGAAAGGAAGATCTGGGAAACTACAGGGTTGTAAGCCTCACCTCTGTGCCTCTCAATGGCATAGACTGGGGGATTAATAATGCCATCAGCAAGTTTGCTGATGACACCAAGCTTTGTGATACAGTTGACAAAACAGAAGGAAGAGAATCTGATGGACCTGGGCAGGCTTGAAAAGTAGGCACAGATGAACATAACGAGGTTCATCGACAACAAGAGAGATATGTGAACAGGCTATGAGAAGTTCTCCTTGAGAACAGCCATACAGAGAAGGCCTTGTGAATCCTGATGGATGAGAAGCCTGACATAAAGTAGCAAAGTGACCTTGCAGCCCAGAAGGCCAACATAATCCTGGGCTGCACCAAAAGAGGGCTGGTCAACAGGGAGAAGGAGGTAATTGTTCCCATTTATTCTTCCCCATCTGGAGTACTGTGTTCAGGTCTGGGGCCCTCAGCATGAGAAAGATGTAGCACTGTTGGAGTGGGTCCAGAGGCCATGAATATGATCAGAGACCTGCAGCACCTCTCATATGAAGACAGGTAGAGAGAGATGGGCTTGCTCAGCCTGAAGAAGAGAAGGCTCTGCAGAGATGCCATTGTGGTATTCCCATATTTAAAATGAACTTCTAATCAGAAAGTAGACTGACCTTTTACATGATGTGATAATGATAGGAGAAGGGGTAACTGCTTTTAGTTAAAAAAAGAGGAGATTTAGATTAGATGTTAGGGGAAAAAATTTCATAGAGAATGGTGAGGCACTGGAACAAGTTGCCCAGAGAAGGTGTGGATGCTCCATTCCTGGAGGTGTTCAAGGTTAGGTTTGATCAACAGTCTGAACTAGTGCCTGGTTCAGTGGCTGGTAACCCTGCCCAGGGTTTGAACTAGATGACTTTTAAGATCCGTCCCAACCCAAGCTATTCTATGATTCTATAATTCTACTATACTATAATTCAGGGCAAAAATGTGTTGAGATCCAACCTGGAGAAGCAAAACATTAACCTAAATAAAAAAATAATAATAATAATGATAGAGATGAAACTGGAGGAGTTTAATCCTAAGAAGAAGGAGCTAAAGAAAGGAATTTTTTGAGGAACAAATCTGCTTGGGATATCTGAATGGGAACAAGTATGAATAGAGAAGGATGGGTGAGAAATAGGCAGAAATTTCCTTGTTCAGTATCTTTATTGTGTCTGTTCCATCATTCTTCTACAACTCTTCAGTAAGTTTAGAGGCTTGAATAGAAATGTATGTAAGACTCCAGTTCCAAGAAACGGATGGTTCTTGTGAGTAGGTTTTGGATGTGAGAAACACAGTGTATGACACTTACATAGATGGCAGTGACATGGAAAGCCTAAATACCCTTAAGAGTGTTTTACTTATTGCAACTGTGACATTCAGAAAATATGTTAGCCTTTAGACAAAGAGGAGACAGCTGGCTGTTAAAAAAATTACTATTTCTGAAATACCAGGAAGCAAAATCGGTACATGACAGCTGTTTTTAAAGCAAGAAACTACCCATGAGCTAAATAATTGCAAAATAATCACTTTGTACATATCATATGGATAACTTACATAGACAACTTCAGTCATAAGAAAAAAATGGAAGAACTATTAATTAGGGTGAAGTTTTCCCAATCAGATTGTTAAGTGAATGCTAGTTATAGACAAAAATATTGATCATACATTATGACTTGCAGAAGTTCTTCAGATTTATTAAAAGATATATTGTTTGTTAAATGTTGCTTAGTTAATAGAGCACTTCAGGGAATTTACATTCAATGATTGAGCATGCATGCTCATATATTTAAATGAATACAGCAAGAGACATTAATAGTTTTCTAGTTTATTTTGTACTTCTATGTCTTAGACACACAGGACACTCAGACAAACCTTCCGTCCTTAATTCCTGACTCTTCTCCCCATTCTCCCTGAGTGGTGCATGGAGGGTGGGAAATGAGGAACTGTAATCTGATCATAACAGATATGCATTGTGGTGAGACCATTGGAGCTAATTGGGACCATCTGTGTTCCAGACATGTTATGCTGGACATTATCTCACAGAAAAAGCCCACAGCCCCCTATAGCCAACCCTTGCTACATCAACCCAACATGATAGCACCGGTCACTGGCGTGTCAGGTACAGCTTTAGGCTCTTCTATTATTCTCACGGACAAATTGCTTGTGGAAGTGGGACCAAATTGGTTTTGTACTCAGTTCATCACTGTATTCATGACATACTTAAACCAGGCATGGTTATGAGCCAGCACTCTGGATAGCCACGTGGAGTTGAATGCAAGTGTTCACAGTGCATAAAAGGCAATAGTGGGTTGGATGGCAAAACCTATTAGCTTTTTCACAGGGATAATAGTCTACAGTAAGTACATTGGTGAATGAGTTCTAATTTTAATAATTTTTTAATTTGATCAAATTTTTAACTATTATATTTAATTGGAGAGAACAGTTTGCTTCTAGATAAGCTCCTTTTCTATGCAAATTACTTTTAATACATTCAGGACTAGATCTTTTGAGACACTCACCCCAGTAGCTCCCAGTAGTTTCACACTCTTAAAAATGGTCCCATAATTGATATCTGTTTTAACAATTTCCTCAGAAAAGGGAAAAATTCAAAAGATGCTGGAAATGCTTGGTGATATCTAATAATGTGTATTGAGAAGCAATGACTCAGAATTGAGCTGCCAGTGATTTTATTTCAAAGCTCTTGTCACTAAGGAAGTCGGTGTGTTGGCTTCTCAGGATTCACCTGTTACTGCAATATTCTGAGCAAGATCTATGATGTACAGTGTCACAGTATATGTCATATCAAAGGAAAATATATACAATTAAAGGCATTGTGATTAAACCTCTGAACTCAGTAACATTTCATGAAGCTATGAAGCACTGTTTTTGTAAAATATCAAATGGAATATCTAGTTCTTGCCAATTCTCATTTCCATTTCAATTCATAAACATTAATTTATTTTACTATCCAGCAATTTCTAGAAAATGTAAGTCATAACATACAGAAGGAAGTTTTAGAGAAATGCCTTAAGAATAATCAGTTTTGGAGGATTTCTTGTTGTCCTATCTGTTGCCTTTTTACCTCCTTTCTTCTTTCTCTTGTTTTTTTTTTCTGATCAACTACCATTTATCATCTTATGTCAAATGATACAGTAGTAAGTCATTATGTTGAATACTAATAGCTCTAGAAGCAGTTTATTTACACATAAACTCGCATGCCCATATGACTACCAAATCACTGGATTTTAATTTCTCTTTATTCATTACTTCAGTAGGTGTAAAAACAATAATTGAAGAAGAATCGCAGGTGTTTTTTATTTCATTTCTTTAAGCTTGTTTCTTTGTGTGTGTTTTTCATGGAAAAATTATTTCACAGCAAGATGACTATTCATTCTTCTCTATACCAGAAGATGCCACTATAGCATTCACTGACAGGAAAGACTGATGGCACAGGAGAGGAGTATATTTTATCAGATGCAGCACCTGATTGATTGCTCTTGGTCAGATATTATTAAGAGTACACTAAAAGTAAAGGATATTAATTTTGTTGGAGAATGGGATTCTGAAATATTTTAAGGTTTTGAAAAGAGAAAAAACTGAATGGGGAAAAAAAAATAGCATCTAGAGATCAGAAATTAAAGGAAACAATTTTTTTTTTTTACATTATTTCATTTGCTTAAACCCTAGTATTTACCATATTGTGAACAACACTGTGGTAAATGTTGAAGAGCCCATGTTTTGTCTCCAAAGGAGTTTTCTAGAAAGGATTTCCCTTCTATGTAATAAATGGTATAAAACAAAACAAACAAACAAACAAACAAACAAAAAAGGCAACTCTCCATAGGTTACAATTTCATTTTCTTCTTCACCCAGTTAATCACAGAAAGGTTTAATATTATCTATCTCCTGCAGTGTCATAGTTCATTTTTTTTTAATCGCTTTCTTTAAAATAAAAAGCAGGTAGTGTGCAGTCCATCAGCAGCTTCAGAAACTAGGATTTTCCCCAGGTGATAAAAAAAGAGGCCAGCTAAAAAAATACTTCCGCAGAAGATCTAGATAAAAAGATACATTCAGATTTTATTTTATTTTCTTTTAGGAAAAATATGAACATGTTATATCTTGGCAGCAATGCAACTTGCTGGTGACAAGGGAGAAGGGGGAGTGAAGTGGAAGTGGAGTCCCACTAAATAAAAAAAAATCTCAAATCAATCAACTATAAAGAAATACAGAAAGAAGAGAATGCATCTTTACAATAATATCCACTGAACAAGCTCTTTATTAGTGAAATGTTTGCTCTAAGAGATAAAGGGAAGCATATGTAAGAAAGAAAGCAAATATCTTCACAGTGTGTGCACATGTGTTTTCTAGTGTGACATTCCAATTCACTTTTAAATGCCATCAAATTGGTAACCAGTATTCATTCTAATTATGCAAGGCTTTCTACTATGAAATGCTTAAAACACAAAGCAGAAGAATATATCTTAAGCAACGAGCAGTGCAAATTCTTTGTCAAGTTTTACCAGGAAAAAATTTTTCTTTTTCACTTATTGCATATAGAACTCATATCTTGATGTTTAGCAGGTTTATCAGCTGAAGGTTAGAGCTGATTGTGCTTCTTCCTAGAAGTGGGCATAAATTAACTCAAAGTGGATTTGGGGTAGAGTTTTTTTACTGTAAGTCAAAAGCAATAAGTTTCCATGTCCAGTACATTTATTTAGACTGTTCAGTATGCTACGTATCTTGGTTGCCAGATATACCTTTAATCTCTTTAGCTTGCAAGTAACAGAATTTGTCATCAGAATTCATAAGTTACTGTGTGGAATGAGAGGATGGTCTCTGTGCATTGTTGTTGTGGTTTCACCTAGGTCAGAATTGATTTCCTTCATAGTGTCTGTTATGATTTCTTTCATAGCGTTTGGTGTTTTAGCTTTAGGAGAAAACGAATCTTGATAACACCCCAATGTTTTAGTTGCTGATGAGCAATGCTGGACAGAGACATAAGTATAAATAAAATATAAATATAAAATAAAATAAATATTTTTCAGTTGATGACTTGACTGCACTTAGAAATTGGTCTAACAATAGGAAATAGCCTGATACGATGACAGTTCTATGGACTGAGCCTTGGCCTTCTTGCTAGATTCACTATAAAAGTGTTATATAGCAGTTATTCATGGAGACTTTTTGTTCTGTTAACAATCATTGTAACTCTGTCTTTTGTGTTAAATCTTCATAGCATCTCATCTTTGTATTCTTTTTTCCTGTGAATATTAAACACACACTGAAGCCAAGGCTATAAAATATAGTTACATTTTTAAATAACATTTATATAATTAAAGGACAAAATTGTGTCTTAGATGTACAAAAAGCATTATTTTTGATGCACAAAATCTCTACATTCTGGCAAAGATGATGAAACAAATTGCCCATCTGTTGCAAACTTGTCCTCTTGTCTGTAACAACAACTGTATTTGGAAAATCGTATTTATTTAAAAAATCTATCTAAAATTCTCTGTAAATACCAGTGGGCTTATTAATAAAATAAAGCCTGAAATCAATTTTGACGCTAGTGAACACCTAACACTTTTTCAACTGCAATCTATGGGTTCCATGTTTACTTCTGTTATGCAATCCAAGGGATGTGGTTGCCCCACTCTACACTGCACTAGTGCAGCTTCACTTCAAGCACTGTATGCAGTATTGGACAACACTATATAAGGCAGGCATAAAAATAGTGTCCAAAGCAGGGGGAACAAAGGTGGAGAAGGGTCCAGAGGGCAGGAGGACAAGAGGGCAAGAGGGGCAGCTAAAGCCACATGGTTTGTTCAGCCTAAAGACAAGCAAACATTGTTAGGATCTGAGGGAGTGGCATGAAGCTGAGTCAGATATTAGGAAAAGATTCTTCACCAGAGATGGTCAGGAACTGGAACAGGATCTCAGGGAATTGATCATGATACCAAGCCTGGCAGAATTCAAGAAGCATTTGGACTATTCACTAAGAGATGTAGTTTGAATTTTGAATGGTTCTGCATGGATCCAGAAGGTGAACCTTGTGAGTCTCTTCCAACTTGGGATTTTCTATTGATTCTGTGATAAATACACTTAAGGACCATTTTGCAAAAATAAAATAAAATATTAATTCTAATTTTTCAGTGGTGGTTATGAACCCATGTAATTAAAATGTTAATGAGATGCTACATTTACAACAGTGCACTTTGAAGTCCGGAAACGGAAATCTCAGCTTAAAATATTCTGTTTAATGTCTAGAGTGTTCAGCTTTTAAAATTACTTTCTTTCCTTTTATTCTTTAAAAGGATGAATTAAATGGTTACTCAATCTGTGATACAAAATTTGTCTCAGATTGCATTATAGTTTTTTATTTGCTGTGTAACATCTGTCAGGATTCTTTTCAAAATTTCTTTGTTGAATGAAGTTCTAGATTGAAGTTGAAATGGACTGATGAACTTTTTGAAATATTTACCAAACTCTTAAAGCACCAGTAACTTGGAAAAAAAACAAAATAGTGTCAAGATATTTGAAACTACTTTTCATAAGAAACATATATCTCTGAATAAAATAAGGATAGATGTACTGTTCTTCAATCATGGGTCTTTCTGATTGTCAAGTATCTGTCAATGAAATACTGTTCTTATTTATGACTTTTCTGGGTTAATTGCTGTATTATTATTATTAATAATAATAATAATAATAATAATAATAATAATAATAATTATTATTATTATTATTATTATTATTACAGTGAGTAGGTTCTTGTAGAATCTTCTTCTTGAAATAACAGAAAATAGTTATACAGACTTAATAGTCATGTAGAAGCTGGTGCAGAAACACTGTTTAAAGAAATCAATGCAGTGCAGTCGCATAAATCTCCCAAGTAGAAAATAGTCCATAACAAGTAACAGAAGGAGAGGACTCAAATATGTGGTGGTTAAATATGACGAATTATAAGGAAATTATAACTAACAATGTGTGCTTTCTCTTATCACTCAAAGGTATAGAATCTATCCAAACTAATTCTAAATTCTTTCCTTTTTTCCTAAATCAATTTTATCAAATGGAAAACATCATTAGAAAACCTGAAACTGTCTTTATTTTACTTCAGTGGATTCAAGTATGGATTTCATTTTCAAAAAATAACTCAGGCACTTTGACCAAACTTCTCTTGATTTTTAAAAGCCCAAGTTGTTTGGTTTCTTAAGGGAAGCTCTTACCGGCCATATCCTCAGAGATAATTATGTAACTAGAAGGTGTTAACTTTTTAGGAATAGTGTCCAACTGATTTCTAAAACTTATTTTTCTATAAATTATCATATATTGCATAGAAAAATAATAGAAAACACTGGAAATCCATTTCAGATGAACCAGAGGAAACAAACAAATAAGATTCTGAGTGTGCAGATTGACTGATAAACAAAAATAATGGGTATGTAAAGTAAAATCACCCTGTGAACTTTCAATCTTTCTTTTTTTTAAAAAAAAAAAAAAAAGCAGCAGTTTGTATCTATTTGGCTAAAGTATGATTGTGGGTGTGCTTGTAAAGTTTCTCATTATTAACATTTATGAAGTCCTTTCAGAAGTCACTGTTTATACAAACTTTAATAGCAACACTGGATACCCGAGTCTCTAGTCCGTTCATGAGAAAAATTCTGAGAACATAATTAAGCAGATATAAAACTGTGAATATCTTGAGACTGTTTTGTGTAATATAGTTGTTAATGTATGCCATTTTCTTCCTACTTTTAGTGTATTTTTTCATAGCTGGTTGTACAGTTATATTTTTATTCATTCTGTCTCTTCTGGTAAGTACAGCTTGCTCAGGAAACTAATAAATCTGTTCTGTTTCTTATTCTGGTCAATGCCAGTCCATACTAAGCACTCAAAGTGTTCACGTAAGTTACTGAAAAATAAATTTCAAGTTAAACAGGAAGCATAGTCTTTCTTTCTTTGCAAGGATAAGCTAGTCATTAATATTACAAATGTATAAATATATTTTTAAGCTCTGAGGGGCTTTTACATGCTTGACCTGTCAAAAACCTGCAGACTATGTTCTTTCTAAAACAGTTCCTCAAAGGAAACAGCTGTCTCATGCTTAAGAGTTAGCATGCCCAGTGAGGACAGTAAAAAGAAACATGCTTTCCTCGAATACTGTGAATTAATTGATCTGTAGGAAATTTTTTTTTTTTTTTCCTTTTCTTCCATAGTACTTAGTCTACTTTCATGTAATTTTTTAACTTACTTTTTGCTTAATGGAAAACTTTCTGTGGTGAAATTCCTTTTCTTTAGTTACAATGACATGATGAACTTCTAGCATCTAGAAAAAACATCACAAGGATTTTACAAAGGATTGTAAAAAATCACAAGGATTTTAGCAAAATAGAACTGTAGGGTTTTTGTTTGTTTGTTTGTTTGTTTGTTTTTCCCTATAAATATTTAGGCCTGTCTTTCCTATTGAAATGTCTGTCTAACATTCTCAGTGAGTAATTTCACTTTATGAGATAAAGAGACAAAGAATATTAGCAGAATAGTATTAATTGTTTATTTACACTCCAGTAAAATTTCTTTACTGGAGTTTTCTTGTTTCTTGTAACCAGCAATTGGACAGTGTGTTAGTGTAATACAGTGTTTTGTGAATAGAAACTCCAGATGCAACTTACAATTTTATAAGTGTCCTATAGTAGATTATCACTAGAAGTATTACTTCTCTGAGGAAAGTGAAGAGCATATATAGAACCCAAGACTTCTGGCTTGTCATGGGATTAAGTACAGTGCCATATTTTTATACTAGCTCTGTTCTATTGCCTCTGGTCTTGACTGGAGTATGCTATCATTTGCAACAAGATTGTTAATGACTGATCTCTGGGTGCTTTGTTTATAGGGTGTCGTAACATTGGTTTCTCTGTATTCATTCTTCCCATTTTGTAGACAAGCACACTTACTGTCAAGAACTCCCACTACTATATTGTCATACTGCCTACTTTCCTGCTACTTGTAGTGATTTTCTTAATTCTTCAGTGGAGAATGGAACACTTGAAGTTATAGTAGCTTAACACTTCTGGACAGTGATCTGAGGCAGGATACACATTTACTGGTTGCTATAATAGATTTCAGTAGTTCTTTTTGGGAGTATTAAGTTCTGAACAACTAACTGATCACTTTCTATTAAGATAGTACCATCTACATATTAACAACAATAACACTTATAACACCAAGTAGCAGAAAGATTTCTTTCAACCCATAACACATAGGTCATAAACAGAAAAGATAGCCTAGAGTTATATATAATAATTAATCCTAGATTTTAAAATCATCTGGAGACCTCCTGCTGCTGTGGGAAAAAGGAAGCCATAGTAGCTGTTTTGTTGTAGTAGCTCTGCTGAGACGATAAAATTGGCAAGTTGCCTTTTTCTGTTTAGAGCAAGCGTGTAACACTTTCTGGTTCCATGTACCTTGTGATCAGTATTATTTCTTAGTATCACTGCAAAGCTATTTGTTTTGAAAAACTCCTATTGCTAATAAGTTGTATCATTGGATTTTTTTAATGCCATTTTCTTTTGCTTCTTTTGGGAAAGGTGGTTGTGAACATACATGCTACCATGCACAGCTACACACACTGCTTTGCAGAGTCTTTGGCAATGAGCAACACAAACATTGAAAATTAATTTACATTTTTCTTTCGCAGTCTTGTAAATCTCATGTTATTTTTAGCAAAGGAAATGCTATGCAATTTAAAAATGACATTTATCCTCCAAGTGTATTTTAAAATTTGCATTTTACAACTTTTTTTTTTTTTTTTTCTCAAAAAGCGAGAAGCGTTATGTTCTCTCTTTTTGGTGATTTCTGAACAGTTAATTTGATGTGATACTTTGAATGGAAACTTACAGAGTAGCTTTTAATTAAGAATTATTCTAAGTGATGTCCCTTCTTCAGCATTTCTGAGGTGCTTATGACATTTTTTTCTTCTTTTACAATGACTAAGAGGAGCCAAATTATAATTATGAATCTACTTATTTGTTTGGAAGAAGTGCAATTTAAAACTATTTGAGGATAAATCATTAAAATATGCATTCATCACAATCTCCATCTTTCACCATCCATACATGTTCCTCACATAAAAATCAAAATAATGTCATCACAACATCAACAAAATAAAGTTTTACTACATCAAAAACAGAGTGTCATGAGATGGTGTCTCAACAAAAATGTGTGTTTTCCATCTAGGATTCAGGACTCTGAGATGAAAAAACCTGGAGCTTATGTGAAATCATTCAGCAGAAACAGGTCTGTGGTAGTTAGTGCTTAATTAAAAGCCACAGATTCACAAGGCTTTCACATGAACAGAGAGAAGTGCTCATCACTTTGACTGTCCACAATAGAGAAATTGCAATTCATTTTGTAAAAAACAAAGGTATTTATTTATGTTCATTATGTTACTTATGGTGGAGTTATTTTCTGATGAAACTGTAGCAGTTCTGTGAGGGTTATGTTATTAAAGTAAAAAAAAAAAAAACCCACAGTATTAACTTTGAAAGTTTATTATTCCTTCTATAAATTTCTCATATGTATCTCTGTCTGTACTTAATGTTATTCATCTTATTTCATGATTAACTGGAAAAAAAAATAGATACAGTAAGAACTTAATGCTGTTATAGTCAAAATAGGTTTCTATATAGAAGCTTTTATTAGTGGGCTAAAAATCACTGCAGAATAGTTGCGAAGTAGTGGACATATGTACAGGATTGAAACATTTCAAGGATTGAAAGGCCGCAGACAGAGGGTGGTGGTCAATGGCTCTACGTCCAGGTGGAGGCCGGTAACAAGTGGTGTCCCCCAAGGGTCTGTCTTGGGACCGGTGCTCTTTAACATCTTTATTAATGACATCGATGAGGGAATTGAGTGCACCCTCAGCAAGTTTGCTGACGACACCAAGCTGAGTGGTGCGGTTGATACGGTGGAAAGAAGGGATGCCATTCAGAGGGACCTCGACAGGCTGGAAAGCTGGGCTCGGGTGAACCTAATGAGGTTCAACACGGCAAAGTGCAAGGTTTTGCATTTGGGCCGGAAGAACCCCAGGCACCTGTACAGGCTGGGAGGAGTGGTCCTTGAGAGCAGCTCGGCAGAGAAGGACCTGGGGGTCCTGATGGACGAGAGACTTAACATGAGCCAGCAGTGCGTTCTGGCAGCTCGAAAGGCAAATGGGATCCTGGGCTCCATCAGGAGAGGGTTGGTCAGCAGGGACAGGGAGGTGATTGTCCCTCTCTACTCGGCTCTTGTGAGGCCCCATCTGGAGTACTGTGTCCAGGTGTGGAGCCCTCAGTACAAGAAAGACATTGAGATTTTGGAAAGGGTCCAGAGGAGGGCGACTAAGATGATCAGGGGGCTGGAGCACCTCCCCTATGAGGACAGGCTGAGGGAGTTGGGCTTGTTCAGCCTGGAGAAGAGAAGGCTGCGGGGCGACCTCATTGCAGCCTATCAAGACCTGAAGGGAACCTACACCCAGGAGGGGAGTAAACTCTTCAAAAGGGCTGACAATAGCAGGACTAGGGGAAATGGATCCAAGTTGAAGGAGGGAAGATTTAGGTTGGATGTTAGGGGGAAGTTCTTTACAAGGAGAGTGGTTAGGCCCTGGAACGGGCTGCCCAGGGAGGTTGTGGATGCCCCGTCCTTGGACGTGTTCAAGGCCAGGTTGGACGGGGTCCTGGGCAACCTGATCTAAATGTGTATGTTTGGTGGCCCTGCTAGGCAGGGGAGTTGGAACTACATGATCCTTGAGGTCCCTTCCAACCCGGGTGATTCTGTGATTCTGTGATTCTGTGATTTCTGAAAAATTTTAAATACTATCACTCTATCATGACAAATATATTTTTCGTTAAAAAAAAAAAAAGAAAAAAAAAAGAAAAAAAAAACAGAAAAAGGCACGCAGAATCTTGATGTATTTCTTAGTTTCAAAATAATAAAGTAACTTTTTCAGTACCATACTTTCATGTCAGAACTTGAAACTTGAACACATTTTTCTTATTTGAAACACAGCTTTTATGACTGAACTTTGGTATGCCAAGCTTCATTCTGGAGTGCTTTTACAAAAGAGTTATGAATCTTTGTAGCTAAGAATTAAAGCAAAATTGCAGATGGGGTATTAACTTCAGCAGTGTGAACAATTTCATTATAATGTTGTTCACAATGGCAATCTTTTAAACAAACTCATAACACATTTGTAAAGTTATCAAATGAAGGGCTGGGCAAAGGCTGTAAAATTGATACTCTGGCAAAGAACAGTAATGTCTGCTTAAGTGATAATCTTCCTTACATTATTTTCTGCTAATTAATTTTTCTAATCGCTAAGCTTTTATATTTTCATCATAAGCAATTTTTTATCCTGTATAATGTGATATATATACGCTTTCTTAGTCAAAACACTACCAATGTAGTTCTTGCCTCTATGGGGTGTTTTTCATAAATAGTAGCTAGCATAACATAAGGCATATTGTCATGGTAGAAATGACAACTTTAACATGGGACATGCATTTTTATCATCCTTGATCATAAATTATCAAAACTTGACTGGCCTGCTAATTTGGATAAGACTGAAACTAAAAACAAGTGATGATTTTATATTCCCTTTGCAAAAAGCTATCTTATGTTGTTACCACCCAATGCTAAGTACTTCAGAATTATGTGTATTACTTTACTAAGTTACAGATTTAGTAATCTGTTTGAATTCCAGAACATGCTGCATGCTAATTATACATCGCCAGATGTTTCCAACCCTATTCTCATTACTTCTCTATCCCACATACTTTGCTCATTTCTTTCTCTTCCTTTTTCTGGAAGGCACAATATTATATTGATCAATCTGTACTGATTCCAAATAGATGCTTTAAGTGCACTTAAAGCTAAAATTAGAAAGAAAACAAAAATAAGAAGTGTGCCAGAATTATTCTGGAGGGAACCATTTGGTTGGTAAGGTCAAAGTACAGAAAGGAAAGCAATATAAGAGGAAATTAGCCATAACGGTGAAAATCTATCTGATGCCAATTTGGAGATTTTGGATATCCTATTGGAAGTAAGAATATAATGGTTTTCCTTACAATTTTTCTGTATCTGTATTTCTAAAAGCATTTGTTCTGTGAAACTTATTCCTGGTCAATGATCTGAGCTTGTTGTTATATCTATGATCCTATGCCTATATTGTTGACTTTATCCAAGGAGATGAGGACATAACATAAACTGTCCAAAAATAAGACCTACACCTTTTCATATGAAAGTAAACACATAGGAGGGTTGATGACACTAGTTTATCATTCTTTTTCAGCCTTGTATGGTTTTCATAGATCCTTCCCTCAGCCTGTTCTTTCTGCTTTGATCCAGCCTATTCTTACTTCTCATTTCCTTAAGTGGAGCAGCTTGAATGAAGACCCTGTCTCTGCATCTTCCCTATTTGAGGAGTTCTATATTGGAAAACTAAACTGAATAACTTCAGTAACATCTGCTGTGTGGAAAAAGAGGGAAGACACTGGAGAAGGTTTTGTGAGGGAGTCAATCTCAGATGGGGGTTGAGAGAATCACACATCAGAGATGCAGATGCTAGAGATGGGAACAGGGCACCTATGGAAAAGAGCTTCCATAGCCTGGATCCAGCTAATTTGGGTATTTGCAGAGAACAGACTGAGAGGAAAAGTGCATCTGCAATACCTCTGTGGTTTCTCATAGCCCAGCGATATTCTCCTTGCCTGGAGCAATACTTAATAGTAAGTAGAAAGCACAATCAGCAGAAGCTATACAGGATGGCAAAGCTCCTAGAAAAGAGATGCAAAAACAAATAAGCAAGATAAATAAGCAGGGAGAAATGAAAACTAGAAATGCAGGTCTAGAAAAGGAATATAAATAAAAAGCAGTGAGAACAAGATCAATAAATATCAAGGCTAAAATAGAAAGGAATAGGTCTCTAAAGAAAGTTATATATTCAAAGCAGCTGTGCAAACACAATTAGCATCTTGAAAAAAAAAATGGTTTGTATGTTTGAGACCTAAGTTTGTCCATGAAGATTAGGAAACTGCATTTTCAAAAGAATCTCTATTTGTAATACCTGATTTGCATAGAGTGGTAGTGATTCTGAACACATGCCATGTGGCATACTCTTGTGATAATAGCAGTATTTTAGCAATTTTACTATATGAATGAGGTATTAACTTCTGTGTTTTGGGTTTTTTTTATTCTGTTGTTTTTTTTTTTTTTTTTTTTTTTTTAATAAACATTTCTTTTGCAAGAGGAAATGTTTTAATAAGCTATATTCTACATCTACCATCTGCATTGTACAGTTAGGTATAATTGCTGTGATTGTTTAGAAAACAGAGCTGGTCCAAGGTTAATTAGGAAAATCAAACTAAAACCAACACTGATTTGGGGTTAGCTTTTCCTACTTTGGTATCTGAGTGCATTTTTACTATGATGCTATTTATCGAAGAAGCCCTTGTCATTAAGCATGCAGTCTTTCTTGCTCCTCACAGGAACAGAATCCACCTCTTCAACCACACCACTGAGTTCAGCACTTCATGCTCTTCAGTTCACAACAGTTCCACAAATGCTTGCCTTCAACACCATCTCACATATAAATGTGGTTTAAGCATGATGTTATATGGTATGCATGCTTTTATAAGTTATAACAGGTGTGACCAGAGACAAAAAATACAGGAGTTTCAAAAATGACAACTCCCTCCAAAAAAAGGAAGGAAAAAAAAAATTAATGTGAGGAGGTAAATAAATAAGAGAAAAAAAAATGAGAAGATGAGAATAAAGGAATTTTAGGCTATATAGGTTTACAGACTTGCTGTTTGTGAGTTTCTTAGGTTGCAAGATGCATTTAATTTTAATCCAGAAGAAACATGACTGACGTAAGGACCACAAAAAATTGGTAGAATATTTATAGTTTTAAAGGCCTCCTGATTCATACTTATATTGCTTTACATATTTTAAAAAACTTACAGAAAGCATTTCAAGTAATTTTTGAACACTGTTATATTTCAGAAAGGAACTATGAATATTGCAGAAGCACATAAGATAAAAGGAAATGAAAATTACTGAACTGAATACTGAAAATATCCGCAATGGATGGCATATCAAGTTACTTCATTCGGTATTTCCTTATTGATGTGATGTATTAAGGAAATTCACTTTGTTCATTGTCTCAAAGAGCTCATTTCCAGTGTACAATGAGATGTTTTATTTCCTTTTCCTGAAATATATCACAGTATAATTTTCCTGTTCCTACTTTCTCCTATCAAAGGTCCATGATTATATCCACTTCCCTCCCAACAAAGAAAAAAAAAAGTGTTTCTGTGTGTGTGTGTAAAAATCCTTCAGTAAATTTTGAGACAGTAATTTTAATATATTCCAGTAATTTCATAGAATCATAGAATGGCTTGGGTTGAAAAGGACCACACTGATAATCTAGTTTCAACCCTCCTGCTATGTTCAGGGTTGCCAACCACCAGACCAGACTGCCCAGAGCCACATCCAGCCTGGCTTTGGATGTGTCCAAGGATGGGGCATCCACAGCCTCCTTGGGCAACCTGTTCCAGTGTGTCACCACCCTCTGAGTAAAGTCTTCCTCCTAGTATCTAACTCAAACCTCCCTGTCTCAGTTTAAAACCATTTCCCCTTGTCCTATCACTATCCACCCTTCCTCTTTAACAGCAGTTCCCTCTCCTGTTGGTATACTCCCTTCAGGTACCAGAAGGCCACAATGAGGTCTTCCCAGAGCCTTGTCTTCTCCAAGCTAAAAAAGCCCAGTTCCCTCAACCTTTCCCCACAGGAGAGGTGCTCCAGCCCTCTGATCCTCTTGGTGGCCCTCCTCTGGACCCGCTCCAAGAGCTCCACGTCCTTCCCATACTGGAGGCCCCAGCCTGGACACAGTACTCCAGATGGGGCCTCACAAGAGCCAAGTAGAGCGGGACATTAGGACTTCCATAATTTAAAGAATTTTATTTCCTTGCTTTTAAAAATAAGTAATACCACTGACAAGGATCAAGTTGAAAGTACAAATTTAATTAGATAAAAGAAAAATATATGGTTTTAAGTTATCTTGCCTTCTCTCATGCCAGTGTGGAAATGTTTCTTAAACTATACATTAAATGATATATATATAACTCTATTTGGCTTAAATAATTTTAGTAGTACAATTCCTACTTCAGGAAAAAGAACAAAACATAGGAAATCTCATAGGACCTAATTCTGCCATTTATACTCTGAACAGTCATTTAATCCTTCATAATCCCATGAAAAGATTTATAGAGGAATGTAATACTCAAAATGATAAATTTATCTTATAAAAACAAGTTATGATTTCTGCATTTAACTTTCAAAATAAATTATTACTTCTGATGTATATTCATAATTCAGAACATGCTGAGGGAAAACAATGAGGAGTGTTTATTGACCTCTGTTATTTGTAACATTTTATTATTATTATTTCTAGAGCTTCATTTATAAAATTCTAATTTCTTGGAGTTTAAAACATCAACAAACTTTATGCATGATGCATAGGGAAAGATATGAGGTAGTGAATCCTATTTGATATGTTAAATTACAGTACATATTGACATTTTCATTTCATAAACACTGGACTTGGGTGAATAAAGAAGACACTTATAAGGAAATAAATCATTACTTTAAAAAAAAAAAAATTATATTTTTTTCCTGTTGTATGGAATTCTTCTGGGCTACCTGAAGAAAATGTTAAACACCCATTTAATGCAACTGACATTTTGCTCCTAAAATCTTCATTTCATACTTTTTTCTTTCAATCTTGAGTCCTGACTCATTGCTTCTTTTTTTCCTCAGGACATTGACCACTTTTTTTTTTTTTTTTTTTTTTTTTTAATTACTGGAGTGATTTGACTCAAAAATATCTTATGGACTGTACCTTATACTTATCTGTCTCTGCAGAAATTGCCCCATATGCCCCACAGAACTTATATCTCCGCCAATTTTAAATATACACTAGAGATCTTGACCTTTACTTAAATGTGAAATCTGATTGACTGTCTGGTAATTGAGGTTCTAGACCGTCATAACTGATTTTTAATTTTTAATTTAATTTCTCTTGTTGAAGACTTGACATTAATATCCATGAATTGAATCCTACATTATGTCCTCTCACAAGTAACAGAGAATTCTTCTGTGGAAGACAGAGAAACAGGCAGAGTAAAAAGATCAGAAGACTAGCAAATTAAAAGGCTATAAATAAATAAATAGCACAACTTATGACAAATTATTAGGATTAAGATCAGAATCTATCCTTCTCCGTTCTTAAAATTCAGAGAGCTTTATGTAATATTTTCGCTTCAGAAATGAAAGAGGATACGATCCTGAGCCCACAGTTCCGAAATATGCCACAGTATTTTAGTGACAATTTTGCCTGCTTGTCTGTTCTTTGCTATGAACTGTTTTCCCATTTTCATTCATAGTGACTTCAAACTAGGGTTTCACTGATTAAATTATTTAAATTAGATCACATGTTCTTTATATAATCTTTATTTTATGCAAATTCTTTATATATTATACTTTCCCCTAATCTTTTAGTGCAATAAGTATGGTCAGTTCTTACTGTTAGTTTCTCCCCCAAGGCACGCAGACTTCTTATCAGTCATGCACTCTTCCTCCAAATTTAGAATAGAAGTAACTCAGCTGATAACTGAACACATTAGTGCAAGTCCTCAAAATGGGTTGCTGAAAAATTCTTTCAGGTTATATTTTGTACTCAGAGTTCTGTTTCTAGATGATCACCGACGTAAGTGATGTCACCCAGACTTCATGGACTTCATGGAAGCAAAGTTTTGTTATAAAAGTAATGATCTATAGGCATCTGAAAGAAATATTTCTGGTTAGATATACTCACCTTGTCATCTTGTGTTTCTAGGGAGTAGTTGTTTCACTCTAGGTGAGGCTAGTAGATAGCCAGGCTGTAGTGCTATCTCACTAGGCGAGCACACAAAGCATCCATCTGTATATATCCATGGTAACAGACGCAGCCCATCTTAGTACTAGTTGTGCACTTTCTGTTCTGGGCTGCGAGTGACTTTCTTGCATTCATGTAACAGAGTGACAAAATGAGGACAACATGCTGAACATGAGATTTTGGCAAAGATCTTATTTTTTCTTATTGGTTCACTTTTGCCATATCAACATCTACCCAGAAGTAAGGTGATTTTTGTATCTTCCGTAGAAAGAACCATGTGATTGCCCCAAATGAGTCTACAAAGCTTGTAGGTTTACTACTAGCAAAAACAAAAACAAAAACACAGATATAACTGCTATTTTATTTCAGCTCTCATCAAATTTTGGATTTTTCTTAGTTCCTGAAAAGAGTACATGAGAAAATCCATTTTTATTTGCAATGTCTTTGTGTCTACATAAATCCTCTATCAGTTAGGAGAAGCTAAAAATATATGTATTTTAAGTATTAAAAATAGAAGCCAATTTTAAAAGAAAACATTATCTCATTGAAATTCAAGACTTTAGTGCTTGCATGATGATTTGATCAATTAAATTGTTCATTAATAGTGGACTTAATTCAGTGATAAGATGTTCCTGCCTCCATAAATAAAAATAATTTTAAATTTAACTACTCCACTTTTACACAAGAATGCCCAGGAGCATACAAGTTACAGTACCGTAGTTATTAAATAGTCCTTTCTTATTCAGACACTTCCTTTATAATATATGATATATAAAAATTACATTAAAAGAATTAAATTTAGATTTGCAAAGTCAAGCCTTTGGAAGTCACGATATAATAGAGGTGTACCTTAATTTTTTCTCCTACATGCATGAATGAGCTTGAATGTGGTGGAATCCTGTGGAAATGCTCATAGAATGGGAACACATTATCCTGTGCTGCATACCTTTTTTAGTGCACTAGAGTTTTAAGGAAATTTCTTAACTTTTATTCTTTCAGGACAAAGTAAACGTTTCCCATGTCTGATATAAGGGTACTCTAGCACTCCACATCACATTGCTTTTCACTTACTTAATAGCGATGTGCCATCTTGGATATAAGTATATGAACCAAAGTATGATCTTAGCAATAGAAGCAAGAAAGTTTCAGACTTTCTTTTTTTTTTTTTGGTTGACCTCCCTACTACGCTACGCCTTGCTACTGCTGTTTTACTGGAAATGCAAATTGAACTCCCATGATTTTTTGTTGTCTGGTATACAGGTAGCTTTTCCCTACAGAGAAGAAGAAAATAAGACGATATGTAATCAAGTGTCTTGATTAGGTATTGATACACAATAAATGATTATATCTTACTAGAAGCTCAGTATGCTATCATGATTAAAGAATATATAGATAAATTGTATCTAGCATCTTTTTTGCAGGAAAGGGTTTCAGTTGAGAAGTGGAATGTCAGGCTATGTAAAAAGATAACAGCTAGTTCTCCAAGCAAAATTACAGTAAACTGAGTAAAATGTCAGCATGCTCTTTCTTTCTTCTTTCTAGAATGAAGCAGCAAAATGTGCTCAAGCAAAAATATGAAAATAAGAGGGAAAAAAACAGATTTAAGTAAAAAGGAAAGAACTGTCTTTTATCCTGATTTCTGCTGATAGGTATGTCTAAAAACATGCCTCTAATATTTCTGGAGATCTTCACTGAAGTAGAATTCTTAGCTCATACAACAGTGATACTTTTAGATTATTTATTTATTGACTTTTATCCTAGTTACCTATATTAAAATTTTACCTCAGGCAGCAAAATACTGAGATTATGAGTCTGTACATATCTGTGTTATAACCTTAAATGACTTCCCGAATTTCTTGCAGTGTTGGTAGATCTTTCAAGTAATTTCATCTATTGTTCGCTGTTAATGTGTCCATTTCATCGTGATTCCCTTCTCCCCTCAACTGCCTATTTCTGCACCTTCATCAGTTTATCAGGTCTGCATTAACATGGGCATTTTTGCAGCTGTGCAGAGATCTAGACTTGTAAACTGACATATCCGAATTGAAAACCATGGAACAACAACAAAATATGTATTCATGTAAGCAGCTTTCTCAGATGAGCACAGGGCACTTCAGCTGAGGAAGTAGATGAGAGTAGAGGGAGCACTGATTTTGGCACTGAGCAGAAATCTATGTTATTCTAAGCTTATTCTTAGAGACTTCCACATTTTTAGATTTGCAAAATTAAAATGTGCCCATATTCTGATAACTGTTTATTACCACTCCCTTATTATATACTTCATTCTTTTTCACATCATTTGTACGAGCACATTAAAACATTTCTTACTCATAAAAATCTTAAATGATTTTTGAATTATTTTACTCTCACTGGCTTCTGGTATGGCATAATGCATAAATCTTCATTTCAGAAATTTAAAAATGTTTGTAGCATTTTACATTCACATCTTTAAACTTCATAAATAGTCGTTTGCTAATTGCTCAGAAAATGCGAATTTATAAAATCTCTGATTAGAAAAAGCTATTTTCCACTACATTTCAAGTTCATTACATTAGTTTTCATCATTGATTTTTAAATTAATTCATCTTAATTGTAGAAGATTTAGTACATTAATTCTTATCTTTTCATTAACTGTCATAATAGACATTTTCAGTGGTGTAAAGTTTATTCTCTGTGATAATGGTATTATATAAAGATTTCTTTTTTTTTTTTTAAAGGCAGTTTTATAGGATAATCTGTTAAATAATCTTGCTTCAGCTTAATTCATATGTATCAAGAATGTTTAAAACTGTGTTACTCGTGATTTCTCATGGTACTTCTACGGCAATGGAGCTAGCATAACAATTATAATTACCCCTGAGTGTTAAACACTGCCACTTCTGAGTTCAATTTTAATCATTACCTAAAATAAATAATTAAATACAATAAAAACCGTAACTCGTCAATTATTATTCTCAGCATCTTAGGCATTTATATAAACAATAATTTATTATAATGAATGATAATAAAGCAGCTCACGTCTTCCTCATCCTTGTTCAAATTACTTTGCTGGTATCAACCAAAACTGTGTTGTGCAAAGAAGCAAAAATAATGAACAAAATAGTACTTTATGTATTAGAAAAGAAATTGAAATTAGCAATTCAGAATATTAAATAGCATTAAGAGTTTATCACTATTTACAGGAAACAGTTTAGAATACTTATATTTTAGGAACACCACTGAAGCAGTATTTCATTTTATGAATTGTTGCATTCTGAATGTTTAAATGCATATGAAATCATTGAAAATACAATCTAATCTCTGATATCCATTGCATATTCATATACATTTATGCATTGTACAATACTGTACTGAGAAACTTTCTGTAACTTCCTAAATATGCTTCAAGCTCAGTGTTCAATATACTGCAAATATAAACACACAGCCAAAGAGAAGGTAGTTCAGTATGTTTGCTACTATAATTTAAAAAATGCTTATTACTACAATGCACGTATTTTTCTAGTTATATTATTTAAATATATATATATAAGAAAAAGTAATAAAAGAATCCAAACATTTTCTAGTTTTTTTCTAGTTGAGTCTGTGTAATCTAACCTCATTCAAAGAATAGTTTCTCATTAAATGGATTTGTGTTTATGTCTCTGCAGCATCTAGGCTGTATTAAACTGTGCCTTTCAAAAATAATCTGCTCTGAGTTGATCATAGAATCGTAGAATCATAGAATCACCAAGGTTGGAAAACACCTAAAAGATCATCCAGTCCAACCATTCCCTTATTACCAATAGCTCCCACTAAATCATGTCCCTCAACACAACATCCAGTCTTTGATGCAGCAAACAAGAAAAAAAGTGTGGCTAGTTCCATTTAGGAAGGCATATATCAGTCATAGAATAGAATCATACAATCATAGAGTCCTAGGAGTTGGAAGGAACTCTTAAATGTCATCTAGTCCAAGTATCATGCAATGAAAAGGGACGTCTACAGCTAGATCAGGTTTCTCAGTCCAGCCCACCTGGACCTTAGATGTCTCCATGGATGGAACATCCACCACCTCTCTGGGCAACCTCTTCCAGTGCCTCACCACTCTCACTGTAAAAGACTTTTTCCTTGTATCTAAACTAAATCTACTCTCTTTCAGTTTGAAAACATTTTTACTTATCACAACAGCCCGCTTTAAAGAGTCTTTACTCTTCTTTCTTACAGACACCCCTTAAATACTGAAAGGCTCCCCAAAGCCTTCTCTTCTCCTGGCTGAACAACCTCAGCTCTCTTGGCCTATCCTCGTTAAGGAGGTGTTCCATCTGTTGGATCATTTTCATGAATAAATGATGTGCATATATCCTGTAATAAGTACTCACCTGTTAATAAAGCAGATATGCTGTACAAGTTGAAGTTATGAAAAAATATTTTTCATGCCATTAATACTTTTTGTACATTTCAATTAAAATATTTAGGTATATTAGCCCTAGAACAAGCCACATAAACAAAACCTAAAAAAGAAAAAGAGACTCCTGTCATTAAACACAACATCATTTTTGTACATATTTCTGACCACTTGATATGGTGATGATTTTGTCTAAAGAACAAGCAAAACTATCAGACTGTGCAAGTGCCAACATTCAATGATATTTTCATTAGTATGATTATATAGCATTTTCAGCTTCAATTTTGTACAGCGAAGTGTGGTAGAGAAGTAAGGTATCCCATTGGAATTTCAGGATTGTCATCTGTATTTACAGAATTATATATGTGCTTTACAGATCTCAGTAAAAGCACACCATCCTTGCTGTTCCTGAAAAATCTGCAAATCAGTAATTGTGATGCTTCAGAGAGATTTAGAGAAATACTTAATATTGTTTATCTGCTTACTTGACAAAAAAAAAAAAAAATAGATGTGATATTTATGTTGTTTAATCCACGTAAAGGTCAGCATGAACACTCGTCTATTAAAATATTCTGTTTAGTAGAAGAGGTGACTTTTTCTCAGGTATTGAATCCATAGCTCAATATTTGTATGTTAACAGTGTTGAGTAAACCCTTGATGGTATAACAATTTGGACTTTAGAGGTTCAAAAGTTAATGTGATTTAAATAAGAAGCAGGGATACAATTTGCTCTATAATGTGGTATGTTATAGATTTTAGCTATTTGTTTATTGTACTATTTTTTCTTAATTTCTATCTAAAAGTGCTTAAATGATTCTGTGTGTGTGTGTGTGTGTGTGTGTGAGAACAGCTAAGGAGAATACATTGTTGTGTAAGTTATAAAATGGACCAAATTGCACTTTACCTGAATGGAATGATGAATCAGTCTCTTATCTCACAGAGTTTGAGCTCATTTTGGAGCCATCTACTTCCAGAGAAAGTGCAAATCAGAGGAAGTGCTGACAGTTGTTAAATGTCTGCCCATGTTTTCAAGAGTTGTTCTATCTTATCCTGCAGGACAATATTTTAGCTTGCAAGTGATATGTCTGTATGGGGAAAAATCCTACAGCAACTTAAAAGAAAGAACCTCGGTTTATTGTACTGAAAAAAAAAACAAAAAACAAAAAACAAAAAACAACTCTAAAACTGTATGGATTCATAGAATAGGTCTTTGTTTCAAAAGAGGATTAGAAAGCAAGAAATCGCCATAGGCTTCAGATCCCCACTCAGGCACAGTTGGGGCAGGGACTGTGTAAGACATCCCTTAGGCAGTGTTGTAGTAGAGTGTAGAGGTAAGACTAACTGCTGACTGAGGTACATCCTACCCAGTTGCTCGATGCGGTGCATGCAAGCTTTGCACTTTGAAATGATCCTGCAGCTTTTCACCTTCTTTCTCAGTTTCTCGCTGTGAAAATGCTGTTCAGAGGTTTCAATCTCCAATTAATTCTGTCATTTTGTATAGTAAAAACTTAACTTCAAATTATAAGATCAATCTGAGGGAATTAATACAACAGCCAGAATCAGGTATAGTGAGAGCGTGACCCAGTTATGCTGTTTCTTTTGCGACAGAGCTGGAAAATGGACCATGTCTGTTTCATTTGAAAGTGTAAAAGTATCCAGTAAGGTGGGAAGGCTTCTACAGTACCTTGCAGTTGGGGTGAAGCAGGTGGGCAGTAGTGACACAGGAAAGAAAGCAAATAGATAAACTACACCAAAAAAATAGTATATTACAGAATGTAGAATTGAAAGACCAGTATCTGTGAAGGAAAAACACTTGGGGTGAAAATACTAAACATTACAAAGTTACAAGGAGAAAAAATTACAATGAAAAAAAGAAGGAAAACAAATAGGTAAGGGGTAAGATTTAAAAATTATTTAAGCTGTGAAATTTGACTCTTTTTAAAAGACACATCTATTAAAAAAATAACTAACATGAATTTTCTTTTTAACAATCATAGATCCCACAGTGTCTGGAAAACAAATGCAAGATTTGTGTTCATCTAATACAATACTGACAGGCAACACAGAGTAATGGATTTATTGATATATTCTTAAGTTATTGATGCTGTAGAATACATAATGGGAGAAAGGATATCAAACACATTTTCATCCAGCATCTTCCTTCTGTGTGGATTTTATCTCAGTCATGCTCCTTTTAAAAGGGATTTATATTATTTTCAGCACCTCAAATGATTATTGGGAGCACTTGCTTTAACAGAAAAGGACAGATATTAATACTGAAGTTAGAATTAATGGGTTTCAAGTAATTGAAGAGATTTGTTCTTTTCTTCGTAACAGAAGTAATGTCATCTGTAATGGAAAAGACTGAAGTGGTTCATGCTCTTTGGAGTTGGAAGTTCACTGTAAATAATTGCTTTCTATACCATTCAAACTGTGTTCCTTAAATAAGATCTCATGTTAGAATTTGTTGTCAGTTAAGCTTCCTACTACCTGATTACCAAAGCCAGGATTCCAGCACATATCTAGTGGCAGAGGAGCACCGGTGGTTTCACTTACCTTTTCATTGTTAAGTTTCCATGAGCACCTACCATGCACAGGCTTTCCCAGGTTATCAGGTACTTATGGCAAACTGTTAAGTCTCACCTCTGCAGGGCTTTCATTTAAATTGCCACAGAAGTTCATCCAACAGGAAATTAGACGTAAATAACCAAAATTTAATATACAAGAGAAACCTCTAGCTGAACTATCGTGTGCCTACTTATTGCACATTTCTTAATAAAGTGACATGTAAAAATTTTATGTTAGTATATGTGACAGATTCCAGATATTCTGGCAATAATCTTCATTCTTTCACAAGCATACTGTCAATGGTTTACAGGCTGGTTCGGCCTGGTTCTGTGACCAACGGGGTGGAGGGATCCGTGGATCTGTGCCTCTGGAAAAGGGAAACAGGGGACCCCAAAATAATTGAAAACAGTGGCAATGATCTGAGGTGAAACAAACTAGTTTACTAAATATAGTATCAGCAAAATATAATGAGAGAGAGAGAGCGTGTCTGAAAGGTGGATGGGCCTCACCACAACGCAGAAGTGAGAAGTGCAGTCCAGTTGAACCGATGAAGAAATGCAGATGAAGAAAAGCAGATGGAGAAGTACAGGTGAAAAACAAGAGCAGGAGAAAAAGAGAGCATCAGGTGACCTTGCCAGGAGTTATACCTCCTTGCTGACCACAAAGCCTGCTGGGGAAATGTAGTTCTTCCTCTCCTCCAGACAGGCACCCGGAACTTAAGCATCAGCAGTCAAACCCCCAGTGCATTACATGATGTTATGATGTGGAATACCAATAACCAAAATCATAAAACCATGACACATACTTAAAACTTTGCTTTAAAGTAAGCTATGAATTTGCAAACAACTGCTGCAGCTCTAATGCAACACAGCTGAGAAACACATGACTCATTCATTCTGGCAGAGATGCCTTAACTCTTTGGACCTAATTTAAACATCTATTGAAGAGTGAATTCTATCAATTACTATTTCTGCCCATGAACTACACAGCAGACTGTCTAAGAAATGTCTACAATGTAATATGGCCATAGCTGTTCAAATGATGAATTTTCAAAGCAATGACACAAAAAAGATAGGACTGCTCTTCTAGCTATTTTCAATCAGAATAGCATGAGCCAGTTCTGTCCTCCAACAAGCAAGATAGACATAAAATCAAACAAAATGTTTTAACTCAAAGACTAGCTAAGGGCTATAAGTTATAGAGGATACGGACTTAAAAGCTTCATGTTATAAAGCTGAGCAGCAAAATTACCAGGTTCTTTTTTGGTCTAGTCCTTAATGAAAACTCAAAATGAGTTTTCAGTGATATTGACTTTGTTCTACTTGAAGAAGAATTTGTAAAGTAGTGACTATAAACAATAAATAGATTAGGAGTGATAAAAAAAAAAAAAAAGAATCTGTTGAAATTCTTGAGATAAGAGAGACAAATGTGAAGTTAAATTTCAATTCTGAAAAAGGCAATAGCAGCATTCCCATTTAATCCATTGTGAGTTAGGATTTCACTCAGAAGTACGAACTGAGTATGAGTAAAGGAAAAATCATTTTTTCTGATATAACATCTCATGTTTTTGTACAACATGTGTTTCACAGCAAAAGGCTTTAGGAACTTCACAGAATAGATCAGAAACAAATAACTCTTTATTACTCAAAACATAAAATTATTTTAATGACAAAACTAAAAAAAATCAGAACATTGTGGAGAAAATTATTGTGTGAGAACAGTGCCATTGTTCTGAATAAACATACATGATCTTCAGAAAACAGCTCTTGATGTAGTTCATTATCTATTGCTATAATATTACATTGCTGTATGAATCAGAGGGGAAAAAAATCTACTGAATAACAACATCTATTTCTTTATTGTGTATTTTCTATGAAACTTGTGATTATATTTCTTATTTTTTATATTTTGGAGCCTTTTTGTACTACAATGCATAACTACTTTTTTATTAAATACAGAATTCACCCTAATTTCCTCAAGTAGAGTATTTTGTATAGGAAAACCCAGTTTTTAAATGGACTTGGAAAAAACTAGACAGCATAACTTTCTGTTTATTTCCAGAACTATGAACTAGATGACCAACTTCAAACATATCTTTGGAAAGTACTGAAATCTAAGCAAAACACGTGTTCAATCTCAGTGCCTTTTGGGGAAATGTCTGACTGCATGCTTAACTCCCTCCAAAATGAAATAGAAAACTTTGACTAAATAAATCTCACTGCCCAAATAAAATTATGATATTTTAATGTCTCTAGGCAATATAGGATATCTCAACTTTAAACAGTCTAGACTTGTAGTCCAGAGACATCAGCAAGATCCCTGTGATCTATTAAACATCTTAAGAGAATATCAAGGTTTTGTGATTTTTGGTTTTTGGTATTCCACATCATGACATCATGTAGTGCATTGGGAGTTAAAGTGTTAACGCTCCATTTCCAAGTACCTGTCCCTATCCATCATGGAAGGCATGGGATCTGGCCCTTCCTGTTAGGCAGTATCTTACTGCCTGGCAGTGAGCATTGGAGTGCTTTCCTAGCCGTAAAAAGCTTTTCAGGTTTGACTCGGTCTCAGGAACTCTCTCTCTCTCCTATTTTATTTGATTTACTAGACCCAATTCTATTAGATTGTATTATATTGTGTTGCATTCTGACATCGTATTTAGTAAAATAAGTTTTCCTCCATAGATCGTTGCTGCTGGTTTTTGTTTTTTGTTTTCCTTCCTTGAGCCCATCTCCTATCTCCCTACCCCTTTTCCATTTTCCTTTCCATTTTGTGTGCTGGAAGGAGCAGAGGTAGGGGCCTTCTGCCCCCCAGTCACAGGCGCAAATGGAGTTAACTCCATGACAAGAAAAATGTTTTTTAATATTACTTGGAAATACAGGGGTTTAAAATTCTCTTCTTCATCAGGGATTCATCCCTTCTTCAGGGATTAATTACTTGTACCCTCAGTTTTTCTCATGAAAAATATACCATGCATTGCCACTTGCCATTTAATATTTTGTAAGACGTGCTTTTAGGTTTAACCCAGCAGACAGGCAAGCACCATGCAGCTGTTTGCTCACTCCCTCGTGCAGAAGGGTAAGAGAAAATGAGAAAAAAGGTAAAACGTGGGTTGAGATTAAGACAGTTTAATATGTCAGAAAATGAAAGGAAAATAATGATAATAATGATAAAATAGTATATGAAGCAAGTTATATACAGTGCAATTACTTACCCTTGCAAAACTGATACCCAGCCAGTCCCTGAGCAGCAGCTGCTGTTCCATCCAATTCCCTCAGTTTCTGTAGTTCAGCATGATTGTCATAGTGTAAGAATCCTTTTTTTTTTTTTTTTTTTTTTTTTTGGCTCAAAGCTTGCTTCCTTAGGTATTTCTTGTGATAAGACTGACTTCTCTAGAAGATGAGTGATGGGTGTTGTTGTGTGGCAATCAACATCACTGTGTGGACAATTTTAGCTGTTTGCCTCTGGAAGATAGTGCTCAGGACAGCTTACTGACAGAAGATTTAGCCTGTGATTGAATAACTCCAGTTTGTTATGAGAGGCTGGGGAGTTATGCCATTGTATCCTGCGAAGGCAAGGATAAAAAAAAAAAATCCCAAAATTTTCCCAAATTTATCATTGCAGGCCTTTTCCTCAGTGGGAGAAAGTTTAATATTTAAAATTGAAACATTGAAAATATTTGAGAAAGCATGCATTATTTTGTGTATTGAAGAGTAAGATTTAATTATTTTAAAGTCAGATAGACGTAACAGATATATAGTCAAATAGCTGTGAACTGAAAAATGTATTTTCACAGTATTTAAAAGCATGACTGTGAATATATGGTCATTTAATTTGCTGAGGGAAGAAAGAAATAAAAAATGACAGTTATTTTCAAGTTATTTTCAACACAGAGAGAAGTATTTACATCATAAGCAGACATACAGGCTTTCATAGCTATTTTACTGAACATTAGCCAGGTAGCTGGACTTACTTATTAAATTGTATTTGACAGGATGTTGTGTTTACCCAATGTGTGTTTATATAGAATATGCCAGACTGACACAAATATTAATTATCTGTTCAAACATGTTGTGTATCAAAGCACAGCTGCTCTGTGACACAATAAAAAAACAAATGGCACATTGGCTTTTCAGATAGGCTGATAGGGTCATGTAGATCAACTTGTTACTAGCTCCACTCAGAGACTTTCATCAGTGTCTTGCAGTTTATGACATTATTTGCATTTTCAAAGGTACTGTGCTGGCATGCTAAAATTTTCTCACATTTCTTTTTCAGAACTGTTTGAGTAGTGAAATTAAGTTTTTCTTGCTATATTGATGGAGTTTCAGCGTAGATCCTCTTGAGAGTCTCACAGTTCTCAAAGTACAGACAGCACTGGCATGACATATCTTTCTGTTCATGCCATTGCAAAGCCTGTAACATTAAGCAGGAGAAACAAAACTGAAACCCAGAAATAAGTTGGGATACTTCTGCTGGATGTGAGTATAGAATAGCTTGAGTACCATTCTTGTTCCCAGAACACTTCTGTATTGTTCACCCAAACTTCCCTAATGCAGCAAATAAAAGCAAATATAGATGATTTTCTGTAGGCATTGGTGTCTGATTGAATCCTCACTGTCTGAGAGGTGAAGTGACAGTTTCTAAACATTCTTGTGTCTACACATGAGTTAAGTTTATAAACTTTGATTAAAATCAATGGAGATCAAGATCTTAGTCCACTCCAGTTTGGAGTGGGCTTTGCCACTGAAGTCAGGATTGTAGACTAAATGTTAAAGCCTACTCCTGTTTGTTAATTTTTTAAAAGAAAAAGTTTACACTGAGCCATGAACAAACAGTAAATCTGCTGAATTATCCTTGGGACATTAATCTCCTTGTAGGCATTGGGTTTTGCTTTGTTTTGTTTTGTTTTTAGTTGTCAATAGACAGAAAGCAGCACACTTGACAGCTGGGAGCACTCTGTTGACAACTGAGCAGTTCATGTGGTCTGTGTGTTTTTCATAAGACAAACTAAAAGATCTCCTTCTGCTCCCATGCATATATGAACAGCTTCATATAGGATGCACACTACTTATTTACATCTTTTTGGGGATCACCTTTCCTCAAAGACAGAAATCTTTCCTTAAGTCATCATGTTTTCCATTTCTGAAAATTACTGCGTAGTTTAGGGAAAAATAGTAGCTGTACATATTTAAAAGGCTTTGAGAAAAGGCAGTATATTTTGGGAACATAAAGTGTAGCCACAGACATATATGTTCTGATTATCTTTTAAAAGATGTTTGGAGGAATTTGACAACTGAGGTGAAATTCTTTAGAACTGGTAACAATAAATGCATTAGTTACTCAATAGACCAAAAGTTTTATTGGCTATATGTACCTTGATACTCATATATTTACAAATAGAAAGTAGTATTCAACTTTAAAAATCACAATCACAGTAGTACTATTTGAGGTTGGCTATTTCTGCCTGTTAGAAAACTGAGCACACTGCATTATAGCTGTGTATAAAAGCAGCTTATGATGTTTCTACTACTGGAAGATTGCAAATTGCTTTTGACATGCAGATGAAGTTTTCCGCTTATATTAACTGAATGTATTGAAATGGGGGTGTTCTTGATGAGAAAAGTGAAAGCAAAACAGATTTTCATTAGCAAAGAGAACTTCAGAGCTCATTCCACTGATGGCAACTGAAGTAGTTTTAAGTCATTAGTATCTTTTCTGTTCTCACAAAGAATAATAAGAATAATATTTTAAATGCAGGTAGAGTAACAAAAAAGATTTAATATTTCATATTATTTTCCACTTGGCATTTTTTTTCCTCAGGTGCTTACTTTTAAGAAATATGGTTCAAATTCATAGTTTTCTTCTCATTTTTTGTCCACCTTTTTCCTGCTTAAGCAAATGACTTGCAGTATATCACAGCTGTCATTATAATGAAAGAAAACATCATGATGCAGCAGAACTTTGTCAATTCAATTATACAGAAGATGCAGTGAAATTATTTTTGATAGAGATGCACCTCCTGAGGCTTCCTACCAGGCTAGTTCACAATTAGATACTGTGCAAAAAGTTATTAGAAAGTTCATTTAAACAATTTCTTTCTCAGGTGTGGCAGGACATTTCCCTGATGGAAGGGTCAAAACTGTGAAGAGATATTTGCTTCTCAAGTAAGGCAGGTTATATACATTCTTGTCCTAGGAAAGGTCAACTAAAGACCTAGAACATCTTTAAAAAATATGCACAGATCTAAGACCAACACCAAAAGGTAATTTTTTTCTGAAAGAAAAATCACAGTCTGTCATTGGATTTCTAATAATGGCAAAAATAACACAGTCATAAAAGGCAGAAGAAGCTTTTTACAGAAAATGCTCAGAAAAAAATGAGCTGAAGTTTAGTCAGCCTTCTGCTGAAAGCATTACTGTTTGCATTTTACATTAAACTTCTCCACATCAGTACTACTGGGAAGAATTACATGATTCATCAGGTGAATGACACTCTAATGTCAATTTGCTTGTTCTGTTACATCCAGAGACTAAGGCAAGACCTTACTGTGACAACATGAAACTCTCCAATAAATATATTAAATCCAGAATTTGTTTATCGCATGCTACTCATCTAATTTCTCAAAAAGATATTAAATCATTACTGGGGCTCAGATTTCCCGACTGCTAGAATCTCTACTATGTGCTATTAGTACAACTTATTTTGCCTAAGAGTTGTAACAGTTTTGTGCTTTTTTTCTCATAAGTTAAAGTGATTACTAAAGTAATATTGCGATCTTGTGCAGTTCATATTTGTTCATAAAACTGCCATTCCATATTGCTCCATCTATGGAGACTGTGTTTCAGTAGCGTGAAAAAGATGCACAAACCATTCTGCATGGCTTTGTCAACCTCTTGTTTCAAACATACTTGGATGTTATATCTGAAAAAAAGTATATTGTTCCCTTAGAAGCTGTTTCAAAATTTCAAGAGCATTTATTGAGGAATAATTATACATCAGGAAAAAGAAGTTCTGTCTTCTTACAGTTGAAGAATGGCAATTCTCTTCTAAGAGATCATCATACCATTGATATACATCAATAAAACCATTTTCTAAAATGTATTTCAAGAGTATACATATGGTTCTTCTGTAATTTCCAAAAAATATTTTAGCAGCAACTAAAGAAGGTTCTCATGGAATAATTCCTTAATGATGAAAATCATCAAATGCATTGAACTAAAGAATAAAGCAGCATGTTTTCAAACCTGAGGCAACACCCACTACCAATACAGGCTGAGGGATAGAAGGGTTAGCACAGCCCTGCCAAAAAGAACTTGGAGATACTGGTGGATGGGAAGCTGGACATGAACCAGCAATGTGCCCTCACAACCCAGAAAGACAACCAAATCCTGGGCTACATCAAAAGAAATGCGGCCAGCAGGTCCAGGGAGGTGATTCTGCCCATCTACTCTGTTAGATGGTGAGGCCTCACCAGGGGTACTGCATCCGCATATGGAGTACTCAGTACAGGAGAGAGATAGACTTGTTGGAGCTCATCGAGAGATGGCCCACAAAAATGACCCAAGGGGATGGAACACCTCTCCTATGAGGACAAAATGAAAGAGCTGAGGCTGTTCGACCTAGAGAAGAGAAGGCTGTGATGTGACCTGATTATTGGCCTTTCAACATCTAAAGGGGTGCCACAGGAAAGGAGACAGAATCCTTAGTAGGGTCTGTTGTAATAGAATAAGGGGAAATATTTTCAAACGAAAAGAGGGTATTAGGGTATTTAAATTAGGTTAGATATAAGGACAAGATCTTTTACAGTGACAGTGGTGACACACTGGAACAGGTTGACTGGTGATGTGGTTAGTGCCCTGTCCCTGGAGACTTTCAAGGTAAGCCTGGACCAGGCTCTGAGCAACCTGATCTAGTTTTGAACATCCCTACTCATAGCAGGAGAGTTAGTCTAGGTGCTTTTTAAAGGGGCCTTCCAACTCTGAGGATTCTATTATTCTACTTATAGACAAAATAATGATGTTTGCATTTGTGCAGTATAAATGGAAGAGATTTGGATAGTTGTATGTGTGTACAGAGTTCAAGTTACTCCCTCAAAATAACAGGGAATGAGTCTGAAATTGGCCCATGAAAGTAATTATGCAAATGTTGTTAATGGTGAAATCATAGTTTATTCAATAATTTGTATAAATCAATTAAATTTCATGCCTTCTTTTTTAGTATACTATATTCCCTTGTAGATATGAATAGTTAGTGTAAGCAACAGCAACATCAGTAAAAACAATGACAAAACCAACAAAGACAAATAAGACCATAATATATGTTGGTTAACTCCTGAAAAGGTTAAGAACATCAAATTTTCAAATATCATGACCTGACTTTAATGACCCAGTAATAGGCTGACATTTGCAGTACCATTTTTATGTAATAACACATCACAGGCGAAGATCATCAAGTGCAATGTAACTGCTTATCTCAAAGGAAAAAAATAAGTAATAACAGTACAACAGAGGTTAATAATAGGTACAGGTCCAGCCTGGCTTTTATCAGTCTCTTTAGAAAATGAACTGGGAATTACTGTCAACTTGATTGGAAAACAGAGAGGAGAAATAGATACATGTGGGAGACATCAGTCAGAGCAGAGACTGGTCTGTGTGAAGGTTGCTTGCAAGGTTACCTGTTCTAATGCAAGGTAAAGCTGGTATTTGCATCTCAAAGCTTTGTTTCTTTCTCAACACATGTCACATAAATTGTCAACCCTGGGGTTTTAATTTCACAGATGTCTAAGCTCATTTTTAAATTAAAGTACAATAATCTGTGGTCCACACTATATCTCATCATTCTGATCTTTTCTCAGCAGACGCTATATTGTGATTATTTTTTTCCCCTCTAAATATTGTGTTTTATTTTTATATATGAACTCCTGATTATTATTTTTTTGTCCTTAAACTCTATGATCTTCATAATCCCTAGTCAGTATTGTTGGCTGCCAGGTGCTTTGTAAAGATTTTAATCTTCTCATCCCCCAATTTTTTTTTTTGTTAGTGGAAATATTATCCTCTAAGGTACTGACTCAGAAGGCATTTAATTGCCTTGAAGCAATTTAATTGATGAGTGAATCCTACTACAGTAATGCATTATTGATTTATGAGAGGAAATTGTGAAATGAATTTTATCTGTGGATTGTATATTTAGACTTATGTAAACGTAAAGACTTGCTTATTCCATATCATTAGCAACAGAATTGAGCAAGTCTGTGGATGAAATGAACCTGAGAGGAGTGGCTGACACATTGGAGGGAAGAGCTGCTATCCAGAGGGACCTTTACTGGCTTGAGAGGTGGCCTGTGCAAACAATAGTTCAGCAAGGCCAAATGCACACACATGCACCTTGGTTAGGGCAATATTACACATGAATACAGGCTGAGTGATGACTGGATTGAGAGCAGTCCATCAGAGAAAGACTTGAGAGTACTAGTGGATGAAAAGCTTTTGCAGTCCAAATACGTGTCTGTGTCTTGGTCTGGATCAAAACAAACAAAAAAAAAAAAACAAACAAAAAAATAAACATAACTGGCAGGCTAAGGGAGGTAATTTTCCCCTTCAGCTCTGAGCTTAAGACATGAACCTGTTAGAGTGAGTGAGTCTGGAGGTCTAAAAAATAATCAGAGTATCAGAGCAATTCTGCTATGAAAAAAGCCTGAGAAAGTTGAGGTTGCTTAGCCTAGAGAATGGAAATCTCTGAAGAGATCTTATAAGCAGTCTTCCGCTACTTAAAGGGGGCTGAATAGAATAACAGAAAGACTCTTTATCAGAGAGTGTAGTGATAGGACAAGGGTAATTGTTTTAAACTAAAAAGGATTGGTTTAGATTAGATATAAGAAATCATTAATGTGGAGAGTGGTGAAGTACTGGAGCAGATTGCCCAGTAAAGCTTTGATACACCACTCCTGGAACTGTTTAAATCCATATTGGATGGGCTTGTAAGCATGGGCTTTTAAGCAATCTGGTCTAGTGGAAATTGTCCTTGCCTATGGCAGGAGGATTGCAACTAGATGATCTTTAAAATCCTTTCGAGTGAAAAGCTTTCTATGATTTTATGACTATAGTGCTCAAATCCCATGCTTCAATTTCTGAAGTGTGCATGTGAGTTGCACAAGCAGATTTGATAATCATACTGCTCAAGGTCACTTTCAAATGTCATTCAAAGCACCAAACACTCTTTATATTTTTTTATATAGTCTTAAAAAAAAAAGTAGAAAACCCAAAATACCTCCATTATCCGCAGACACCACAATTAGCTGCACTCCAGTAATGCTGCTTTACAAATTTTCTTTTTTTGTTATCTATTATGTTTGTTGTCATCTAGGCAGATAATCTTATTAGATCAACAGAATTTCATCAAAACACATTATTGACTGAAAGCAACAGTGAGAAGCATTTGCCTCTGATTCACAGTTAAATTGAAAAAAAACTAAGGGAGGCGTGAGAAAGAAGAAGGAATGTACTGACTGAAGTGCTTATAAATTTCTTATTGTTGGTAATTACTTTCTCAACTGTTATGTATTTACAAATGTAGTTTGCTTAACAATAACCTTCCTTAAGAGAGAACAATTTGGAGTAATTATCTATATTAAAGTATTGTCACAATAATATACTATAAAAAAGGCAAATAGACCACAAGCCAGGTTTTTTTCTTTTTTCCTTTTTTTTTTTTTTTTTTTTTTTTTTTTTCAGACAGTCCATGATTTCCCTAATATAAAGACTTGGAAGTTCTGTAGTTTCTGTAGCTACCTTGGTGTAGAAGCAGCAAGGCACCAGGAGTATTAACAGAAATGTTCCTGCACCTTCTCTGGTCAATATTTTTCAAAGCAGTATCTACCTAACATTGAGAGGGGTATTCATCTCACTTAAGTGTAGGCATCTGTATCTGATCCAATTATCCTTGACTACCTCTGAAAAAAAAAAAAAAAAAAAAAAGAAAGAAAAAAGAAGCAGCAGCAAGAATTCCTAAGGCATATTTCATTCCACAGTTGACTGTAGCGCAAAACTCGGTTACCTAAATGCCATATGAAATACTCTAAGATAAACAGAACTTGGGATCTGCCAGCTGTTTTAAACTGTTGTTTTAACATTTGGAAAATAATAAAAGAAAAGACAGCATTAAATGATCTGAGATGTGTTTTTCCCTTCTGAAACAGCAGTAGGTGGGATGTCTTAGATCACATCAAATGTCGCTTAGACATGTACTGTTAATTTAAGTGAGTCCTCTGGACTGAGGTGAATCATTGCCTAGATGAGCTTATTTCTCTCCATTGCCTGTGAAAGGAATTTTCAAGTAGATCCAAATTAGCTTGATCAGATGAATACTCCCTGGAAGTTTTAAAATTTTGTTCATTGCCACTGCAACTGAGTATTCATCTGAGACATGCAACTCTCCAGTTATAGGCCTTGTATTCCTCTGAGTTATTTTTGAATTTAACCTTGAGAAATGAGCTGTATTGTAAGAGTAACCAGTACTAGAAAATAAACTAGTTCCATACTGTAACAGTATATATAACACTATATAGTTACAAAGTGATAATATGGCTGTTTATCAGGATAGTGACAAAAGCAGGAGCAGAAAATAATTACCTTATTTCATGTAAAAATACACGAGCCTGACATGATAATAAATGCATTATAGACTTATTTTGAACACCTCATTTTTTTCTTGACAGTAGTGAATGTTGTAAGACTACTTGCAGCACAACATTGTGTTGAAAAGTCAATGACTCCTGCAAATGTAATGTTCTTAGCTGCTGCTGGAACTGGTGAAAGAAGAGAGTCTCAGTCCTGTGAGAAATTACTGTATCACAGGCTCCTCCTACAAACTGCAGAATCTCTTTATTTTTTTTCCAGAACATTTACTGCCTTTGGTAAAAAGGAGGTTCTCTGGGCAATAATGAAATATTGAGAGATTTCTGTATACTTGGGGTTTTTCATTTATACTGAATGTAACAGTGAAGCAATGAGAGTAATGTAAAAATAAAAAGATGGATTCATATATGTAGCATAGGGAAGTACAGAAAATTTGCTTCCATTCTTATCGATTTCAGCAATAACTAGATAAAAATAAACCAGAATAATTACTCTTTTTCATATTTCTGAAGTCATATAAGTGAATATAACAAGATTATTTTGAAAGCAGAGATACGCGTGCATACGCACGCACACACACACGCATACATGTATTTACATATACAAATGCATTAATATATATATGTGTTTAAGGGACAACTCCAGCCATGGACACAATAGTATGATAGCATTTGTTTATGTCTGTAATAGATTTCCATAAGCAAATGAAGAATTCTCTTTAAAAGGGAGCATTCCCCTGTATCAGTGTATGCATGTGCATATGTCAGCTCTTTTTGGAGATACCAAAAACATGACAAATTTTTCCCTGTTGTTACCAGGACTTCTTTGTTAGTCAAGAACACAAACACGATAATTATAATTACTCTGTATCCTACTTTTCATTCTTTCCCAGTCACCAAAATTAGATTAGGAAAGAGCACAAAAACTTTGTCTAAATATATTATGTAAGTTGACAATTTTCACTTCATGTTTATCACTATAATATTTTTGCACACTCTGAAAAGATACATTTTAAGTGATGCCTATCAGCTCTTTGGACTCATCCATTACATGATAAACTTAAATTTAGCATAATCAATGTTTGATGTAATGAAAATCCCTTGACAGAAGTTGATATGTTTCAAAATAAGTCTCAGGTGCTTCATTATGTATTCACAGATAGGTGAAATCTGTTTGATTTTTCACACCTCTAAAATGTGTCTCATTGGATTAACAGCTATAAGCATTTACATTTCTGAATGTTAGCTTAATAATACTGCTTTTTCTACCACAGATAGCACTTATTTGTAATAATATTATGTTCTGTGAGCAAAAATAAATAAAGTACTATTATTGTGCAGAATAGCAACTGCTCTGCTGAATTTATCACTGATTGAAAGGTTTTTCGTTCAGTCTTGAAGTTTTTGCTGATCTAAATTATGTGTATGGATGAACACCATTTCAAAAATGCTGGAAAGCAATTTCAAAGCACTGCTTTTTTACTATGCCAAAGAGATCCTAGAAGTAGGGACAATCATGGTAAATTTTTATAACCAAGTATGGAATTGTTTGCTTCACACTATTTTAACTAAAGAACTTCCAGAAGTATAATCATATAGTCAGAGATTTGCAACGATTTGCAAATCTCTCAGAGTTGCAAGGAACCTTTGCAGGCCATCTAGTCCAACTCCTCTGTAATGAACAGGGACATCCACAGGTAGATCAGCTTGCTCAGAACCCTGTCCAACCTGACCTTGAATGTCCCCGTGAACAGACCATCCACTACCTCTCTCGGCAGTGTGTTCCAATGCCTCACCACTCTTAGTGTAAAAGACTTTTTCCTTATATTTAATCTAAATTTACTATCTTTTTGTTTGAAAACATTTCCCTTTATTCTATCACAAAGTAATGCATTCAGGAAAACTGCAGTGGCATAACACTAGTTCACCAAGCTGTGGATCTATTTGGAAGACATACAACAGAGTTTTCTTTGCTAGATACTTGTACAGCTAAAAAAATTGATATCTCTGTGGACTACTGCAGTCTTTTTAAAGGAGGAAAAAAAAAAAAAAGGAAAAGTAATGTTTCACCCTTTAACTAAAGCTGTGAAAACTTTATGTCTAAGGTAACTGGTGTGAGCATAGGACCACTCTGCAGGGAAGAGCCACCTTTATGATGTGGGGCAGGGGGCATCCACACTGCCATCAGTGAAGGACTGCAGGTTGGACATTGTTACCCACAAGCCTTCTCAGTCTCTAGTCACAATCTCTATGTTAGAGCACTAAATTTAACCAAAATTCAGTCCTGGGCAAGATATTGCATTGTAAGCATGGGACATGGGCCTAAGACAATCACAGAAAGGCCAGGGTTGGAAGAGACATCGAGGATCATGAATCTCCAACCCCCCTGCCACAGGCAGGGCCACCAACCTCCACATTTAATACTAGACCAGGCTGCCCAGGGCCCCATCCAAGCTGGCCTTGAACACCTCTAGGGACGGGGCATCCACAACCTCTCTGGGCAGCCTGTTCCAGCACCTCACCACTCTCTCGGTAAAGAACTTCCCCCTGATATCCAACCTAAATCTTCCCTCCCTCAATTTGAAACCATTTCCACTTGTCCTGTAGTTATCTATCCTTTCAAAGAGTTGATTCCCCCCCAGTTTGTAGGCTCCCTTTAGGTATTGAAAGGCTGCAATGAGGTCACCTTGCAGCCTTCTTTTCTGCAGGCTGAACAAGCCCAGCTCCCTCAGCTTATCTTTGCAGGGGAGGAACTCCAGTCCCCTGATCATCTTCATGACTCTCCTCTGGACCATATCCTCTCCAACAGCTCCCTGTCTTTCTTGTACTGGGGGCACCAGACCTGGACCCAGGTCTTCACAAGAGCAGAGTAGAGGGGGACAATCACCTCCCTTACCTGCTGGCCACCCCTCTTCTGATGCAAGCGATGCCCAAGTATGATTTGAGTGTTAGTCTAGACATAGGGTCTACATAAGTCTGTGTAGACTACCTGCATGGAGGTATTTCTGGGAGAAAGATTTTCAGTGTGTGTGCAGGTGAGATGTGCCTTACCTGCTGGGATCAGAACAATTCTGTCTGCTTGTTTCCAAATGTATGGGGCAGGGAGTCAGCTCAGAACATTAGGATCAGCTCCAAGCTGCAGGAATACTATATATTCCACTCATGATGTATTGGTTTTGTAATGCAAGTTTGCATCCAACATCCACATTAGAAGGTGGTGGGTTTATTTATTTATTTATTTAATTTATCACTGCTAGAAATCACTGGTTATCAGATTACGGTTAGTTGCTAATCAGCTGCCCTTATAAGACAAATTATTTTTCAGCTTAACCGATTAACCAAACACTTTCCTATTGGCAAAGTTTTGCATACATATGAAACCCAACCTTATTGTATCACACAGAAGAGCAAACATAAAGAAATGCTAAAGTGTTCCATGTGCTCATTTCTACCCCTATTTTCAGAATAAAATAGGGAACTAGAAGTTCAGATAGACAGCAGTTAATTTCTATAACCATCATGTTTACTTTTATCTAGCTTACAAAGAATTATTATTATTTATACTCATTTTAATGTGAAAAGATTTTCCTGTATTTCTCCAGGGTTTGCATCAAACACTTCTGTATTTAAATCAAAGAACTGGCAATGCTTCATTAAACTTTTGGCTTTTTTGATTTATATTGGACACATGACAAAAGATTTTCTCAAAGTAAAGGTGAAAAGGTCTATTATGGCACTTCCACCTTAATCTCTCTTTCATGAAAACTGTATCAGAACTTTTTTTCTAATCCTCCTTTAGGCTTTCATCTTCTAGTAAATCTCAGTTTTAACGCAACTTTATGATTCTGTATCAACAACTAAGAAATGTTTATTTTCTCTAAATACCACAATTTGGCCCTTCTCTGTCAGTGTTATAAAGGCCAGAAGATTATTTATTTCCCACTTGAATCTTTGCAGGATGAGTACTGTCAAGCTCACTGGAATTCTTATTATTTAGTTCATTTATTACGTCTTGCATTGTTCAATCTGCGATATCTGACATTGTCAAGTCATTCTTGCCTACACATGTGTTAATCATTGCATATGAGTATATCTTTAACATCTATAAGGGGGCACACACACACACAAAACAAAGCAGTCTTGAAACTGTGGTTCTGTAAGTAGTAGTTATGAAATAGCATATTTGGGATAGTGTTTATCACATTAGCTCAAACTCAACTGTGCTCTGTAAACAGAGAAGATTTACGGAGTATTTAAACACAGTGAATTGGAAAAGACTTCTCTTTCCCTTCAGTGTAAGAAATTTTGGGGTCCTCTGGGATCCTTTTGTGAAGGTGCATTTTGATTGTGCATTAATGTTACCATATGGAAAAGCTCAGGTCTCAGAATCTCTGTGAACTGCTTGTTGTACTCTGCTCTGCATTAGAAACAAACCGAAATGGTTAAGTTGTGAAAACATTAGTATTTAAGGGACAGACGTAGAGAATTAGTTTCAGATAATAGCTTAAGATCAGTTACAATGGGATCTGGATTTCACTTCTTGACTCTTGCTGTCACTTCTATAGTGCCATCATGACTCATGAAGCAATTCATATAATACACTATATAACTAGATGACCATATAATAGCTTCTTTTTGCACCATGTGTTTGCTTAGTTAAAATAAAACTGAGTAAATATACTCAGTTTATACTGACATTAATATCAGGATAGTAAAAATAGGATAGAGAAATCCTTGTGCCAAACTATATGGTATTTTTAATTTTTCATACTACATAAGGTCCTGTTTTGTACATTTCTTGGTTGTCTTTCTTAGCACTTTAATATGTATTTTTTTTTGCCACCTTTAGGAATTTTTACATGTTATTGTTTTCTCTCAAATGTCATTTATTTCATATACCCTTGTAAATATCCAGTAACTTACTGGCATGACAAATGACCTTATATGGCCTTTATCAGTAATTACTAAATGCTTGATTTTTAGTGACTTCAAATCACATTCTCTCTGTACAGCTTCAATGCTTCTGTTAGGCAATTTTGTCTATCGAAGACACTTGAAATTATTGACTTTAGCTAATCGTTGACCTTGGAAATTAGGAACTTCTAAAACCTAAAATCTAAATTAGGAACTTCTAAACCAGTGTGTGCTAAGAACATATATATATATATGTATATATTTAGCTTATTCATTAAAATTTATGAAGACTTTTAACCATTGAAATATACAATTACATTTACAGAAAGCATAACTTGAAAGTCCCTCTAAGTCTTTATTCCTTTATTCTTTTCCACCCTGTACCCCTTTTTTAATTCTGGCATATCTCTCACTGCTCTTTTCTGGTACAAAACAGAGTAAGGGAAAATTGACTTTCTGTCAGCTTAATAAATACTGATGAATTGGGTGCAGCCAAGCATCACCCTACATGATCCATCTTTAAAAGTAAAGTTGTTTTGAAGGAAGGTCACAATTTATTTACTGTTCATGTATTCTTTCATCTTTGGAAAGAGATCATTGTGTAAATATTGAGCACATTCATAAGTTGATTAAAAAAATTGTTCTGAGTTCTCTCCTTAGAAATATAAACTGGTAAAATCTTTAAAGCTGCCAGCAATATAGAGAGACAAAATTTTCCATATTTTTTCTCTAGTGATCAATATTTCGTAATATTTTTTCAGCATGGAAGGATTCAATTCCATTAAATGAGTCTAAAGAGAGACTAATAATGTGCTTATTTAAGTATGTTCTTCAATAATTCTATTTAATATCTGTAGATTTGCCTGAGTGTAAAAATGGTCTGAGAGGTAACTTGGGTCAACATCATTTGGCTGTCAATTCAATAATATTTTCAAGACCGACACAGTTAGAAATCTTCAACATTTTGGAAAAGATTCAGAAACAAAATGTTTATTAGACCTTCAAAATGAATGCAAGTCAAACATATTTCACATTCCAAAAGGTAAAGTTAATTCCCCTTTACACTCAAACTCCAATAAACTCAAAGAAGGGCTATGATGGAAACTGTTTATAAAACAATTTGCAATTTAGTTTTTGAAGTGCTTTTTTAATCCATATCAGAATTAGTCAAAGTCAAGTTAATTGAGAGATTAGAAACAAGCTTCAAATTGGTGTAAAATGAAAGTATTGCTTTTGGCCATCAGCCTTTACATGAAATGTCCTGTAATCTTCTATTAAAAATTTCTTGTTTTGAATTGGTCATAAAGTATCACTGTTCCAGGATAAATGCAAACATATGTAAAACAGCTTGAGAAGGATGAACAGTCTGATTTGTCCTTGCTGAGTTGATTTGAGCTATTTCTATTAACTTACTAATTTGGGGTAAACAAATACACATTGACTTATGTTTCCACAAAAAAAAAAAAAGAAAACAGAACAAAACTGTGGTTACATTCCTTTACATTTTCTCCACTCTGAATCTAGTTATTTCACTCATCTGGTTTTAAGTCCAGCTCAATTTCAATGTGCAGCACAGTTTATCATGAACTGTTTGCCAATGTACAATTGATAGTGCCTAGTCTGCAAAATAAATCAAAGCATCAGGATTTTTTTTCCCCTAAATGTTAGAAATTTTTAGAATATTTTGGTTAACAGTTTTTAGATTTTTTAAATATTTCTGTTACTATAGAGTAGCATTTCTTTAAAAAATTGCTATCTTCAATGTCCAATTTTGTAACCAAACAGGATCTTCTCAGTATTTAAAAGTGCATTATAGCTCTTCCTTACAGTCATGAGATCTAAGAGCTTCTTTCAGTTCTTAGAAGAACGTGCTTATCTCGTTCTTTTGTCCTTCCTATTCTGCCATCAATAGTTTTAAATACATAGTTAGCTCTCCTTTCAAGTGTAGAAAAACCTACATATTCCAGGCAGAAGTAAATTTGCCAAATACTCCCAACCAGAGTGCTTTACTGCACTCTTGGTTTTCTTCCTTTAAGAAATAAGACTGCACTATTTACAATGGAGGTTAAGACTTGATTTTTGTAGAGTACCTAGTGCACAATAAATGCCAAGTTGCATTACTTAATAGCTTCTTAGAACATTTTTTCTTATCTACTGCAGTAAAAACAATCAACAGCAATTCATTGAGAAGAATGTTTTCCTGTAATCACTGCTCATTGAACTTCATTATGATTTATTAGCATGTGTGAAAAAAAAAAATAGTGAAAGAAGTTTGACTATAATGTCTTATTTTGATTATTTTATATATATTGTCAGACCTTCTCTGTGTGAAGTTACACTGCAGAAATCAGAAATAGAAAAGGTATGATGACTAAACATTCTGCCTATCAATGAAAATTTGGTATCCTTTCAATATCCTTTCTACAGGAATGAAGGAGATAGACTCTTCAGCAGGATCTGAAGTGATAGGATAAGGGGAAATTGTTTCAAACTAAAAGATGGTAGATTTAGGTTGAATATAATGAAAAAATCTTTTTTTCATTATACAATGAGGGTACTGAGGAACTTAAATAAGTTGCCCAGAGATGTGGTGGATGCCCAGTCCCTGGAGACTTTCAAAGCAAGACTGAATCAGACCCTGGGCAGTTTGATCTATTGTTGGATGTCCCTGTTCATTGCAATGGAGCTGGACTAGATGACCTTTAAAGGTCCCTTCCAAATCTAAGGTTTTATGTTTCTCTGATTCTATGACTCAATTTTCACCCAGTCTATTTTTTAATACTTCACACAGTGTTACTGTTTGTTATGGTATGGCATTGCAAATTCATGTATTAATTTTTGTGTGTATAGACTCTATCTTAGCACATATGATGTTAAAATAGATTTTTTTTTCCTACAATACTTATCTAAATTTGAAACTTTCATGAGTTTAATTTCTTCCACTGTATTTTTTCCTTTTATTTTTTTAACAAATACTGTAAAATGTTAAACATTAGCATAGCTTCACTTTCACATGAAACTCTTAAGTTAGCAAGATGTGACTTTCACAACCTGATTACTTCTGCCTGCAGATAATATTTCCTTGCTAGAAAGAACAAAAATGCATCTTGTAACAAAGTCTCAAAAATTCAACCAAAATCATCAAATTTTTGATTTTGTTGAAATAGTTGAATTTGTTTGTGGATTTGAATAGTTGAATCACTCTGCACTATTGTGAATGGCTAGATGAAAATTAAATATTCAATCTGATGGGAAAATAAAGCATCAAATGAGAAATAAAAATCTGTGTTATTTGAGAGAAAGAGAACATTGAGAGATAAATATCTGAAAAAATAATCAATTCAAATAGGAATTCAGAGTAAGTAATTTTAACAAAAACTAGGCTACTGATAATTTATAGACAGTTTTATTTTTTTCTCATTCAGTGGTGGTGATAAAAGAGTATTGTATAGAAGTTGAAAGTTCTCCTATAGGTATATTAATATGCTTTTTAACATAAACTTCCATTGTCTGAATACTAGCTATCTATTTTAAGCTGCCAACTAAACTGTTGACATTATATTTTTCTCAATGTCCTTCCTCCTTCTTTAGTGCCAAATTTACTTTATTACAAATAATAAAATGGCATTTCATATATGAGGGAAATAATGGCAAAAGTTCACAGATCTCAGTATCCTTTCTATGAGATACAGTTCCCCATTGGGTTAAATAAACAAAATACTGTGTATCCTTAGATAAAATTGCAAGATAACCATTAATTGTATTTGCTAAATTTTCACTGTAAATATATCAGATAATCAGAGAATCAGCTAATGATTTGTATTCAAGGAATATTTAGAGATCATGCTGACCAGCCTCTCCCCTTGCAATAGGCAGGATCCGATTTACACAAAACCCCATTCAACCTGGGCTTGAACAACATGTCTGGGCAACCTGTTCCTGTGTGTAACCACTCTCCTAATGAAAAATTTATTCCTTATATTTAATTTAAATATACACAATCACTACTCCTTGTTCCTGTCACTACATTTCCTGAAAGAGTACTTCCTCTATTCCCCCCAAGTGTACTTGTCCATCCACCAGTATTCATAAGTCTTTCTCCTCAGTCTGCTCTCAATCTATTCATCACCCAGTTTGTACTGACATTTGAGATTGCCCTAACCCATGTTTAGTACCTTGCACTTGGTCCTGTTGGACCTCATGGCCACTTCATGAACTTGGGCCCACCACTCAAGCCTGTCCAGGTCCCTCTGGATGGCATTCCCTCCCTCCAGCGTGTCAGCTGCACCAATCAGCTTGGAATCATCCACAAACCTTGTCCCAGAGGGACACCACTCATCACGGATCTTCACCTGGGTATTTAAACCATTGACCACAGCTTTCCAAATACAGACATGGAACCAATTCTTTATCCACCATATAATTCACTCGTCTCTCTCTGATTTAGAGACAATGCTGTTGTGTGAGATTTTGTGAAAGGCTCATATGATGAGTTTTGTCTTCTTATCTACCAATACTTCCATCTCTTTATAGACATCATAGCAATTATCAGTAGTAATTATCAGTATCTTGCATACAACATAATTTTTTTTTCCTAGTATTTGAAAACTCAAAAAAGTATATAAATCTAAAGAGCTTGTTTTATCTTTAAATGATCATTTTGTCATGTTCAGAACATATCTAGTTATAATATTAACTGTTAGGAATTATCTTTTTTTGAACAAATATTCACGCGTTAAGAAGTAATTCTGTCTCTTGATGTTCACCTGTCCAGCACAGAGTGCCATGCACACCTGCTTCATTCTACTTATTTACCCTGCCTACTTCTCATACATCAATTTGAGTCACAGTTCTTCACCAGATGAAAACACACAGCTTTCATCACAATCTAATTACTTGTATTCTGCTGTTTGGCAGAAAAACTTACTTCCAAGACAAGACTGCATAAAGTAAATGAACTTGATTACATCTGGATTAGAGTCAGAATCATTTAGACTTCTCCTTACGGAGACTCAAAGCAATTCCTTCTAGGTATGAAGTAAATGCAAAGCTGACTGCCAAGATATAATTTTCTTTTTCCAAAATGCATTTAAGAGCTTTAAAAAGAGCTTTAAAAAACTTTGTTTTCTAACACATTGAATAATTTTACATGTTCTTTTTCTGTGGAAGAAGAAATATTTCATGATGGTTTAAATGCAACAATTCACTGAGCATGTTACTTATTCTAATTAATTGTTTTAGCTCTCCTGGAATACAGATAAATGTGGTTTTTCAAGCTAATTTTCCTTCATATTAACTTGTATTAGTCTATTCATTAAAAATACTGTTGAAATATATTCTTGAGTACACTTTCTCCATATAACTACTTTTTTAGGGTTTTAAAGGCTTAGGAATTAGGAATTAGCACTCAGCACAGGCTGATCAGCATCCAGATGAACTTGAAACCAGTGTACTAGGTAGATGCTCTTATATGTTTGGCACTCATCAAAGAACTAGATGTTCTGGAGATTGTCACGCACACATACAGGCATACAGACACAAGCCCCAAACCAAGTGAAACTGATTTTAAGTCTTGAAACTGAAGTATGAAATTTAAATTATTGGATGCTTTTTCTACTAGTTTACAGGAGAGTGATTAAATCTGTTTCCCTTGCAACATGCCTAAATGGTAAATTTTCGTTCAAGTCTTAGATTCCACTTTACTCTATTTGCTCTTCCTAAACCTTTAAACACTTGGATCAGAAATCACTTGCCTCAGTGGCCCAAACATTTCCAGAACTTTCAGGAAGAGAAAGAAGCAACTTTTAAACATTACCTAGAATCTCAGTTGTAACCTGACATTTTCAATTCAAGTTCAGATAAGGATCCTTGGAAGACAGCCAGAATCTCCACTGCAGTAATTACAGCTGAGACACTGTGAGAAGAGCCCAAATGTTACGTACAGACACAGCAAGAACAAGAGTAAAGAAAGCCTGTCTGAAATCAACACTTCCTTCTCCTAGGATAGCTTAGTATCTATATTCCAATGACCAAAGATTAGAATGCCAGTTCTATTTGTTTCCTTATAAAAAGTCAAAAATCCTTTCTGATTTCTCTCTTTCTGATCCCTTTATTGCCCTTATCAACAAGAGTGGAAAATACTTATGCTGGACCTCCCTTCAGAGGTCAGTTATAGCTTCATACAGCTGAGGACCTGGTGGCTCACTTCTAGAGTAAATAACAGTTTCAGGAAAAAAAAATAAGAATGTTTTGCAAATGTAATGTAGTGGGAACATTGCTGTGAATTCTTCTTGCTAAAGGAACCAGATCTGATTTATTGCCTATCCTCAGTTACAGGTTTAAATCTTGAGGAAAGATAAGGTATTTCTACTACTAAATAGTCAGAATGAGATTCCTAATGTAAATTCATTGCCTTGTCCTCTGTGTTCTTAAGAAGCGGACATTTCACCTTAGTGATTGTATAGAAAATTTAGCAAGATTTCTTATGCTCCCAAAAGACCAATATAAGTATTAGACATATTTTGAGTTAAATTCTTGAATAGCTGAGAATTAACCTGGGCAGCCATGAGAACATGATCTTAATTAATATCCTTATTTAATATGATAGTATCTGCTAAAAACATTTGCCTTGTTGCATTCAGATATTGCACTTTAGCTAGATGTTGGCCAGTAGCCGAGAGGGAGGGAGAATTTTATTTCTGAAAACATCTTTCCTCTGTAACTGCATGAGTTCATGTATTTCACGTGAAGGGAAGACTGACTTACTGATTTCAGTGAATGCGCTTATGTTTGTCCTGATACAGATTAGTAATGTCTAGGTAGCCATTTACCTGCTTGAGTCTGATAGAGTCTCACTAACAGAGTTGCACTACTTTCTCAGCCTCTGCTATAATGACCATAGCAGGGATTTTTATTTATTTCTCACATAAATCAAATGGAGTTAACATAATTACTGTCTTGTTATAGCAGATTTTTCTTTGAATTAGGATGCCACATTCAAATTTCTGGTTGCTTAGATCATGTGCAGCTGAAAATTGGACTTTAATCAATCATAGGACTAGAGCTTTGATTTTCTTCTGCTTTGCTTATGATAAGTTTAATCTTTCTCCTGTACTTACGTGATGTAATTCTAGGTGCAAGGTGTTATTATAAGCATTATGCTAGTTAGTATTTTAGTTTGGATTAGAAAAGCACATTTGAAACATATCTCTTGATTGGCCCTACCACTGCTCTCTTTTTCTCATGGTGTAGCTTTCTTAGAGCATACAAACCAGATTCCTTTCAGAATAAAGAAGATTAAAAGTTGCTGTACAAGAACACATCTCTAGCTGCTAGTGGGAAGAAAAAATGAAGAATACCTAATAAATAAAACACCTTGATATGCATCTAGTGTGGGCTTTGGATACACAGTACCAATTTCACAAATCTGCTCTCTATAAATCCCACTTCTGATATTCTCCACTCTTTTGCTAATGTAGACATCACATTAAAATGTTTTAATGAGTTTTATATATTGCTAAACAGAAAATGTAAATACAGTCCTATATATAGGAACATCTGTGATTATGTCAGGATATGTGATCTTAAAAGCCACCTACCAGTCATGATAGTTGAGCTCACTATGGGCTCCTTGTTATTTTCCTCTCTCTGGTTCCCAAGCTAATTGTTTTAGTACTGTCTGAATCCACATCATATACACAGCTGATGCCTCTACTATTGCAACATGACTAGGGAGGACACAGTGACTTAAAGTAACAATTTTCTGTTTTGCTTTTATTAGTATAACAAACATCATATGAGCAACTGTATGGCAGATTAGTAGAGATGATATAAAGAGCAAATATGGTTTGTAGGCATTTGTTTGAGCACTGCATAATTTACAATCTACACTGAAAATTAAACATAGATAAGCAAGAACAGCTGTGATCATTGAATTTTGCTTCCTGTAAATATTTGTAGGTACATTTAGAAGTTTCTGATATGAGTAAATGAATTTCCCATTCTCATATTTTTTCTACAATTTTTCTACAATTCTCTATAATCATTGTACAAATAAAATATACTGTGCAAAAAAGCTATTTAATTACTCAAATGTTTATTTTTATTTCATAGTAATAAATTGCTCAGTGCTCCCTATAAATTTCTACCTAATTCTCTAATGTTATTTAAAAACATATTGTATGTTATTTTCACAGTTCTCCTTCAAACTGTCATTTTTTATATAGTACTATATCTTGTGCCTTGTATGTTTTCCATGAAAATTATATCGAGTTTAAAATTATTTTAACACATCATTTAATTTTTTTTCTACAGATATATTCTGATTCAAGGCCATAGTTCCAGTAAAGAGTAATACATAAGACTTTTCAATAGTAGTTACTTCAATCAATTTCCTGGAAAGTATTGAAACCCTACAAATTTACTGATAGTGCCAGTCAGTTTATAAGGCAAAATAGCACCTTCCATCATGCAGCTTGAGGGACCGATTTTCAACAGGTCAAAGCCTAATTTATCTGTGACAGTGAAACAACTCATTTTCTAGGTGTGGGCAATTTCAGATGACTGGTATGTTAATAAGTAATACTTGGGTAGTATTAGGCATATCACTGGAGTGCTTGAACATAAATAATCTCAGCCAGGAGAAAAATTGCATTGCTGAGATGGATCAAAGCATATTTCATGAGAAAACTTTGTCACAAAATATCTAACAGTTATTATTACAGTTGTTCACAGATAAATTAAATCTTTCTCAATTTTTTTTACATTTATTTTCTAAATTTATTAAGTGAATCAATAAAATGTAATTTACTTTACGATGTAAATGTAATTTAATTTACAATATTCTCCATAGATTAATTCAAAGAGAATTGGAACAGAAATCTGCAATCCAGTTGAAAAATAATTACTTTTATTTCTAAAGAACAGTATTTACTAAGTTATATTTATTTACTGGGAAACCCAGGTGACATTTTAAAATTCCATGATTGTGTATTTGAACTTCACAAGAGCACCATATCATCTATAAATATTATTAATGGTAATACAACTATAACATCTGTAATTGCAGCTCGTTTTTCCAAATCATAAATTAATCTAGTATTATTCAGACACTCTTCATACAAATGTAATGGTGGTATGCAAGTCGAAGTTCATGTGCAGCAGGAAAATACAGCTTTGTCATATTAACTTCCTCCCACATAATCAAGAACATTTGAAACAGAGAAACAAAATCGTGATTTCAGAAATACTGCTACTAATAAGCTAGAATGAGTTACACAAATAGCCACATGAATGAACTCAATATTGGGAAATTTTTAATATCTGGCAGCACTCATTTTTAATTGTGAAGAAGTGTATATCATTTCTGTATTACTTTTAATATTTAACAGTTTGCACAGGCTTAGAAAGCATATTTATTAAATATGAACATTTATATCACCTGTAGAAGTCACAGACTGATTTTCAAACATGTTGTAAATGAACAGATCAACTTTTTATTGTACATGTGCTACTTAGAAAAACTGAATTATTTGAAAAAAATATAAAAAGCTGGTAATCTCTAGTGGCTTAAAAGCATGGAGTAGAGAAGGTATTTCTTGTGATAAGACTGACTTGTCTAGAAGATGAGTGATGGGTGTTATGTGGCAGTCAACATCACTGTGTGGACAATTTTAGCAGTTTACCTTCAGAAGATAGAGGTCAGGACTGTTTACTGACAGAAGATCTAGCCTGTGATCGAATAACTTTAGTTTGTTATGAAAGGCTGGGGGATGATGCCATTGTATCCAGTGAAGGCAAGATGCAAGTTGGTGCCTCCCTGCTCCCTCTTATCTGCTGGCAAGACCAGGAAGATAGGAACAAAGGATTTTCGTGCTGAGATCCCAGAGCCAGAAGCTGCCACTCAAAGGAGAGCTGACTCAACCACTTCGAAACCATTGAAAAGGGGCCATCATCGCCATGGTCACCGTTGTTATCGGTGTTGTTGTCAACAGAACAACTCTTCCAGATGACCCACCACTACTGAAGATCAAAGACTGAACTATGAACCTCGCTGGATCCATGGTGGTGACTATCTCTCTTTTGCTGCCTACAAAGACTCCTTGCTTCTTTTTTCCTATATTTTCTATCACCCTCCTTCCCTTCCCCATTACCCTAATTCATAATGGTGTCCGTCCTCCCATTCCTCATCTCCCTAATTAAGATCTGCAATAAACTGGTCGGACCAACATTTGAACTGTTGTTTCTTAATCTCACGCCGGGTATACAGATATTAAAAGAACATCCTCTTCCTCCTATAAATTGGAACGAGACACTGCCGAGCATGTCTCTGCATTTGCAACTTCAGTGAAAAAAAAAAACCAATCAGTGCTGCTGCACTTTTGCTAAAAACAAACAGTGCTTTTTTTTTTGTTTCTGTTTTTTTCCATGGAGTCATACAGTAGAATATCCTAAATGGGAATGGTCTCACAAAGATCAAGTCCAAATCCTGTGCTCTGTGCTAAAGATTTTTTTCCAGAAGGATACTGTGAAAAAAGTATTTAAATCTTTGCTGAAATCCAAAAACTGTCTGACTTCCCCTGGTCAATTAGGTGGGTAACTTTGTCATAAAAAGAAATTAGGTTCATTAGACAGGATGTTCCCTCCTCAGATGTTTCAGATGTTATTCAACCATTTCCAGAGTAATCTCCTTCATAATTTTACCCGGCACTGAATTGAGACCTACAAGGCATGGTCTTTCTTGTCTTTCTTGGAAGCTGGAATATTCAACAGCTTTCAGTACTGGGACCTCTCCATACTCCCAAGACTGTTGAAAAATAATTAAGAAATCTTGTGATGACATCAGACAGCTCTTTGAGTACCCTTGGGATGAATCCCATTTGTTCCCATAGACTCATATACTTCCAGATGGAACAGCAAATCCCACATAAGTTCAGATTTGGCTGGGAGTATACTGTTACTGCAGAAATCATCCTCTGACTCAAGGCTCCAGAGGTAACATCATTGGTATTGAAGAGAAAAGCAAAGAAGGTATTTCAGTCTCATGGGAACTAAACAAGCAAACAGAAAATTAGTTTGTGATCATTTTCACTACATAATTACAAAGTTGTGTTATTTTGGGCAGTTTCTATTGGCTTTGTAGATGTGGGTATTTATAGGAGCTAGCTTTTGGAGATTTGGACATAGACAGCTTGTGACTCTCTGTCCAATGTCCAAATACAGATATTTATACACATAGCCTGCATGTTTCCAAATTATTTATTCTTCTTTTAATGGTTAATTTCTACAAATATTAGGATTTATTTTCTCACTGTTTAACATTAGCAAACTTTTAATTTGCGTTTTGTTGTTCTCTCTCTGTTCAGTTAGGTTTTCTTATGTCATAATGTTTGGATGTATATGCACATGTGAATATTTATATATATACGTATATATAGATATATATAAATATATGTAACAATAAGGAGATCGTCCAGGTCTTTGACTAGCTTCCTTTGTTTTAGAAGTCATAGAAAACTTACAGTGCTTCTAAAGTCCAAATGTAAGAATAATATTTTATTTCACTGATGCTGGAATAATACACAAAACTGGTACTCATACACTAAAACTGATTATTCAGTGGAAAAGAAATATAAGTGAAGTAATGTTTCCCTTTATTAATAATATGGGAACTCTAAAAAATGAGAATGTAATAGATATAATAGCAAAGACCATAGCTGGTGAGTCATTGCTTGATGGACTTCTAAAAGTATCACTCAAGGCCTTGAGGAGGTTGAATCAGAACTTTGTAACTGGTAAGAAGGAAATTAATATAATGGATCACATGGGAATAAGCAAACTTATCTTTTGATATTTGAAAGGGTTTGTTAGATTCTGCCTAGATGACTAGAGAAAAGGCTAAATGCAAAGTACAAGAGGGGTCAAAATAAATCAGGAAGCATGAACATGTAAGGAACAGAGATAAATGTGGCAGAGTTTATGTAAATTTATGGTTAATATACTTGTCTGACCTGATTACCATAGTCTGTCTTCCCGTTGAACTCTATTCCTAATTTTCTCCCTGTGCATCATGATAGCAAAATTCAAGTTGCTGTAGCTATTCAGTAGATTAAGAGAATCACAGAATCATAGAATTGTAGGGGTTGGAAGGGACTTCCAGAGATCATCAAGTCCAACCCCCTTGCCAAAGCAGGTTCCCTACAGTAGGTCGCACAGGTAGGCATCCAGACAGGTCTTGAACATCTCCAGAGAAGGAGACTCCATGACCTCCCTGGGCAGCCTGTTCCAGTGCTCCGTCACCTCACTGTAAAGAAGTTCTTGCGCACATTTGTGCGGAACTTCCTATGCTGCAGTTTCCAGCTGTTTCCCCTTGTCCTGTCTCCACTCACCACTGAAAACAGTCTGGCCTTGCCACTCTGCCCCCCACACCTTACATACTTATAGACCTGGATCAGGTCCCCTCTCAGTCTTCTTTTCTCAAGGCTGAACAGACCCAGTTCACTCAGCCTTTCCTCATAGGAGAGATGCTCCAGGCCCTTCACCATCTTTGTGGCCCTCCGCTGGACTCTTTCCAAGAGATCCATGTCTTTTTTGTACTGGGGAGCCCAGAACTGGATGCAGTACTCCAGATGAGGCCTTACCAGGGCAGAGTAGAGGGGGAGGATCACCTCCCTCGACCTGCTGGCCACGCTCTTTTTAATGCATCGCAGGATGCCATTGGCCCTCTTGGCCACAAGGACACACTGCTGGCTCATGGCCAACCTGTCGTCCACCAGGACACCCAGGTCCCTTTGCGCAGAGCTTCCCTCCAGCAGGTCATCCCCCAACCTGTACTGGTGCATGGAATTATTCCTCCCCATATGCAAGACTCTACACTTGCTTTTGTTAAACCTCATCCGGTTTTTTCTGCCCAGCTCTCCAGCCTATCCAGGTCTCGCTGAATGGCAGCATGGCCTTCAGGCGTGTCAGCCAATCCTCCCAACTTTGTATCATCAGCAAACTTGCTGAGAGTGGTCACTATCCCCCCATGAAGGATATTGATGAAGATGTTGAACAAGACCGGACCCAGCACCGACCCCCGAGGAATACTGCTAGTTACAGGCCTCCAACTGGACTCTGCACCACCAACGACCACCCTCTGCGCTCTGCGAGGTCTGGGCTGTTAGCACAATTTTGGGAAACGTGCAGTGAAGCACTCAGCATGTTTCTGAAGTCATACACCATTATCTATTTAAAATAATTTTGAAAATTACCTGTAGGTAGGAGGAGTCTCAAAACTTTTTCTAGAGTTGTGCAATGATCAAAATGATTTTTATATATATAGGCTTGTAACTTAGGTACATTTAAATCTCATTCACCCAATTTTAATATCTGGGGGAGGCCTCATATGTCTATGTCTGTTTCACAAGTACATCCTTTTCTTATTTTTCTGATTTACTTCCTTTTGTAAGATAAGGACTTTTGGCTTTCATTTTGAAAACTGAAAAATGAAGTTACAAACCAAGCTGGATGGGGCTCTGGGCTACCAGGTCTAGCATTAGATATGGAGGATTTGGAGGTTGGTGATCCTGCCTGCGGCAGGGGGTTTGGAGCGTGATGATCCTTGAAGTCCCTTCCAGCCCAAGCCATTCTATGATTCTGTGATTCTCTGATATCGACAGGAACCAAGGAAATTGAGCACCAGAGACTGGCAGTGAAAGACTCAGGATATAGCGCTAAGTGAACAATAAGTGGAAGTGAGGCATATTTCTGAGACAGTGAATCACTTATGTTTAGCCTCTAAGCTTGCAACAGAAGTGTGTGAATTGTGCTCCTATAACCAGACAGCTACAATCTGTTTAACACCTTTGTCTTACTCTTTTTCTTTTAAAAGGCAGCCTTATGGTTCTAACGCTGCCTATGTATTAACTTTGAGGCTGGGGCAGTTTTTTCAAGAGCAGAGACCTGGATTTTGTCTCTTAATAGCCTAAAACAGGGCTAAGTAAACAACTCCTGCCATAGTTTAAGTTGGAGTGGATGAGCTGCCTCTGAATTTTCTGCTGAAGCCAGACTCCTTTTCATCCAGAAAGTTCAGATTCACAAATTCATGGAGAAAGCCTCATCAAGTAGCATATTTATGCATCTGCTAAGTAGAACTCTTGGCTGTGAACAAAAAGGACTCATATTTTGATGAATTTGTTCATTTTATATATTTTTAATCATAAATAAATTTCAGACTCTAAACCCTGCACATATTTCAGAATCGTGAATTTAGGACTGTAATCCCTAGTTGAGCCTTTTGTGTAATGTTAATGAAAAATAACAGCATAAAATATTGTGCAAGGATAGAACAATTTAGACACTGTAGTAATTATGAACTCTGTCTGGATGAATGATGATAATACATCTCATTAACATCCAGTACACTTCAGCATAATACAAAGCTAAAGAACACAGTACATCTTAAGATAAAATCCAGAGGGGTTAATGCATGTTTTACATTATCAAGCATAGCGGGATAAAGTTACCAAGGTAAAAATAGTAATTGCTTTCAATGCAAAAAGACAAGTAATGAGTCTTTTTCTAAGATTTACAGTTACAATTTGCAAAATCACATTTTATAGATATCTGTAGATCTTGCCCAATGAATGAAAGTCTGCCTACAGAAAAATGTACACTGTTTCATTAAGTAAGTGTTGCTCTGAAGAATTTTCCTCACTATTTCATTCATTTTTATTGTGGCAACCTTTCGGTGTTCTGCGTATTTCAAATAGGTTAAAGTATTCCATCACCTTCACAATTTTGTTTTTTAAAATGGAAATTGTAATTTGAATTGAAAATAACTTTTTTTTATTGTTGTTTGTTTGTTTTGCTACTGTGAGCTTATAGAGGTAAACAGAGCGTTTTTAAAAATAATTACTTCTCTTTTACTGTTGAAGTACCTGAAGAACAACACAGAATTGAAGTAGCTACAGAGATGATGGAAAGTTTTGCAGCAATCTTGTTTATAATTCTAAACGCTGTAAGGAAAAGAAGAGTGGAGGGCAGTCAGTCCTTTCTCCATCTCCTTTCCTCATCTTTGGTCCTGCAGTAAATTCTCATGTTTTTTAGGGTCCCTCTCTTATACAGACTGGTAACAAGAGCAATCCTGAAAATTTATCTCAAGTCTAGGCATTCATCATGCAGCTTCGTGGCAAATCACATTTGTCATTTAGCACGTTCTAACAGTGATTTTCTTGCTAGACAGCACTGATTCATAGCACCAATTTTAAATGTTCTGCTCAGCTCTGTTTTACACAGACCACAAAATCACTCCAACATCCAGAAGACTAAGCATGAGGCTAAGTGTGGCTCTGTCTTTGGGTAAACACAGCTCACTGCTTCCACAACTCTTCTCTGTCTCTCTGGAACCAGGAACAGAACATCTTCCAGTTCTGGAGGAGTTCTTGACAGATAACTCTCCACTGAGCTTCTTTTATACTGACATGAATGTCACGGAGCTATCTAGATCAATCCCTCCCAAAAATGGGAAGAGAAAAGGGAAAGGGTAGGGAGATGAGAGATAGAACTGAAAACAGAGTGGCGGCAATGATCTAAGGAGGAAAAAACTTAATTTTACTAAATACAATATTGGGATGCAAGATAACACAATTTAATAGAATATAATTGAAACTGAGGCTAATAAATCAAATAAAATGAAAGAGAGAGAGAGAGAGTCTCCAAAACTGAAAGGCCTACTTTGAACTGAAGGCACACAGCTGGGGAGCACACCCACACACCGCCAAGAGAGCAGGAGAGGAGAGCCGGAGAGTGAGATCGCTTGGCATCCTTCAGTGGGTTATCTTCCTCTCTGAAGGTGAAGTCCACTGGTATATGTAGTTTTTCTTCTCTTCTGAGAACCAGGTATCTGGAAAGTTTTCAGTCCACTGAACTGGAGTATTAACTCTTTAATTCCCCATGCTTTACATGATCTTATGATGTGGAATACTGATAACAAAATTATAAAACCATGACAACGAAGAACACTACAGTTGGCCATTTTGGGTACTGTTTTGCCATTTAAAATCAGTGTTAATACACACATTACCCAGTGACTGTGAAAGGAAAGGAAGGATACTTTGTAATTTACTCAGCTTTATAAAAAGGTTTTCCTTCAAGTCTTCAGGGCCATCCAAAGGAGTGGGTAATGATTCACTCAGATAGATGATCACCAGTTCACAGATGTAGGTAAGTCTATTGTGCTTGAGCTTCATGCAAGGATGTAAAATTTGGAAAGAGATTTTTTTATGTGCTACTAGGTTGCAGATTTATTAGAGTTAGTTCTGGGAGTTTCTGTTGAGGTTTAGTAGAAACATTTGCTGTGTGACACAGATCCTCCCTTATGACACACAGAGAAGATTTAAAAATCTTTATTGTCTTTCACTGAATGAACAAGTTATTAATAATGAAAAGGATTTAATAAAGGACTTTTACAAAAAAAATAGGATGCAAATCTCTGGTTTTTTTGAATAATAAGGAAAACAAGAATGAGCTAGCAGCAGGAGTGATTAGGAGGTTGAAAACATATCAGGTAATTGTTAAAGTTACTTGGTCCTAGAAAGTGATTTAGTTATCACATAGAAAGAATAATGGAATATATATATATATTGTAATAAAAGGAACTATATAAGCTATTTTTAATTCTGTAACGTAGTACAAGAACTTTGGTACAATTTTCTGTGTAGATTTTTCAGTGTAGTTTTTCTGTGTTGTTTTTCTTTTTTTCTTCTGTTGGCTGACATGTATGTAAATCAAAAGGGTTAAATAAAATGACTGGAAAAAAAAATAGTGTATCTTTAATTCTAAAATGAAAGTAGAAATCATAGTAACACTGGATTGCAAAGAGAGCTCATCTTTCTAAAGCAAAACATATATACGTACATACATATGTATGTATGTATATACATATAATTATTATTGATTGTATTGACAGATGGTATTTAGATCTATTAGGAAGTTTGAACACACACCGCACATCCAGAAAATATTACAATTATACTTATAAATCATATACAAGTGTCTATCTACAAACTATAGAATATTTCTATTTATTAATATTATTATTAATATTAACATTATTTCTATTTATATGCATGTTTATATATACATATATTTGTGAACATATATGTGTATACATGGAATGTAAGATGTGAAGAAATATGAACATATAATAATATACAATTAATTTTTTTTACAGACTGTAAATTTGGTATTTCAAAAATCTAATTAATTTGCAGTAACTTGTACCATATAAAAATTCTGACAGATTAAGAATCAGAAACAAAATATTTTTGAAAGCTTTTATAAAATGCATATTTAAAATTATTTTATAAAACAAGGAAAAAAAAAGAAGAAAGAAACATAAAACATAAAATCAGCTTTTCACCATGTTATCAGTGTTTTCATATTAGATTTCATCAAAATGAAAACAGAAAAAAAAAAACAAACATGGAAGGTCCTGTTTGCTATTTGTTCTTCAGACACTTACATCTCGGTACAAGTTTCAAAGCTGCTTTGGAAGCTTTATAGAACAAAAAGGCATGATCTCAGCAAAATATTATACAAACAGTTTTAGAAGTGACATTATCAAAAGGAGCAGCAGACACTGAGAAAGATAAGGGATACTTTGTAGTTCATCTTAAGTGAAAGATCTTCCTCTTTGTTTTTTCCTTTCCTCTCCCCCACATTTTTTTTTATTTTTTTTTCTCCATAGCATATACCATAAGTGAAGGAATGTAAACTCTGACAGAAAAGTGTCTTGATTAATAAATGTGGCAGATGAACTGCTGGAGAAGTTATTAAGGTCTAAATTGGAAAATAGAACAGAGTAGAGCAAGCTGGAATGTGTTGGCTAGCTCACTAAATCAGATAAAATAAAGCAGTAAAGTATTGAAACATTATGATTATAACCCGTATTAGAGCAGCCACTGAACTTGAGACATAAAACAGTGTAAAATATGGGTTCAAAAGAATTTAAGTAGTAGAGATCTCAATAGTAGATGTGGCATCAAAATAGTTTTTACAGTTAAAGAAGTAGAACAGATCTACAATAACATGAATTTGTGTAATTTTGTTTGAAAAGATCTTCACATTCTTATATTAATATAAAATATTGTTTCACTGGTAATTATGAAGACAGAATATTTTTTCATGAATGCTATTACCATGTAAGCATGTTGAGCGTGTAGAATTACATGTAGAACTCTAGCATAATAAAGTTATTTATATTAAAATCGTCCCTGAGTATTATTCAGTATTATTTCAGCCTTGTTCTCTGTTGTATACAGTACCTTATCACATAGGAACAGTATGATGTAAGTATTTCAATTAAAAAATGCTAGAGGCCTACCTGTGATGTTTATTAATCATTCTTTTGAGGAAATGCAGTATTTTCACAGATGAGTGAATGAACACTTAAGTCATTGGTATAGTTAAGAATATTATGTGCAAAAATACATTCATGATAATCTGATAATCTTTCTCCAAAATAAAATATTATTCATTTACAAAATACCTAAAAATGGATTAGAATATCTTTTGTATTACTGTAGTTTAGAAGTAGAATACCTTGAGAGATCAGTGATCAGAAAACATACTGCCATTGTCTGTAGGACTCCATAAAATCCCATTCATATCAGCAGTGGTTAGGAATATAAATTTATGTAGAAGGGAAATGAACTTTAACATTCATTTGTTGCATTGAAATATAGAAAGTATTTGGTTAGAAGTTCTTAGAAATGATCAGATAATCTTCCCTTTTATTCTGGAATAACTGCATCATGAGCCACCTAGCCTTTCCTCCTAGATCTGAAGCAACAAGTGTTTCAAACTTTGTGGAATATCAAAGTTATGAAAGAAGCAGTGTACCCTGGTAGGAGATTTTTGGAGAAAGCAGCACTATACATACCTGTAGGACTTCAGTGTTATCTAGCTCCAGTCTGGTCCTGTGGTCTGAATAATGATTAATGATTAGAGAGCAGTAGGTGAATTCTTGGAGTGACTCTTCCTGACCAATTTCATCCAAACAGGGACTTTGTTATTCTGTGCTCCAAAATTTGTCCTAAGAACTAAACTAGGCAAATGAGAATGATTAGAAAATTATCTTCAAAACTGCATTCTGTATTCAAAATAAAATGCTAATGTTACTCTGTTGTTCAGATCACTTTGATATCATCTCACCTTTCTAAAATGAGAGTGTGAAAGAAAAATTGCAGTCTAACAGAGGTTATGCTAGAAGTCAGAACTTTTCTGCTAATCTTTAATTGGAAAGAGTTGGAAAACTAGCCTATTTCTGATAAAATGTAGTTATAAAAATGAACAGAATTGAATGTGAGGAAGATTTTCAAATCACTTAGTGATCTAAGTGCCCAGTTTTCTAGTCACATTCACTTATGTTGACAGAAATATTGATGGACATAAATAGGGCTGAGTAGAACAATTAGATACACTGAATAGAAAAAGCTAAATGAATATAAAGAGATTTTTTCAACATCTAGGTTTGGCAGTTTTCTCACAGAATCACAGTATAGTTGAGGTTGCTGGGGTCTTCAAGTGATATTTTTTATTTACTTCTTCACTGATGAGAAAGAATACATCAATCAACAATTGAATCTTGATGTATTCAGAAGGTGGAGGGGACATGCAACCAAATTTCTAAGCACTGATATAATTGTTAGATTTCTGCTGAGGTGCACTCCTCAGAAGTAGTGGCAACTATTTACTAGGTAATGCAGAATAAGTTAATTATTAATAATAATCTTAATAATTATGCCAAATGAACAGAATTTCATTAAAAATGTTTCAGGATGAAAGATCCATCATTTTGTTAATTGATGTGGCATGAAATATTACTTTCTGAGGGTGTTTTTACAAAAAGCTGAACTCTTTGAATTGAAATAGTATTCTGTGATTACGTTTAGGAGCCACTGTAGAATAGTATATGAAAGAAAATAAAATTGAAAACCAAATACATTGCAGGTGTGTCCGCATTCTTTCTCGTTTCACAAAATAGTCTTGTAGAAAACTGTTAGTCTTTTAAAATAGGTCTCCAGATTTTCCAGCATTATACTTCTCAAGTACACTTTTTGTTTAAATAAAGAAAAAAATCACCAGGATATTAAAATTATACTTTTATTGTCTCTAAACTGGGTGATATAAAGCTAGGTATGAGAAAACGCCTCATATCATACAGCTCACTGATGTCCAATAACATACAGGATATGTTCTGAGTTTATTGATTTAGGCGATAAAAATTGTAACAGAGGGAATATTTTTGTTCATCTTGTTTGAATCTGATCAGCAGAATATCTGCCAGATATTGAAAGAATTGCTTTTAAAATAGCAGAAATAAAACACTGTGTAATCCTTAAGATGTTGTAAAGGAGAGTTCTGAATGCATCTGTAAATGTTCTGGACACATTATACAAAGGGGATTAGTTTTTTTTCTACAGAATAATAAAACGGAGAAAAAATGGAGTGAAATGAGAAAGAAACGGGTGAGATAATAAAACAAAGACAAAATTATTTTTGCTTCTTAGGGGAAAGCACTGAAACCTGAAGGTATCACAGAACTACTGTGTAACAACAGCATTTTGTGATTCCTTATGTATATTTCATAAATGTTATAGAAAACAGAATCTGCTTCAAAATGCTATATTTTGTTAATGTGTGATTTTAGTACTTATTTTTGAAATATTTTTATAAATGAGGACCTTACCTGAAAAGCTTATATATTTGTTGAAAGTTATTACTGTAAAAATTGACTTTGTCTAAATAAGGTAAATAATCAACTTTAAAAAAAAAAATACTAGAGAGGGGAAGATAATGAAATTTAATGTGCTGTGCAAAATATTGTAGTAAAAATACTTTTCAGTATTTTTAGTATTTCCTTAGTATTACATTCACTGGACTAAATCGTCCCATTTCTTTTGCTAATTTGTTTCTCATATTTATAAATAATTTCTGTTAGCAAAGCATAGTACAGACATAATATAATTTCTTATACTGTCTGATTTCTTATGTTAAATTCTCATGCTTTTACTGAACAAATTAAATGTATCATTTGTATTATAGCTACATGTTTACAGAAAGAATAAAAAACTCCAGATAAAGGAAAGAAGTAAAAGTACTTAGAAATCAGATCTGGAAAACTCCTAAATTTGAGAGTTGATGAATACATGAACATTTATCACCCACAATTTTGAACATTTTTTAACTGACACATGCAATAAAATTAACAGTTGACCAACTTTGCATAATGTATTTGATATTTTTTTAAGTGTTCAAATATAGTTTATGTGGGCTACTGAAAAATGCCCTATTATTAATGATGGAGAAAACTACATGATGAATGCTTTTTATTATGGATTGAATACATCTCACCTAACTGATAATCTCAAGGACAAGTAGCCACTTTGAGCTACTTCTATATCCTCCTCGTAAAACTAATGACAGAAATAGACAAATACTGGGATATGAATGAAAAGCATGGCTTATTCTCAGAATTCTCTATCCTCATTACCATGGAGTTTAACACCAAAACTACAGCAATAGGACTGAGTCCAGGACCGAGTTCTGTAATCAGGGGCTTTATTAAAGTATATAACAAATTGAAGGCACTCAACATATTGAAAATTAAAGTGGGAATGGTATCTCTGGTGGCTGTAACAGTATCCTTTTTCTATTTAGGGCTCATTCCATCTGTTCTCTATAATAAACAGCTGTGAGTAGACAGTGCTTTGTTCTCAGGCTACACTAAATGTACCACACCCGTATGTTCAGAAGTTCTCTGTCAGAAATTTCTCATCAATACCCAATTGGAAATAGGCCATGAATTTTATCTTATAATCTGTTCTTGAGACAAAAGATCTTGAGAAAAAGATTCTACGCAAGAACTGAGAAAGGTGCCTCGGTAGGTAGGATCCAGTAATTCAGATAGATGGGTCCAGATGTTATGAGCGCTTCTTGCCTTATGACTCTTGCAGTCCATAGGTTATGGCTACATAGAATAAATACTGATTTATGTAATTGTATAGTTACATCAATATACTGGTTTAACTGTTTCACACGACACAATGGTACAAAGCTAGGCTAGAACTAAAAGCAAGTTGGATAATAATAATTTCTAGTTGTTTTCAAGCACACAGAGAAAATCCTGAGCAAAGTCCAGGAAGTCCTGACAACTACTAACAGTAGTTGTCTACTAACAACTACTAGTTAACTAGTAACTACTAACCAGCTACTAACAATGAGAAGGTTGAATTTTGAGGCTATTGAGCTACAGTTTCTGACTCTATTATGAGGCTGGGTAACATTTTATATTTGGCTCATGACCCTAGAGTCAGGATAATGGAAAAATGGAAAAAGTCAAACAAAAATTTCCTCACTGCTTAATTACTTCTAACATCTGTCTTATAAAAATATGCTATATTTCTTAACATTTTGAAGTTAATTCTCTTTAAAATTGCTTTTCTGTTATGCATCTTATAAGATTTTGAATTAAAAATATAAAGTTCTGAACTAGAAACGCTTCACCAAATCTTGATCTCTTTTGCTGTGGAAGACTGCAAGGATTTCAGGAAGATACGCACAATCAACAGAAATTGTTTTTTCATTTGATGATACTTTTCCTAGGTTATGATGTGCAGAGTGGATGAGAACACCAAATCTAGTAAGAAAATTTAACTTTCATTAGTGTTGTGATTGTTGCCCCTCTTTACACTGCCATGTAAGGTAGCATCAGAATTGATGCTACACTACATAGGTTTGTATTGAATTTTTCTATAACTGCATTTCTTTTAGAGATGAAAGTTCTCCATAATCACGCATAAATAGTGACTTCATACTCTTTCATCCTTCCTAGATATTTTCTGAAATACAGTGACTACACACATAGCATTTGATCAAATTTTTTACTCTTTATGTTTTGTTCTACTGTCTGGAATTAAAAATAATAGTCCATCTATTAACCAGAATGATTTTCCATGGATAAAGAAGCTTGATTATGTACAAATATTCAATTTTGAGATTTTTTTTTTTTTTTTTTTTTTTTTTGCATTACTCTCAGCTGGCTAGTTGCATGAATTAGATTAGCTAATATGAATTTAAAAATAAATCAGTCTTGGCTATGCTATCTGAGTGGGCAGATGATTTATTTTTTTTCCAAACTTTTAATAAACTACTAAAAATGCTATTTCAGATTTCTCAGGGATTATAAGGGAGAAGATGGTGGTCTTAGTCTTCAAAAATTTGGCACAGAAAACATTCACATGAGCAATATTTTAGTATTTATCTCTCAATTCAAAATAACACTGTGTTGTGAATACTCTGTGTATGTGTGTGTGTGATATTAAGAATATACTTAAATATGAGTCATGGAATGAAAAATTTTACATGTGTATGCCTATGCTTAAATAGACTTGGATCTATTTTACCCTAATAAATGGTATGGATGGTTAATTTTTTGACTATTCTGTTTAACAGATATAGTAAAGGTGAACTGACTTGATCTAGTTTAAGTAACTGAAAGATAGCTGCACCACTGATACCAAGTACCTTTCTTCACAGCCAAAGGTGATGGAAAGATTAGTTAATGTTGTAGAATAGTTTGAGTAGGAAGGGACCATTAAAGGTCATCCACTCTGGCTCCACAGCAATGACAAGGGACACCTACAACTAGATCGGGTTGCTCAGAGCACTATCCATTCTGATCTTGAATGTCTTCAGGGACTGGGCATCCACCACACCTCTGGGCAACCTGTTCCAGTCCTTCACTTCTCTCAGTGTAAAAAACTTCTTCCTTATATCCAATCCAAATTTCCCTTCTTTTAGTAAGAAACCATTTCCCCTTATCCTATCAAACTTGGGCCACCACATGAGAGCTAGGAGTACAAATATACCCACATATAGTATTCTGTAAAAAATATGAATATTAAAAGAATGCATTCATATCAATGAATGTTTTTTTTAGAGCTTCAATGATTATTAAAATATATAGCTTTTCTCATCTTAAACAGGTGAAAATAAATAGATGGTATTTTTCCGTTAAGATATGAATATAAAATCCTTGCTAAGCAGCAGAAATTTTATTTTCAAAAAATATACTTCCTTGCAGATTATATTATATCACAGATACTTATACAACATTGTCTGATCACAATTTATCCTCCTTTAACAACAACTTTATAGTAGTCTTAAAAATTTACAATCACCAGTTATTTCTTGAGACCTGTCAAAAGCTAACAAGAGCTGTAGTTTCATGACCCTTTCATTTTTGTTTTTATACAGCCTTTGAGTATTTATATTGTGTGCATTGCTTTGGGAACAATTTCTTCTATGAATTATATGTTTATTTTTTTACTGTGTGCTTTTAACTTGAAATAAGAATGTATATATCTTGACATTTCTCTGCATAACTGAAAGAACATTGGAATATCTAAATGCATCTTTAAAATACACAGTTAAATCTAGTTATGTTATTATATAAAATATGTATTTATCATATTTGGGGTGACATTTTGAAAAAAAAAGTCACATTTATTAATCCAGATAGTTTTGCCAAGTGATCACTAATCATATTTGCTTTAGATGCACATCTGAGAGTTTTGTCACAAAACTACACTTTACAACATACAGTGAGCTGGAATCACATTGCCATCTTCAACAGGAAATTAATAAGCAAAAACATAATATTTATAAATAAATTATAGAAAATTACTTAGTTTAAATTAATTCCTGGAGGCTGATTTGTTTCAAATGTGAAAGGCAAATGGGAGAGAATCAGAAGATATTGTCTGAAAATGCTAATTCTGTGAGTATTGTTAGCCATATGTCACAGAAAGAAGGAATTTAATTGAGATTCCAGTGAATATGGAGTAGTCTCCTTAAGCTGCAAACATCTGTTATTCTCAGTGAATATATGTGGAACTTAAGGGAAATGCTGTCACGGTGACCAACTTTTCAGACAGCTAAAGACATCTGAGAAGAATTTCACCAAATAAAAATGGTATACAATGTATTCTGCAGACGAGAAAAAAAAATAATAAATGTTAATATATTACTCAGTTACATAAATATGACCTTCCCTTCTTATTTCAGTTTCTTTATCTCACTTTTCAAATCTACAATATTTCAGACCCCCAGACCCCCTTGGTTTGTAATAAATATATAGATTATTTGCGTACAGTCAGTCTCCAGGCACTTAGGTATTAACAATACAGACTAGGATATCACTCTATATGTAATTGCCATTCATCTGAATCAAAGAAAAGAGTCTGTAATGCTTTTCATTATTGAAGACTACTTTTAAGAAGGTAATGCTAGAATTACCTATGAGGTTTAATTTATTTTGCTAATGTATCTACTAAGAGAAAACTATGACAATATTCTTCTCTGTTGCAAGTTGATTATGGCAACATTTACAGCCTAATAAATTGGATAAAAAAGCTGCAGAGGATGGCATGATAACCACACATTATATACATCATTTTTTCTTGTTTTCTGGACAAAAAAAAAAAAAAAAGATATTAAATTAGCACATTAGATTTTACTGATGAGATTCAAAGAGGAAGAATAATGCAGGCATCTGCTCTGTGTTCAACAATATACTGACATGTTTAATACAGCTGAATAATAACAAAAAAAGGCTGATGAGAAGCATTAGCATTGGTAATATGTGAAGGAGTTACAATAGGAAAGTAAACTTCACTGGATTTTTTCATGACTTTTTCCTAGAGAAAGTCCACAATAAATGTGTGAGCAGGAGGGCATAACAACAAGAAATTTCATCAAAGAAATTGAAAGAGTGGGCAGAGGGAATAAACTCAGTCATGAAATGATCAGAATAAAATTGCTGAACAAAGAAAAAAGTAGAAGTTTGGCCATAGTAGAGTGAACATATCTTGAAGGCAAATAAAGCAAATGGATGTAAGGCAGAACAAGGCTAAAATATTTTATCACACAGTCCCGTCTTTTCATGTGTAGTGTGATATCAGCATTCTTAATCCCCTTAACTTCTTTGAAGTCATAGATAATTATGACATGGTTAATTAATTATTTAATTTAATTATTAATTTAATTTAATTGGTTAATTTATTTATTTATATGAACAATATAAAAAATTAAATGGCTTTATTGAAAAGAGCAAATGATTTAGTCCCTGGTTACGCAGAAAGGTGGAGAAAGAGGTTTTTACTGATAAAATGTTGCAGAATTCAGTATTTTTTTTCTTCCAAAGTGTGATTACTGACTTTCTGAAAGATAGACTTCATCTTCAGAGGAACAGAATTTAATTATTAAAAATATTTTGATTTAATTAACATGTAGTACCTTGAAGCCTGCATTTCTATGTTCAGTATGTAATGAAATGAAGCTAGTATTGAAATTGAGAATGTAGCTAGTAGTATATCTTAAAGGCTTTTGCAGTCATTCAAATATTTTTTGCCCTTACCTGTTTTTTGTTTGCTTGTTTGTTTCTTTCTTTGTACCTGTGTGGACTGATAGATGTTAAATTGTCTTGCTATAAGGACTGCATGACTACACTCAGATCTCATTCTCTGAAGTGTCTGAACAAATAGATATTATATTTTAGTACTTCTACAGATGTTTCAATTCAGTACCAAGGCCACCAACACTTCACATCTACTGCTGTTTTATTAAATATTTGTTAGTAAAAGAATCTGAGGATTGCTTCTTTCATATTTCTTTACATGGTGAGCTACACTGAAGATGAAATGTCAGGTAAAGATTAGTGCATACCCCCTCTGATAACAAAACACGTAGCTTGCATACAGAGACTGTGTCCTTTCAAGAATACACTACCATTGTGTGCACTGCAATCTTTTAATTTGGAAAGTTGTGTAGACAAATAATTTGTCAGATAGTAGACATACCCATGACATGTGCCAATTACACACACAAAAAAAAATCAAAACAACAACAACAACAAAAGCTCTATCTCATGTTACCTTCTCTACTAAAAAAGCTTTTGGATCCAAAGCTGTTAGGATGTGGCGTTATATTATAATCTTTGATATCAAACAGTCTGTGGCAGAATTAATTCTTTACTGTGTGGGTGGTGAGAATGCAACAAATAAGTTGTGTGAGCTCTCTCTAGTAGTTTTCAAGGCCAGTCTTGATGGGGCTTTGAGCAACATGTTCTATTGGGAGATGTCCTTGCCCATGGCAGGGAGAGTGGAACAAGATGATCTCTAAGGTTCCTTTCAACTTAAACCATTCTATGATTCCATGATTTTGCTTCTATTAATGCCTATCAACAAGTTATCTACCGTTTCTTTGGAGAAAAAGAGAAAAATAGTCATTTTCATAGGCTCAATTTCATTTCAGTTAACTTCAGTACTCAACTGAGGTACAAAGATGGAAATCATTTACCACTCAGTCAATGACAAAATTATGTATCTATAGACTGTATGGAGCCTGAAATATCTGCAAGTGCTGTTTCTTTCCACTGAAAATTGCAGCAGTGTTCAGGAGCTAGGAACTTTAAACTCATGATCCTTCTCAAGTCAGTAGTAATCTTAAAATAACTCTTTTTGTTGCACGCTCCTATCCTACACTCTCTCATGTGTTGGACACACACATAATATTTGTAATATAAAATAATAATATTTTGTAATATAAACTAAACTACAGCAGAATCTACTGGTAAAAATAAATAAGTAAACATATTAATGGACTAAATAGATAGAGTTAAGCTATTTGTGTGTGTGTTACGTATTACTGATTAATCAAACAGAAAGAAATCACTGAATCATGTCATTAAACGAATTTTACACAGCTGAAATTTCTCAAGTAAAAGTGGGATTTTTGACATTTATCTGGACATTCTGCTTTATCTTTTTAACAATACAAATGTCTTGACTACATATCTGTAAGACGAATGCTTACTGCAACATATATTTATGCTAGATTTTTTTACATTTAGTGGGAAACAACAGGGAAGAAATATCTAGAGAGAACAAAGATATACTGAATTCTTTATACGTAGTCATTTTTAATGAAGATAAAAGCTTATTGCCTGTCTCATGCAAAATTCAAGGAGAAGAAACTGCAGAGATCTCTTATCAAGCACAGTGGGAAGAACTGAATAATAGCAGTCAAAATAATAAGTTTGTCCTTTGATTTTAGTATTAATGTTTGGTCTGTGCAAAAATTCAATAGTATGTTGATGTTCTCATCATTATTAATTCTAAATATATATATGTATTTCTGACATTTTTATTCACATTCATTGTTTTACCTTTGTGCTTCCATTATGTAATGTCTATTGATAAACACAGTGACTCCTATGGTATTTTACATTTATGACTGGATAAACTATGAAATGAATACTAAAAAGACTTGCATTTTTTTTTATTAATAGTGACTTAAAAACTTAATTCTAATTGACAACATTCTACTGTTGAAATATTTATAAAAAATGTTTCTTTGTGTGCATATGTAATACATTGAGATTTTATACATAAAGACTCCGTGGCCTAAATGCACATCTGTAATTCAATATTTCAGTGATTTGTTATTGTTATTAGTTAGGCACAGTCACACACATGTACACATTCACACATGTGCACACCTACTCTAAAACCAACACTGACACAGATGGTCTTTCATTTTCTTACTTAAAAATGTTAGATGCAGTGCTTTTCCTGTCTTATTTCATGCACATCCTCTTACATAAGATTCCTGTATTCTATTTTAGAATATTTTGCTTTCATTTTATGAGCTTACAAATTACAACCACTAAAAAATCTTGTAACTAAAACATTTATTTTAGAAGAATGAAATAACTATCAGCTCCTCTTCAAATAAATTGTTTATTGTTCATTTACTTCTGAGATAGTTGTTTAAAATGAATAGACATAATGAAGTATGGCCTAGCAGGGAGAAATTTTGTCACACTGTGCACTACACTGTTTTGTATACAGGCATTCATGTAAACAGACATTATGCAATGTGATTTTAATGTGTCTTCTGAGGACTGAAATGATACATCTCAGAAGCTAGCAAAGGAAAAGTGCTGCATGAATTAGAAAGATTGTTATATTGCTAGTTAGCAACCAAATATTTTTAGATGTTTTCTAATTACTTTGTAAATAATTTCTAGGATATTTACCTTATTTCAGTATTTAAAGGGCAAAACTTCTGAAAATTAAGGGCAATTTCATCTGCCAATATGTAGACAGCAGAAATGCAATCAAGGATTCTATTTGTAATAATTCCCAGTATATTCAAAATATCTGATCATTTACTACCTTTTTCATCCCAATTTTCCCAGGTGCTTTGTCAATTATGTCAATTGCTATGGCGCTGTATAGTGTAATAACACTAGTTTTAAACATCATCTTTTCTTTCACTTCTGAAATCATGTAACTGCATGCAACAGACCCACATTCAGAGTGAAAAATCCAACCAGAAGCATAATTAATATCAAAGTGGAATAGGGAACATACAATGTGGTTTTGGACTACTGTTATTTTCTGCCAGAATCACAGGATTCATTTTGAAATGATGTGAGAGCTCTCCCGTTCCCATCTCCTTTTCAAAGCAGCGCCAGTCGTCCATGCAGGTTGGACAAGTATGCACATGTTTTTGTACTTGGCATTTAGACCAAAAAGATCTAAATCTCTCTACAGTCAGTAATACAGTAATACAGTCAGAAGGGTAGCCCCCTTCACATCTTAATTCAGATATTAACTAAGTTTTGGTAGAATGAGTTTCAAATATCTATCAATATAATTTACAGGTACAGTAGCTATCACATTGTAAAGTCATCTACTTTCTTACTAACCATTATCTATTGAGGTAAAATTTTCTCTTGCAGTACTAGGGAATCCTACTAAAAATAATGTTTAGTCTTTAGAATTCTTTTTTTCTATATGAAATATATATATATGTGTTAAATGTTGAGTGTCCTACCAAATTTAAGAATGTTCTCAAAAATAAGTATAATGAAAAACCACTTGGAAGTTTTCCCAAGTTTTCTCACTCATTTTTCTAATAGTTAAAAAAGTAGACAAATATTTTGCTGTCTTTGGGAGCCACATCATATCCCAGTGTTCTGTTTTATTCAGTCCCATTCTGTTGGCTCTCATCAAACTACAGCTGTGTATAAGATGACAATGATTTACAGCAGAATTACTATTGTCTCTGAGGAAAAATCATGAAGATGAGAAATTGACTTCCCATTTGCATAATATAACCAAACAAATTTTAATTAGAATTGTTTTAAATTAATTGACTTCCAGTAACATCTTTGAAAGCTTGTATAAATTAAGGAAATATATTAAATCACATGTCAGATATCTGTGAATTAAATATGGTCTTGTATTGTAGTCACAAACTGTACTTTGCATATACAGTATCAGCTCTATTTTTATGATTTCCTTTTTCTACTAACACAGGTAAAAAGATGTATTTCTTCAAAGGTGTTCATTATTCCGATGTACTGAAAAATATCCAATGGGAAATTGTTTTCAAATCACATCAGATATATTATAAAGAATCACACATTCTAAATTTATCTTAATAAGTATTAAGATAAATAAAGATAAATTAAGATAAAGATTCAATATAAATAAAGAAATAAATATTTACTACACACATAGAAGTTAGGCTGTCAAACATGTCTTAGGACTAATGCTTCTCAAAATTGGTTTATGCATATATAAGGTACTGGAAACTACATATTCTTTTTCTTTTTGTTATATTATTAAAAAAATCAATGTTTGAAACATTTGTGCACAAGCACAGTGTTACCCTGGCAAGATAAAAAGCTGACATGTCTGCTGCTGGGATCTAGTTGCAGCTGTGCTCACAATACAAAAGGAGGAAATTGACTAGAAAAGTCATTTTTACAATAATAAATAGAAAGGAGGATGTTCTTATATTATGTTTGAAATATAATCATATATTTACATGTTTGAAGAGTATATTATACCAGAGGGAGAAATAATAATATTCAAACAAAGTATTTTCTTTACCCAAGTGAAATTTACTCAGAATAGTATTTTCAGCGGTTTGACCTATATCAAAAGTTGTTTACATTAGACAAAGCTGAATGTAGGTTAAAAAGTCAGGAGGCCTACTCTGATGTTATATTTTCTTTGAATACTCCAGTGGATTTTCATCCCTTGGAATGTGCTTTTAATGCATTTTTGACAAAGGATTTCAATTTAGTAAATTCTTACGGGTGATTGTGAAATGTTGAAATATACATTTTCTTCTTCTCCCCCAGAACAGTCTGAATCACAAAAAGCTTTTTTGTGTGTTCTGAACCACAGTGTTAACTGTAAATATGAGGTGTTATATATATGTAGTTCAATAGATGATATCCCATTTTAAACTTTGACTGTGATACAGTGGCATATCTTATAGAAACAACTGTTATCTCTGCATGCTAATATACTACGTTTGTTTTGTAAAGCAGTAAATTCACTTGCAAATATCTTCTGATGATTCTAATCATATCTGATTTTTTTTTAGTATCTGTTTGAATGGTTTTTTTTTGTTTGTTTGTTTGTTTTGTTTTGTTTTGTTTTGTTTTGTTTTGTTTTCCTGTAGTTTCTGTTTTACAGAACACCTTGTAAAGAGTCCCAGATACAAACCTTTCTTAATGTGAAAACCATTAGAAATTATATTATTTGTACTGGAAAATATTACTGGGAGACATTCAGAACAGATCAATAAAAAGAACTATAACAAATTACCAAGACAACATGGAAGTATTAAGAGTTTTAAAGGGTTTCCGGGATAAAATAGACTTGGACATTTTTACTTGAAACTGTCTTTAGCCGTGACCAAGACACTACCACAAAAGTGGTGAATCTCAATATTTTGAGAATTTCAAAGGAAATCCAGAGATCTACAGAAAAAAAGGCACAACATGTTTGTTGAGGAGCATGTAGAGTTTCTATTCTAATGAGTATGCATTTTAAGGAATGAATTATCTACAATGTAGACTGATACATTGAAATGCCTTTTGTAAAGTAACTCAGAACATTTTTTAGAGGTCTTTAATAGAATCAACAGTTATGTATTCTTAAATTTTTGAAAATTCTACTTAAATTCTAAGAGTGAAGATACTTAACAATAAATATAATAATAATAACAAAAAAAAAATATGAACAGCACCACAACAAATAACAAGAACAAAAAAGGAGGTAATTATGGATCTGAATGTAGATAATGTGCAATTCAGAAATTTATAAAAGATGTGGAAAATGTATTGAAGACAGCAAATTTATTAATATTATACAATTATTCTCATAGCTGAAAGGTGCAAAGCTGCCATGCAGTGCTTTTAGTAGTAGAAGTGTATCTGAGATAAAAGGTGTGGCTGAAGTACTGTAAACAGTGCATTTCTCCAAAAAAAAGCCATGTTATATTTGCCTTGAAGTTAATTCTTTTGCTCTATGTTAAACCTAGAGTTAATTCTTTTGCTCTTCTTCTTCAAGTAACTTATGCTAGCTATTTTGCAGCTCACATTTTCAACTGTGATGCAGAGCTGCCAATCGATTAATTGATTTTGGCTATTGAACTAGTATATTTGTAAAAGATCAGCTTCATTCAACTTTTAAGATCGAAAGAGGCCTCAGCCTAGATCTGACCATTTGCACAAATAATGCTTAAATCTAAACTGCCACAAAAGTCAGTAGGCTAGATATGTGCCAACAGGAGCACTGAAGTGTCAAATTTGATTCCTGAAAGAAATATGTAATATTTTACCTGGATTTTTTTCCTCATGTCATAATTTTGTGTTAGTTTCATACTCTCAGTAGAGTTTTGCAGTAACTATTTTACTATAATTTTAGCACTTTGTGAGATTCTTTGTTTTTCTGAACCTAGTGGTCTGGAATACTGGGCTATTATCAGCAGGCTGACAATATGCCATGGATGTGAAACACCCAAAGGTGACAATTAACAATACTGCAAAGAATAATATCCTTCATAATGGATATTCATGAACCATATTATTTCTGAAATCATTGTCTACATTTGTTGTTTTTGTTCACAATTCCTCATGTTCTAAACTTATGTAATAGCGATGGTGCACGTTTCAAGCCTTCCAGTGTTTCAGCCCTTGCCATCATGAATGTGAAATACGAATGTTACAGGCACCATATCCTACCTTTACCTCTTTCAAATGTCTTCATTCCATATTAAGGATATAGACTCCTTTGACAAAATATTATTGGAAAGCAAACATGAAATGAAATTCTAACATAACATTTATAAGGTTGTTAACAACGTGAGAAACAAGACAAACAAAAAAAATCGGGAATCTTCAGCCACTTCATGAGCTGATGGACAGAATGCTGATCTTCAGCAGTGTCTTGCTTCAGCTCTGGTTCAGTGATATTAAAATCTGAGAGAATTTTATGAAAAATCTCCTACCTTTCAGTAATTATGACTCAATACATTACATATTTTTCAAGAATTCAGCACATAACCTTTTTTGTTATGTCTTGATCAGTGAAATGAAATAGTGTTAAGATTGTCATCTTAAGACCTCAATAACAGAGAGCCTGGACTTTTCTAAGTAAGGCTGTCTAAAGAATTTCAATTCCTAAAACTGAAACTGAAAAAAAAGTCCTCAACAATGAATTCAAGAATAATTTCAACAAAGAAAAAGAGAAGGCTTAATATATAGACTCTCACCCATAATTCTGATTGATAGGTAAATCAAGTAAAAAGAATATAAAAACTTGTATTTGTCTAAGTATCCTGCATATACAGCTTTCTATGAATCACAGAACCTCAGGTGTTGGAAGGGACCTCAAGAGATCATCAAGTCTAATCCACCTGCAAGCAAAGCAAGATGTGTTTAAAAACCACCTGGATGTGGTGCTCAGGGACATGATTTAGTGGTGGGTAGTATGGATAGGTTGAGATCTTGATGGTCTTTTCCATCTTGATCAATTCTATGATTCTGTGATTCTTTTCCCCATGATGAACAGACTCAGATTACTCAGCCTTTCCTCATACTGGAGATGCTCCAGGCCCTTAATCATCCTTGGGGCCTTTCTCTGGACTCTTCCTAGGAGATCCTGGTCTTTTTTGAACTGGGGAGCCCAAAATACTTTGGTATCCTTTGACGTTGTCAAGACTGAAATTTATATTTTAGTCACTGTTTAGTCACTTGCCTATGAGATAATCACTTGGGCATCTTTTACAGGCAATGAAAGGAAACAGGTTCTAATGAGAACGATTCTTCTTTAAAGGAGGCTTAAAATTCTAACAGAGAAGTATCATAATCAAGCTTGTTATAGGAAATTGACTCATACACATTAATACTATGAGATAACTACAATTAAATTACTGTAATTGATAGAGAACGTGTCAAGCTTCTTGCCAAGTGCTGTTAGGCTTCAAGTGACCTTAAATTTAGCAGCAGTTCTGTTGTTGCAAGAGTTGAAAGAGACATTCTGCCTGCTCAGTGTCATTCCTAAGTTTTTCTCTGAGGCAGTTTTAGAATTTAGAAATTTAGAAATTTAGAAATTTAGAAATTTAGAATTTAAAATTTAGAATTTCCATGTCAACCTGTATTGAAAAGCCTGATTTTGCATCCTTAGCAATAATCATTTGTTTTTGTCATTTCTATCAGATTTACATATGTAGACTAAGAATTCAAGAATTATTGGTGTGAATTTTACTTATTTGTGATGGAAAAGGGTTTTAGCATTTTTTCTGATCATTGGCACTGGTCAGCAATGACATTCACTACCATATACATACAATACAATACCATATACAAGTGCTTCAGTTTTTTCTTATATAGGACCTGCATTTTCCACTAGAAAATAGGCTTTTGCTATTATGAAGTGAAGATATGAAGTGTATTTTAAGTGTGTCACTTTTTGAATATACAGTTTTAAGAGGTACTTGCTTAAACATCTGTAAACTAGCTTCCAAATATATTAAAATCTTTTTGACATGTGGGTCACAGTGATTTAAAATATAAATAATAATTATTCCATAAGGATTTTTTTTACACATACTGCTCTTAAACTGTCATGCATTACACATTTAAGAATACACATGCTGAAAGGAATTTTTTTTGCTCAAGTTGTGTCAATTGTTTTGCTTTCACTTTGTTTGTTTTGATGCACTATATGAGATGTAGATTCAAACAGAATTGATCTTATGAAGCTTGTAGATCCTCACTTTGGCTATGCCCATCCATAGTTTTTACCTGTATCCTCTCTGTAAAAGCATTGCCCATCAGAAATCTTTCTCTATGAATAACATGCTGCCAGCAGTAAAACACTGCAGAAAGTTTCAGAATGAAAGGACAGAAGTCAGGTCTTTCTTTTGCCTTTAGATTTGTTTTTCTTGCACCTGTGCACTGGTCAGGTTTTTCCCAATTCTAAGTGCTTTCTCTTTCTTGACCCTTCCTGGATACTTGTATCCTGCTTGTGTCTCAGCATATTTTGTTCCTTTTGACATCACAGGACAATATTATGATCGCATCTGTGGTTGTAAACTGCAGAACACTCATCACAGTGTTTCTGTTATAGGAGAGATATGTGAATATAAATATATAATCCTGACTTAATTTACTTGTACAAATGACAAATTACAAAAAGAATTAAATACTGTCAGTCAATCAGTCACTGTAACAATAAATTGCAATTTGAAAATTATAATTCTTACTAACAGGACAAAAGTCTCTGTCAGAGACATGATGCTGCTGTGTTTTCTACAGGTATGTTTGTTTTCTTTGTGGCTTTGATAGTAATATCAACTCTATTCTTTCTGCATGTTCTTCCTTTTTTCTTTTCTTTGTTTTCTCTTTCTTTCTCTTTTTCTTTCTCTTTCTCTTTCTCTTTTTGCTTTTCGTTTTTTTTTTTTTTTTTAGAATTTCATCTTTATTTCATAATGTCTTTGCTGTAAAAACTGTTTTTATTTTCTGTATAAGAATGAGTCTCAGGTTGAAATCTTTATTTTGATAAGCATATATGTTTATGTGCTTAAGATTTTGTTGTCTTTTTTTTTTTTAATTGTAATAATTTTGGAAAATAAAATTTTAAGACCTTTTTTTTTTTATTTTCATGGGCGAACTTTTGTCTTCACCTATTCTACAAGATAGTTTCTAGCTCCTTGTTGTTGAAGTAGTGTCCAATCCTGTATTCCTTACACAGAAAGACACCTATTGGCTGCTTAAGACTTCAGTATGAACAAGGACTGCATTTCCTATATTTACCAAATTAACTGTTTGACATTGTCTCATAATAATTAAATTAGTGTTGACTTTTTTGTATAAATGCAATCAATCTCTTTCAAAATTGAATGGGTTTGGTGTTGGGGAGGGGTTACAAGGTGAATATGATTTCACTTCTTGATTAATTGCTGTCATTACTGGTTAACTGCCCTGATTAAATATCTATTTAAATACTTCATCTTAAAGCTGGAATGTCTTTTCTTTTTATATAACAGACTAATATTTACTTAACTTGCTTGCTCATTTCACAATACCATAGATTACATTTCAACATTACACTGAAATTATTTAATACAAAAATACACTAAAAGATGGTTATGTATATAAACTGTTGTGATTAATTCATGTTGTGAAATCCATAATATTCTTCCCTCCTGAAACACTAGAGCTGAAGGAAATAGTATTTACTAAAGCAGATTGAAGACAATTGTCTTTTTCTGTAAGGAAAAAATTACGTTAGCTAAATGCAAAGTAGAGGGGAGTTGTAGGTGAGGAAATGTTCTGATAAACAAATTTAGCTGCTATATGCTTCATTATCTGTATATTTTCCTGTTTATTATTTACTTCTTTTATATAAAATTTAGTAAAGCATTTTTGTTTGGTTTTTTTTCTGACTAAAAAGTTATGTAAATTTCTGGAAGGTTTGATACTTATTCTCTTACTGTTTATGTACCGTATACAATTAATTATTGTTCATAAATATTATTTTTGACATTTCATTGTTTCTGAAAGAAAAATATTTATTGCCAAATGGTGTGGCCCAAGAGCACACTGAACATGTGCATATCGTTCTCTTTGTGTTGGTGATGGGGTGGCTCTTCTTAGCCTTTCTTAACCTTATCCAAAGTGTGCTTTCCCTATCTTTCAGAACGTGTCTCTTCTGATAAAAGATAGCATCAAAACATTTTTTTCTTTATCTCCATATTTCCCAAAGAACTGATAAAATAAGGTGTCATGATCCTTGAGGAAATTGTTCTAGGAGCTCTGTAGTTGTTTTATTTTTCTATAAGCATGAAATTATTTTCACTGCGAACAGGCTTTGTGTTTCATATTTATTTCAAAAAGATTACGTCAATTTTCAGAACGGTATGAATATGCTTAGCTCGAGATGAAAAGAAATGAAATAATTTGATTTTATTTTTTGAAGAATATAATTCATCTTAAATACATACCCTTTTATATTAATTCTGTCTTCCAAAAACCCTGCTACTTTCTCCATATCTCTCATGAACATGCCAGAATTGAAAATGTACAATTCATTGCTGTATTTATTCATTGATATCTCAATTTTTACATAATCTTCATATAGGCTAAATATCTATGGCCCTTACTAATAGTTTTTGTTTGACTATTTTTGAATAATTTTGCCCTAGCAGAATGTTTTCTGTACTGAAAAAATGTATAGTGTATATCATCAAAGAGTCGGTAGCCTAAATTTACAGTCTGGTAATGTTACTTCGGATCTTGCTTCTAGTAGAACTCTGTACTATTTACTTGTACTTCTGATCATAACATTATATTTAGCTTCAAAAGTCAAGCATATAATTTTAGGGTACAATAATCTGCCCTTCTTTCAAATAATAAGTACCCGAGAAATTTATTCAGGAGCCCAGACAAACTTAGACATTGAGACTAACTGCTGGCTCAATGGTAGTAAAAACAAGGATGTTTATGTAGAATCCAGACTGTGGAGAGTAGAATGTGAAGTGTCACAATGGATTCTAAAACAAATTAAGTTCATATACAGAAATCTGAAATAAATAAATGACTCTGATAATCAGGCATAAAATAAATCAAGTTGTTGTTGAATCATGTTCTGTTATGGGTAATTCAGGAGTCAAATGCATGAGAATATTATGCTCTTATTAAAAATATTAATTAAAATTCATGAATCTTTTTTTCATTTTTTAGTTTGTTTTTGTTGGAAGAAATATGTCAAAAAACAAACAAACAAACAAGAAAACCCAACAAAGCAGTTCTAGAATCTGATCTTTGATTATGTCATTTTTTGTTGTGCTCCCAGAGTGAAGGGGAGTGGAAAAATAAGCACTAAAATTAAAATTGTTTGCCTGGTCATTGTATCTGAGGACTTGGAAATAGCCATTCTGCACAAAATCCCATACATTCCCAGGTCTCTGCTACCAGAGATCATTTCCCTATCAATCACCAGGAAAATTAGCAGTTGATTTTTACCTCTTATCATTTTTTTTATGATCTTCTGAAGTGTTGAGGGAAAAACTGTGGAAATGAGTAACAAATATTGTTGCAAGAGATAACTCATTAGGCAGAATGCTCCATTTTCTGAGGCCGCATTTTTTTAATGTTGTGGTTTCACATAGTGGATCACTTACTCCTCTGTAGTAGGATGAGAATTGTAGAAATTGCTGTAAGCGTGAGAAAATTTACACTGAAATAAGAATTAAAAAGAAAGAAAATAAAAATAATTTTAAAAACAACAATGACACACAAAAGAACATCCCATGTACAGTTGCTCATCAGCCACTGATCTATCCCCATCCAGTACTCAAGCAGGAGCAGCATCATCCCTGGCCTATTTCCCCATTTTGTTGTTGAACATGACAACACATGGTGTGGGATATCCCTCTGGTCTGTTTGACTCACCTGTCCTGCTCTGCCACCTCCCAGATCCTTGCTGGCAGAACAGCATGAGAAGCAGAAAGGTCCCCATCTCCATTGAAACACTATTCTGCAACAACTTTAATATTACTGTGCTATCAACATAATTTTCCTTGTAAATCCAAAAGATAGCACCATAACAGTAACTATGAAGAAAATTAATTCTATCCCAGCCAAAATCAGAACAACGTTTATCTAAATTAATAGAACTTTTTTCTTTTTCATTATTTGTCCATAAATTGTATTAGCATTAAGTGCTTTTTATTTCCTGTCCAAGTAGGTTACAAGTAGGTTAGTGTGGAAGGGGAGAGGAGAGAAATAAAATTACTTATTTATAGGTGTATGGGATGAAGTAGCCTGCTAAGAAATGATGAGTCATTCCAGTACTTACAGTGAAAGGTCTTCTGGAGAAAGAGAAGCTGAAAACCATAAAGGTTTGTCAAAATTCTGGAGTCTCCTACAAAAACACATATTTGCATTAGCCCATTACAATCCCATACTTTTGCTATTACTTTCTTCAAACTGTACACAAAAGCCTCCTAAGAAGATCAGCAATGTCTGTTCTATGATACCTACAAAAATAATGTAATGGATAATCAGCCAAGAAGCAAATACTGTACAAAACACTTCTGTTAATGCTTGAAGCACACTATTATTATCAGAAAATAGCAAAAACAAGGAAGCAAAAGAAACATCTTCAGTATATGATAAGAATTCAACCTTTGAAATAGGTACACTTCAAGATAAGCATTTAGCACTGAAAATTATTTTTTTGAACTATTGTTCAAGGATACAAATTGTTAAACTGTTAGGAATTAAAGAAAGTAAAAACTGAAAAAAAAAATTGAAACGTGTTACTGTTGCTGAATGCCAGCAATGGGAACATTAACTTCTCTTTCATAGTAATTCCTTTGGTGTTATTTTCAGCTATTTGCTTTTCAAGAGTTCTGTCTAAAGTGAGTGCTTATTGCTGTAAGGCTATTTATACAAGATCACATGCAGAAATAGGTCTTTGAAAGATTTTTCTTTACATCTAAAAATCTTTCCTCCTTACATTAGCCAAACGTAATTTTTTATACTCTTTTTTAAACCCATCAAACTATTTTATCTTTCCTGTATGTATGCCTTCCATGCATTCTCTTTTACTGATTTCTTCCTTCCCTTATGGTCTTACTTTTCTCCAATGTGTTATCTTTCACTTATGATTTTGGTGTCTTGGATCTGATATACAGAATTCAGTGTCTATCTTCTTCAAATATGTTCTAGTTCTCAATACGGAATTGATATGAGATGTGAATGCAAAAACATAAGGTTTAAGAATAATAAATATAGAAGGATGGAGATTATTACAGCTAAGGCAGATATAAGATGTAAAATTCCAGTGCACCAGAATAAAAATAAAAAAAAATCTATCTTGATGAGCATTCGGAAACCACTGTCACAAAATCTGTGTGAAAGGAAATGCTTAAAAGGTCAAAACAATTAAACCAGGCAATCTTACTAGGCTGACCTCTATGAGCTTATGATTACAGTGAGAAAGGAAGATTAATCAAAGGACTGAAAAATAAAAATAAAATATGAAAAAAGTAAGGCTTTGCTTTACCAAATACAAATAATGCTAGAACAATCTTATATACTTGTATACATATAAAAGTCAGTTGGCTGTCCAGAACAAGAAGATACGCAAAAAATGTATCCTGTGAATTTCAGAAATACTTTTTATTGGTGTCGTATGACATTTCATAATTCTAGATGGAAAACATGGGGACTGTTTCAAGTGTTACAAAATGAATGAAAAGCTGTGGAAAGTAATAGTAATAGCTGTTTAGAAGTTTGGAGCTGGAAAGTTAGCAGTGGATTTTTCTAGGTTTACACCTGGGACCAATGTTACTTACTGTTTCCAGCAAGAATTTAAATACAACTTATAAGAAAACTGTAAAAATATTCACTGATGACCAAGTCAGATTATTTATATGTGGAAAAACAGAAATATCTCTTTTGCTGAGGACTCAAACAGTGACAGTGCCATGAAACCTAATTACATTGACCACAGAATTGAAAGCTCGTCAGAAAATCACCACCTAAATATATATATATATCATATAGAAAAATCTATTATTATAAATGTCTGTATGTACATATACAGAGGTTTATGACCAGTGTGGTACAGCTAATGAAAACCAAGTGCGATTTTAACATTATTAGATGAAGCACATGTATTAGAAACATCAATGTTGTATTATAAAACAATGAACTCACATGATGATACTTAGCCGTCAGTGTACTTCTGATCATTTAAATTTAAAAAAAAGGCTAATTTAGGAAGGAACACATGCAAAAAATGGCTCTTAACACAAGCAGGAGAATGAAGAACATTTTATTTTATAAGGTGAGAGTAAAAGAATGTGATTTACTTAGGCTGGCAAAATTAAGATTAGGAGAAGAGATGTACATCATAAAGAGATCAAGGGAATAAATACTGAGGAGAAAGTAAGATGTTGACTTGAAGGATGGTGTTTAATAAGAACAAGCATTTGTAACGGGTTGTGAATAAATTTAGTCTGGAATTTTAGATGATGATTTGCCAGTGATGTGTAAAAAATTCCAATATCTCTTTGTGATATAATAATTGGAAAGCTGATTCACATAATTACAGAATCATCAAGGTTGAAAAAAACCACTGAGTTCAACCATCAACCCAACACCAACATTCCCATTAGCCACGTCCATCAGTGTCACATGCACACATTTCTTGAACACCTCCGGTACAGTGATTTCAGTGATTTCACTCCCTAGGCAGCCTGTTCCAGTGCCTCACCACTCTTCCTGGGAAAGCTTTTTTCCCAATATATGACCTAGACCTCCCTCCTTTCAAGCCATTGTAGAGAGTGATAAGGTTTCCCCTGAGCCTTCTCTTCTTCAAACTTGGCATTCCCAATTCCTTCAGATGCTCTCTGTAAAGTTAGTGCTCCAATTCCCTCACCATTTTCACTGCTCTTTTCTGGACATACTCCAGGATCTTAATGTCTTTCTTGTAGTGAGGAACCCAAAGCTGAACACAGTACTTCAGGTATGGCTCATCAGTGCCAAGTTTGTGAAGACCAGACAAAGGGCAAGATGCATCTGGCTGAATTAGGAATCTACAACTGAAATGGCCAGGTTTTCTAAAAACAATTATTCTCGGTTTCAAGAAACCCTGTAAAATAGTTCAAATGAACTACACCACACAGAAGTACGATGAAGGAAGCTGACAACCACTGTTACAGTATAAATGTCTCCGTGGCAGGCACTGACATCTTCTTGTATACTTTTTATCGGTTATGGATCTCAGGCCAAGAAAAGGATGGGAAAATAAGAGAGGGGTGAGCAAAAAGCAATATCATGTTTGTATCTGTGGTGTTATTTTCAGCTTTTACAGAGAACTATCACACCCTTCTGGTTAATTGTCATCTAGGGCTTGTAATGTTTTGTTTGTTTTTTATTGGGTAAGGGGAGAGGATTCAACAGACCATGAGATGCTTTAAAGACCTGCGATCAAAGCAAGCATATAGAAAAATGCCAGTTTTCTATGAAATCCCATATATATCCTTAAAGAATGAACAAGTGTAATAAATATTGATGTTAATAATACAACTATTTCACAGCATTTCAGATATAGGAAGTTAGAATCTTTCCTCAGTATAATGTGTTTTGAATCAAATAATTACCATTTTAGCATTTTATAAAATCTTCTTTGATTGATTATTCTAAAAATACAGTGAACCTTATTATTTATTTTATAGTATTCTAGTATCTCTGTGTTTATTTCTTAATCACCATATAAACTAACTTGGAATTCACAGGCATGTTCTTAATACATACTGCTTAGAGAAAGTAAACTTTCCAGAGTTAAAGGTTAATTTTTAAATAACAGTTATTTTCATGAGCCATGCAAACTGATTTTCCTGGATAAACTGCCAAGGTTGTTTGCTGGATAATATACCAAAAATCTATATTGCTAGTAAACCATGAATTAAAAAGTAATTGCTGTAATCACAGAATCATAGAATCTCTCAGGTTGGAAAAGACCAACCTTCTGTCAATTTTCTATAATGTAAGAAAAGAATCTAGTACTCATTACTTTGTATGCTGAGGAAACTGAGGAGGATAAATGAATGTGTTAAATATGATACCAGTTAGTAGAAAATGATATATTCTCTTATTCAAAGCAAATCTGTACTAATATTAAAGCCACTTGTAGTCAAATTATCCTGGAAATAAATTGCTCTTGCTGCACATTTGTACACAATTTTTGCCACTCTTCTCATTTTTTTCTCAAAAGAATAGTTTTGTTTTGGATGAAAAAGAAAGATGTTTGAGTATCAGCCATTTGTTTTTGGCAAAGAAAATTATTTATTTCTGGTGATAAAGTGGTTGCTTTTAAGGAGTCAGTAGACACAAATTGCCTGACACTCATGAAAGCGAGTTCATTCTACCTAATTCTGACATTTATGTCATCACCTGCTTCAAGAGCTCAGTCTCTTGACTGACGTATTTGAAAAAAGAGAATTAAGAACACTTAGAGTCAGAAGCACCTTATTCATTATCTTCTTTAACAATTAAGTGGAAAAAAAAAAAAAAAAAAAAAAAAAAAGGAGAAACTCAAACTTTAGACCTCAATTCAGTAGAATGCTTAAGTACATCCCTAAGTGCTTTACCATATAAGGTCTTGATGCATGAAGTTATTTAATATTCTAAGTGGCCTTGATATCCCTGGAAATTGCAGTCACAATTCTTTACAGAGCTCTGACTTACAATGGATCTCATGAAGAGATAAAGTATTTTATTATAGAGCTGAAGGTTCGTAGATTCATGTGGCTCCCTAATCAAATAGATCTGTAAATCTCCATAACACAGCAGGGCTAAGAGCACTGGTGAATTAATATCTTTTACACTGAAAAAGAAGGCTGTAGGAACATCAGGATATGTCCTGTGTATTGCACAATAACACTTAGACAATGGCAAAATTTTAACAGAGATGCAAGCATTAGAGGTGAAAGTATAGATTTTAAAGCATTTCGCTTTTTGAGTAAATGAAGTCTCTGAGAATTCATCCAATGTATATACTTAGAATATAATTCTAAATATGAAGTACAATTTCAATAAGCTGATTGAGAAATCTTTATCCAAGAGATTAAAAGACTGCCATCCAATCCAATTTAATGAACTCATTTCATAATTATACTTGGTATTGATGCTCAGCATGTGTAACGTAAGTATGAATAGCATTTATAAAAATAGTTTAGAGGTGTGAGCTAATGGTATGTGTACAGAAGACAATAGCTGGAAGCAGCTGGCTTTTATTGGGTGCAATACTATTTTTAATTACATTTGATATGTATTTCTGTTATTTACTGGTTTGTAAGATTAATTAAAGCCTTGTACAAATCCACCTTTGAGCACATTACATGGAAGGCCTGAAAGCATAGTTCAGATTCTCTAAAACAACATTTTAAAAGCTGATCAAATAGAAAAAGAAATATACCTAAATAAAGGAGCACTACAGCTATTGCTATACGGTACCTAGCAGTATCACAGTAAAGGAAATACCCATTCAATTCTTTGATCAAGTTTTTGTCCCTAAAGAAATATATTTCCCTTATTTGCTGAAAGGCAGCATTATATCCATACGTAGTACATTCAAAAAATCAAATCATTTTTATAGTACAAAGTGGCCAGGTCTAATGACTACTTGTCAATGCATGTCAATACACGTCAAACGAAATACATGTCAGCTTTGTTAAATAACATCTTAGCATGGACACACTTTTCATGGGAGAAATAATACTCATCTTTGCCTTAAGGAGAGACAGCTATCTCTTTTTTTTTCGTCTATGGTTCCTTTCTCTGGAGTATTTCAGTATTTGCAGACGTCCAGGATAAGATAAATCAAGTGAGACTGAAAACTGATGGATGCTTTCCACTTGTATTATTCAGTCTAGGAAGTCCAGTATATTAACATCACTGAAAATTTACTGCTTTAGGTATTATCATAGATATTTACATATTTCTGTGTCAGTGCTCAAGAAGAACCACATGGGACTGAATCTATGGTTCCATTGTGATGTACATGCCTGCCCAGTTTAGGCTGTGGTCAAATTACTGTTGGCTGTTTTGTTAAATTGATTTAATAGCATATTTCAATTATTACTGTTTCGGAAAGCATAGTAACAAAATGTGGGTTTTTTCTGGTCTATTGTTTTGCAAAGTAAAATGTATTCATCTAGATTACCTTGGTAGTGCTCTCATGATACCTTAGCTTTACTCTAAACAACAAAGAGAGATCAGCCTAATAATATTCTAAAAATCACATTCTATCTAGTGCAACAATACATTTATGATGATTCTAGGCCATTTTTAAGGTCTGAACTGTAATCTCCTTCTTTGACTTGCATTTTGAAACTTAATCAAGCATCTCTATGGTCTTAGCTTCTCACCATGGAAAACATTTTTATTTTATATTGCATGCCAGATAGATCCCAGTTATGAAATACTTTTCGAAATATACTTCAATACTTTCATACTTATGAAATATTTCTCATTCTTGCAGAAAAATGATAAAATCTACAAACTGCTAGTTTCTCTGAAAGTGTCTTTTTAAAGAGTACCTCTTTTTTTTTTATTTCTGTTGAAATAGTTGTGAACTATGAAAACAGTGTACTGAGTTTTTTGTTCATTTCCACTGTCTGATGCAGCCTTGACTGTTGACTATATCTGTAGAAGTAGAAATGATACTTTCCTGTCTCCATGAGGTTAACATTTGTGAAACATGAAAATACTGTATTGTACAAAGTAGAAAGTGCTGAATAGAATATTGCAATACTCTAATAAATGAATCCTCTCTAATCAAAATAAATATTTCCATGAAGTCCAGGAAGTAAAAAAAATACAGTGTTTTGTGTATGGTCTAAAGGGTACAGACAACATACTTTCAGATAATTTGGTTTACATTATCACATAGTCTATAGAATATAGCTATTGCTATCTTTTTTTTTTTTTTTTTTAAATCTACAATAGAGAAGAGCTGCTTGTGTTTTGCATAACAATAATGATAGCAATCAATCCTTAGCTGACCTAAGTATTTTCGAACAGGAATACAAAATTGTTATTTCTTTAAAGAGGTGAAAAGAAGGTTCCTGCTTAGAATTAAATGCTTCTTAACATATGCTATACATAAAATTTCGGGGGAATACTTGCATAAACTTAGTGCTAAGAAAGGCAGTTAACAGAGAAAGATTAAGAGACTGAACACTTGAGAGGGGAAAGAATTTTATGCAAAAGATGTATCACTGACTCACATCTGTAGCAAATATACATTTCTAACATAATGATGCTTATTATGCAATTCAAGCGAAGTTCTTATTTTCCCATTAAAAAAGTCTGGGAAATACAGAGAGCAATTGTTCCATGCACCTTTACATCAGAAACAATGAAGCCTATTTTCTACACTGTTGTGTCCTGTGGTTAATTACAGTTTCAGTTCAGAAATATCATTGATGGCTGAAATATTTACAAGGCCTATCTGGCTATATCTGTAAGACACCTGCTTCAGCAGCCTTCAAAGTCTTCCAAGGATTCTAGACATAGCTTTGTCATCCACCTCTGTAAGAGCTATATTCTTTCCTGTGATACATCCAAAACAGCTTTCATCACAAATGACTGGTTAACCAAAATTCTAGGTGTACATGTCATCAGAGTTCATCTGTGGTATATAAAGAAGTGTGAACTCTTGAACAAATTAGTAGTTAATACCTTGGCTTCTCCTTGAGACAGGGTAATTGTACGCTACTTTTTTCCATTGGCTACTTTCAAAAAACATTTTAAAAAACATTTTAAAAAAACTTTCTTTAGCTTTTTTCGTTGAAATTTGAATTTGAATTAAAAATGTATGGAGGCTGAAATAGTTAAAAAAATGCAAATATAAATTTGTACAACTGTTGTGGTTTAACCCTGCAGATAGCTAATCACCACACAGTTGTTTGCTCACTTCCCTTGCTTCCCAATGCAATGTGGGAGAGAACAGGGAAAGCAAACAAACAAACAAACAAACAAAAACCACAAGGTTGAACTTGTATATTGATAAAAAATTATTTACTAAGAAAGAGAAAAGAAAAAGGGATAATGCTTACGTGTGTGTATATATATATAAATGTGTATAATGAGTGAAGTGCAAGCATTTGCTCACCATCCTGCGACTGATGCCCAGCTAGGCCCCTGAGCAGAAGAGTGCCAGACAAACACCTACCCCCTTCAAAACTCCTGCATGATGTCATATGATATGGAATATTCCTTTGGCCAGTTTAAGTCAGCTGTCCTAATTCCATTCTCTCCTACTTCCTTGGTCCCTTCACTGCAAATGACCTTAGTTCTGTACAACACTGCTCAGCAGCAACTATAAGCATTGGTGTGTTATCAACATTATTTGTCTACTAGAACCAAAACACAGCATTGTGCCAGACACAAACATATTTCCTACAGAACACTAATCTGGAAAGCTAAATGTTGAATGAAAAAAAAGTCAACAAAAACTGAATATGATCACTACGATCAAAGACAATTTTTTTCCTACCAACATATATGGAGTGAATGGCTTCAAATATAGGTCTAAAAATCCTCAGTGAACAGTGTTTCATGCAACCTAGTACACTTTTATAATAAATTCATCCAGAAAAATGATCATACAACTGAGCAATTACAAAAGAAATTGAGTTCAATGGAATGTGCAAATCCAAGTACCTCATTATAGAAAAAAATGTGAGTATAGGTATTTATTCCAGACAAAGACCATGCAGGAAGTGTGGAGTCTAGAGATAAATTTTAATTGCACTTAGTAAAAAAAATCCAATTAAAAAATTTATGTCTGGAAATTCTTCACTATCTCACTGATGGATGAAATTGACCTTCAACTTTGTTAACACTGACCAAGATTACCAAAAAAAAGCACCAAAAAAGTAACAATGATAAAAAACAAATCCAAAACACCCAATAACTAAATAATTTAAATAAAAATAATAATTACAGATGGTTATGATTTTGACTGTGGCGGTGGAGAGAATATTGCAGATATTGATCTCACAATGTACTGTATGTCAGTCTTTCTACTCAAAAGGACAGCTGTGATTTCTAAGTCAAATACTCAGATAAATAGGAGTAAATGTTTATGAGAAAAAAAAAGTGTTACAGTAATTCCATGCAAGATGGACAGTGTTTACAAGCAGATGCTGACATTGTTGAAACTATAGAATTTCTGTATGTTTGCCACAGTGGCCTACCAACGAGACAATATTTTCCTGCAAGGAAGTATTTCAAATATCGATACAGAGTATAGACAAAATGTTATCACAAAAAATGTGAATTTTCCTCCTTGCTGTATTTCAATTCCAGAAATAATTCATGATGAAATCTTGTAAATATTCGTGAGCAAAAGGTTCAGAGTAAACTCTGAGAACGTGTACATGTGGTGTGGAGTTCCACATGCAGATTGTACTAGTTTGATCCTAGTCCAGACATTTAACAGTCTCTGTAATATATACATCTGTGTTTTAGTAATGTCAAAAGGAGATTTTACAGGACTACTTGAGCCAGCAAACAGCCCTCAGTCCCTATAATTTAAAGCAGTATATAATGTAGAAGAATAACAAGAAATCAGAAGTGTGTGTGAAGAGCTCATTCTCCTGACTTAACAAATTCTGCAAAATTATAATTTATTTTAGTGAGGTAAGAAAGTGCCTAACCCACAGAATGCTGTGTTAAAAGTGCATTAGCAAAGTACACAGTATTCAAGGGAACAGGAGTGGAGTTCTGTGGCAGGAGAAGATACTGGAGGCCATTTATCCCATAAGAAAACCACTAGTCTTTGAGCTGCAAATGGACAAAGTTAAAATATGAATAGTGTTTGTTCTGTAGTTGCTATTGTTTTTGTTGTTTTTGTTTGTCAAACTTTTTTTTTTTTTTTTAATCTGAACTGTGCTATAGATTTTCATAGCCTAGTTCTCACCACATTTCCACATAGCCACCTGTGAGAAAAACAGGAAATATGTTTATGTAAGCCAAGAAATGTTCATTTCTCTCCAAGGGTAGTGCAAAGCTCTGTTAGGAAGGGAATGGTGAATTGAAATCCTAAGTGATTTTACAGGAAGCCCCAATGATTATGCTATTTGTTGCCGAGAGTAGGAAGAATGTGTCAACCCCATCTGTTTTAGAGGTAGCTTCTGTATACAGAGTTAAACTCTTGATGGCCCTGGCTTTTTACATTGTTTTCTGAATGAATTAACACAACTTGTGCAGTCCTAAGACCAAGTACAGTTAAGTCTCAACAAATTCCAAAGCATTTTATATTATTTTTTAGGCTGGTTGATGGCTCTTCCACAAAAAACTGTTTTTAGCTATTTTAACAGCTCTGTCTGTGATATTCATGTCGATAAATTAATTCATAGTATATCCTTCAGTAATATTCCCTCCATCATTTTTGCTAAGCATATTGGTAGGGAGTGCAGAGCATCCAAAGAGTTTATAAAGACTGGTCTCAGAAGACATCACGTTTTTTATCAAATCTGAAATCACAAATATGCACATTAAAGATCTATGCAAACGCCATGTTAAAAATACACATGCATCCCATACATAAGTACTGTCATTATTCTGTACCTTCTCAGGTACATCAAATAATATTACCATCTAAAAACCATGGTTCTTACTAGAAAGAACAATAAACTACTAATCAGTACATAATTTGAACCATGCATGAAATATTAATTTAAGTTACAAGAATCTAAAATTAGATTCAGTGCAGACATGCCTAGAAGTTTTCTAAAGGTGAAAACAAACTCATTACTTCTTTGCTTTGCTTCAGAAACTAGGGACAAGTCTCTAGTGGTGAACACATTTAAACAAGGCGCTTAAATCATTGGAGATCTACAGGTTGCCTCAAAATGGAATCCAGTGCCATCTAAGGTAACCTCCAGTCCAGTCATGGAGTTATCTAGATCAATCTGTGCCCATGACAGGGGGCAGCAGGCCCATAGGTCCCCTTTCACAGAAATGGGAAGGGAAAACACAAAAGGTAATGAGAAGGGACCTGGCGCCAAAAACAGAACAGCAGCAATTCTCTAAGGAGGAAAATTTAATTTTACTAAATATGATATCAGAATGCAAGATAACACAACATAATACAACATAATTGGAATTGAGGCTAATAAGTCAAATAAAATGAGAGAGAGTGTTCAAAACAGAAAATCTTACTTTGAACTGAAGGTGTATGTCTGGGAAGCACATCCACACACTGCCAGGCAGTGAGTGAGAGGGTGAGATCCCGTGACTTCCTCCAATGGCTTATCTTCCTCTCATAATGTGAAGTCCCCCAGGATATGTAGTTCTTTTTTCTCTTCAGGTATCCGGAAAGCTGTCAGTCTATGGAGCTGGATCATTAACTCTTTAATTCCCTGTGCTTTACATGAAGTTATCATAACACTGATAACAAAAATTATAAAACCATGACAAGTCCTCACTTCAGAAAGGCTTAGATTTCCCCGTAGGTTCTATTAAACACAGCAGCCTTTGTGGTTGTCCAGAACACCCACACGTATCTCAAATATCACTATATATTGGCAACAAATTGAACTCCAAAATTGACATCTAGGTAGCAGATAAATTTAGGGTTTAAATCAGGAAGGAGCAGCTTTTCCTCTCAATCACCTTTCATTTTGTGTATTCTGAGAAAACCTAATGAAGATTAGTAGGATCTTTCCTGTCAATAGGAACAAGAAGGTAGATCTAAGATGTAATTCATCACCTGACAAAATATTATTGTCCAGATAAATCATCCCCACTTGATTTTAGAAATCTCAGGAAAAAAGAACATTCCTCTGAAAGTTTTAAAAGCAAGTTAATTTTTTTTTAATAATTGCCTTCATTGGGAAAAATATAAATATAAAGACATTTCAGGGCCTGTTCAGAAGCATAACTCCAAGCTTCTTGGGAAATTTATTTCAATAGAAAGGTATATAATAAATACAGAGGTTTTCATGTGAAAAATATTTGAGATACAGTTTTGGACTAGTTTTGAACTCAATTCTTTTTGAATATCTTAGCAGATGTTGTCTTAATCTTCCAAGACATTATAGAGGGAATTTACCGCCTCATAAAGGATTATGGATTCCAAACCAGTGGCTGACTTCCTAGAATATATGCTGATTCTAGGTATTGATATCCTCAATCAGCTGTACTACCGTTATCAAGAATATGATATGAAAAGTTTCAACCTGTAAGAAAAAAAAAAAGAATCCTATGAAAAACAAGCTTTTCCTAACATTTTTTCATCATGTTATGTAGGGTGTTTTACCCTCTGGAAATATGGGAAAGGACGTGAGTTTCTTCCACTGGCACTGTGGGTTTAATGATAGAACACTGTTTCAACGCAAAGTGCTTTTGGAGGGTTTATTGAAAGCCTCAGTTGTTTGTTAGGGTGTTAAATTGCAGTTTCCATTGGTTGAATGCTTGTCAAGCCAATTTGTTTTTGTGATAGTCTGTCTTGTAAGTACTGTTACAACAAGTCAAACACTAAACAATTTGTATATTGCATTTTAATAATTGTTTTGTGCAGAATCTACAGTATAGATTTGAGGCAGTTATTGCCATAGATTAACTATTCCTGTAATAAAATACACCATAGGGAGCAATTAATGATCAATTAATGTTAATTGTTATGTATTTTGGCACCTCCCTCCCACAACAGATTGCTAAAACAAGTCTTGATTGAAACATTTTATTCTTCAAATACTGCAGCTTGTTTTCCAAAATGTTCACCACGGTCTTACAGAAGCGAGGAAATAGTCAATTTCCATAGCTCAGAAGTGTATTAAAATAATAGATAGAACCTGTTTGTTTTCAATCATTTTTTCCTCCAAGTAATTTTGCAGTGAGGAGGCTCTTTTTAGCAGCTAATATCTCACATAAAAGTTTCCTGGCCCTAGGGCTGCCAAATTATTTTCTTCTTTCCCATTATGTAACACTGATCTGGTAAATTAATTTTGCATAGATGTTGATCAGTAATTCCTTGCGTACCCTTGAAGGTAATGGCAAGAATTGAAAATTTCAAGCTTCCAAAACAGCCACATCTGTCCAAGTAACACAGGAAACCAGTCTTCACTGATTTCTAGTAGTCCTGAGTAAATTCATGAGATTAATTTTCCCTCTCTAACACCTAAAGTTTGCAACAATAATGCAACTACATCATCTGAGAGAAATTTACGCAGCTTGATGTAACTGATTCTGATAATAAAAAATGCCTATATATTTTTATTTATTTATTTATTTATATTTATTTTTTATTTATTTATATTTGTATATAAAATGTTCAGTTTGAATGATGTTCAGACTAAGACAATTATTTATAAATTATACATATGTATATTTGGAAAGATAAAATCTGCACCTGAATAAACCTTGCAGAATACTTTTGAGAGAAAGGCAATTAAGTAATGTAGAACATTTGTGACTGTGTAAATTCATTGAAGGATTCCTGATTGAATTGGAACTTTTTTGATGTAATGCTAATGGTAATACATATTCTTTAACTGACAGTTTCACTAAAGTCTCAGAACGAGTCTAAATAGAGAATATTTCAAAGGAGCATTCATCCAAACAATTAGAAAGCTAAAGATTGTGTACTGAGATAAATAAGGAAGAATTTAAACATCATACTAGAAAGACAAATTCTTATTCATCTTAATTTCGCATAAAGAGCATCAAGTTCACCTAACAAATCAAATGATAGGTATGTGTCTGACATTAAGAAACTGAATCATGCCTTTTAAAATATGGAGAGAATTTGAAAAAAATTAGCTTTTAAGTTTACTTCCCATCATTAGATAAATTAAAATTCATATTAAGAAATGGAATGGGGGACTGCTTTTTACTCACATGGAGTTTACACTGATACTTGGTCTTAAAAGGATTAAAATTTGACTCCAGAAAAAAACTTTGAGTCCGTTGTTGAAAATGACATTTACGTAAAAATTGGACTTTGAGTACTATAGATCTCTTAAAAGCTAATATTTTTCTTACCCTAATTTAGATTTGAACAAAGAAGATTTGAAAATGATAGTGACTATCACCAAAGATCTTAATCTTGCCTCATTTTACATAAATAATTATTTTTAAACACGTAATTGCACAAATTTTATTCATGTGCATAAATGTGGGGGCATGAAATCAAGATCAGAATCAGTGCAGTGTGCCAAATTCTGACTCAAAATTTGGCACACAGTATATTTATAAATAATATGTATTATATAATATCAATATGCAGTGTATATATTTATTATTCATAAATACATGTTCTTAGCTGACAGACAAATAATATTCTAGAATCAGGACTATCTTGCAACCAAATAAACAAACATGAAACAAGCAATCAATGATAAAAACAACAAAAGCAAATGAAACAAACAAACAAAAAACATCCAACAGGCAAAAAAAATCAAGCAGAGTTCTACATCACTGACAGGCCATATCTGCCTCTCAAAAGAGCCTTTGGAATGACAGCTAGCAGCTTCGTGAATACTCTGCACAGTGTTTGTCTGGGCCATAGCTCAATCCACTGATCTAAAATAGTTAGTCCTTTCTTTTCATGAGTCATTCAGACAGTTTGGGGATTAATTATGGTAGAAATTATAGCAAATGCTTCATTGAAAAAATAATTACAGAATTGAAGTGAACACACTGGAATTACCAAGTACATAAATCTTAGAATGATCAGTAGTTCCCTGTTACTGTTGTAGACACAGAATAATTATACAGGATATTAATATTAGGTGACATCTTACTTGCATAATGCTGACAGTTTAATATTATATTTTTATATTTTTACAGCAGTCTTTCAATCATTTATTTATGTTTCTACACTTCATATAGCCTGGGCCATAAGATTGTTTGTTGGGGTTTTTTTCTTCCTTTTTTTTTTCTTTTTAAATTTTTTCACTCAGTGATCCATGTTAGAAAAAGGTAATTTGAGACTATTTAACTGAATTATCTCAATAGCTGTGTTTATTGAATTGAGGAAATTAAAGAGTGGCTTATACAGCAGGATATTAAGCTTAGTGTTAATGTGCATGCAACTTCTTTTCATTCTAATTCTTTTCATTCTAAATTCTTATCTTTCATTCTAATAGCTTACCAAATTACTGATATTTATTTGACCATCTTATCATGACATACTATAACAACCATACAAGCTCACTAGGCTGCTCATGTAAATGAAATACTATGGAGAGAAGAATATCATAAGATCATGATTATAGGTATTTAAAATGATACACACATTTTAAAACACATATATATACACATAAATACAAATTCACACAAAATATTGCAGTTGTCATAGTGATCATTGCATCTGAACTCTGTCTGAACTGCGTCTGTGGTTCTTAGTGTTTTAAGACAAAGAAAGTAATTGCTCACAACATATTGAATTTGTCTTTGAAATAATACCACAAAACTATTGGCAGAAGACTCACCTAACAGCAGAGCTGAGATTAGGTATTGAGGGTTATAGTCTTCTTGTCTCAAAGCAATGTGAAATGTCAGTTAATTGAAAATGGTAATTGTTCCACACAGCAACAATTGTTACTTTCCAGGAAATATGCTGCTCTTAAATGAATAGCCATTGATCCAGAGGTATTTCATGCTTCTTCTACATCGTTTTTTTGCAAGTTATCCAGACATCAGTCCTTGGAACAAAATCTATTTCACCATTTTTATTGACCATTCCTTACTGAATGACCTGTCTTCCTGTTCAGATATAGACTAAAATAGGTCTATCCATCTGAATGTATGTCAAAGCAGAACAAGCCACCTAACTTTCAATATACCTGCTAATTTTTACTATAAGAACTTGAAATGAAAATGGTTAAGTCTAGAACATTTATGTGGTTATTACTGCCAAATACAATGAAGTAGTTTTTCCATTTGGAAAAGACTTTTTGTGATTGTAAAAATTGTCAAGATTTATTTAAGCAATGAACTAGAGTCACATTAAATCCTCATTTAATTTCATATGAAGGAGTATACAAAATCTAATTTTTCTTTACCAAAGCCATATGTTTCTAGAACAATACATTTGAGCAACAAACGAGAATGTCTGAAATTCATTATTATTAGATAGAGAATAATTGTAAAACGTTTTGCATTGCTTAGTTTTCATTTTGGAAGCCTGATATAGAAATTAAGTCTCCCTCTTAGAAGTTGTTTTCCTTCCTTATGTATTAATAAAATGATCTTCAGAGAAAAACAAATATATAATTTTTTTGGAATAAGCAATTGAAAACATGTATAGAGACAGAACTCATAAACATTTGTCTTCATATTTTTGCAAATCAGAAATTCTGTCAATCATTAATCAATTTTTGTAATCTAATGATTTTTGGCAGTATTGAATAGGAGTGTAGGTTCGTGTTGGAACAGGTTGCCCAGAGAATTGGTGGATGCCCTGTGCCTGGAAACTTTCAGGCTGGATGGGGCTCTGAGCAACCTGATCTAGCTGTGGGTGTCCCTGCTCATTGCATGGGATTTGGACTAAATCAATTCTAATTTGGAATTTCCACCTTCACTACTATATAAAAAGTGTAATATATTTTTTTATAAAGTTGAAACTCCAGACTGAAATTTATGTCAAAAAGAACGATGAAAAAGCAGACAGAAATATAATGCTTTTAAATTAATATGTAGTAAAATCTGGTTATAGAATAATAGAATCATAGAACTGTAGAATTGCTCAGGTTGGAAAAGACCTTAAAGATCATCAAGTCCAACGACAATCTAACCATATTACCCTAACTCTAACAACCCTCTGCTAAATCATGTCCCTGAACACCACTCCAAACAGTTTTTAAGCACATTCAGGGATGGTGACTCAACCACCTCCCTGGGGAGCCTATTCCAGTGCTTAACAGCCCTTTCTGTAAAGAAGTTTTTCCTGATATCCAACCTAAACTTAACCTTGCGCAACTTGGGGCCATTTTCCCCCATGCTATCAATGCAGTGGCTAGATGCCTCCATCAATTTCAGAAAAAAAAACTCTACATTTCTATGTTCAAGGGCTTCTACTTACAGTGAATTGCAATTTAAGGTGAGTAAAAATTACCAGCAGAAAAAAAGTAGTCTTGTATAAAATGACTCTTTTATATCCTTTTACAAATAAGTTTCTTGCAAAAAGCTTTCACATGTCGTCGTAAGTTCTCTTCCATTATTTATTAATAGACAGTTTGTCCTGGTTTCAGTTGGGAGAGAGTTCGTTTTCCTTAATGTCTGATATGATACTATGTTTTTTCTTTAAGAGAAAAACAAAGTTGATAACACACTGATGTTTCTTTTTCTGAGCAGTGTATAGAGCCAAGGACTTTTCAACTTGTCCTACTTTCCTGACAGTGAGATGACTGGGGGGACACAGGAGCAGGAAAGACAGCATCAGGACAGCACTAGTTGCTAAAGCTGGGCAACTTTTTGCATCATTTATGCCTGCAGAAGTGAGCACATACAAAGTTCATCCCAGTTTACACATACTTTCTCCTTGAGTAAATTTCAGATGCATAATTACAAAATAAGTGTAAATCAGATTTAATTGAATTAGATGGTTTGATGGTTATTCAAAGCAGAGCCATTTTGTACATGCAGCTTCACCAATGCTGAGTAGAGAAGAGAGATCCACTGGTGATATTTCAGCTAATGAAGCCAAGAATACTGATTGTCTTAGTGGCAAGGGGACATTTCTTGTTCATGTTCAACTTCATGTTCACCAGGATACTCAGGTCCTTTTCTGCAGAACTGCTTTCCATTTCCGTGGCCTGGAATTGTTCCTCCCCAGGTGTAAGTCATACATTTCTCTTTGTTGTACTTTCAGCCCACATCCACAGGTTGTCAATTTACTCAGAGTTTTAGGAAATTTGAACCAATTATGCAAATTTGTAGAACCTTGAGACTTGATTCAGATTGTCTGAAAATATTTCAATATGTAAGCACAACTCTAAGTGTGTCGCTTTCATTAATAAGCCTTGAAGATCAAAGCACTTTCTGACCTTTGGAGCTTTATCTCTTTAATGCTTATATTAACAGCCAAAGAATGTCTTTCTCAAACTAATTTCACATTAAAATATCATAAAAATGACATTAATTATAGAGATGAAGATTACAGATGTAGATTATGGTTAAACATCGAAAGTGCTAAGCAAATCTACAAGGTAGCAGTAATGAGTTAATTAAAATAAAATGTGTCTGTATTGGAGTACTGCAATAAGACTGGCAATCCACACCAAACAGTAACAAAAACATGAACCATTCAGCTGAAACGTGTAATAATAGCATGAAATAGATTGGCTTGGGTGAGCATTATTTACGCCAAGCTTAAACATTAGCATTATTATGGCTGCCAAAAATTTAGAATATGTTGGCTTTAGAGTGCCAGGTAGTTTAGAGGGTAACTACCAATTACCCAAAAATTGAGTCATACATATAAATGAATTAATGTTTTATTTCCTCCCATAGCCAAGCTGGCTGTGATACCTTTGCAATAGACTCCATTAGCTCTGCACCTTTATTAAAAGGGAAGCTGCCTTTTCCAAGTTATTAAATGAACTGAGATGACCTCAGCAGGGATCATTGTAAAGTTGATGCCAAGAGAGAGGTCTCTTCACACTGGGTGACATTCTACTTGGTGTAGATGGCTCATACTTGCCCATACACAACTTACCTCCTTTTCACATTCGTTTTGAAGAAACTTTTTTTTTTTTTTTTTTTTTAACATTCTTCTGTTTCAACCACTAGTAATTTGTAAGATACACTGTTATAATACATGAGATTCCTGTTGCAAAGATTAAAAAACATACATTCTTCCTCAGTTCTGAAAGGGATTAAAAATAGTCTCTTTTTATGGTAACTCTTTCTATGTTATATTTAGAGGGAAATATGACACTGTGAGAATCCTTCTTTGCTTTTTTTTGGCTCAAAGCTTGCTTCCTGAGGTATTTTGTTGAGGAGGCAAGCGATGGATGTTGTGTGGCAATCAACATCGCTGTGTGGACAATTTTACATCTTTGGAGCTGTTTGCCTTTGGAAGATAGTGCTCAGGACTGTTTACTGGCGGAAGACCTAGCCTGTGACCAAATAACTCCTGTTTGCTATGGGAGGCTGGGGGATGATACCACTGTATCCTGCGAAGGCAAGATACAAGTTGGTGCCTCCTTTCTTCCCCTTATCTGCTGGCAAGGCCAGAAAGATAAGAACAAAGGAAGTTTCTGCTGAGATCCCAGAGCCAGAAGCTGCCACTCAAAGGAGAGCTGACTCGACCACTTTGGATTTGAGCTGTCACTCCAAAGATAGCTGACTCGACCACTTTGAAACCATTGAAAAAGGGCCATCATCGTCATGGTCGTGCTTCCTCGTCCTTTGTCGTCAATAGAACAGCAGTGCCCGACGACCCCCGCTACTGAAGATCAAAGACTGAACTACGAACCACGCTGGATCCATAGTGTTGACTATCTCCCTCTTGCTTCCTATAAAGACTCCTTGCCTCTTCTTTCCTATCTTTTCTATCGCCCTCCTTCCCTTCCCCATTACCCTAATTCATAATAGTGTCCGTCCTCCCCTTCCCCATTTCCCCTGATTAAGATTTGTAATAAACTAGTCAGACCAACATTTGAACTGTTGCTTCTTAATCTCACGCCGGGTATATAGATAATAAAAGAACCTCCTCTCCCTCCTATAAATTGGGGAGAGACATTTATATAATGGCATAGTCGGCAGGATACCTGCCGTGAGAGTGTTGTCCTTCCAGATACAGTTCGAAACTTTTTTTTCTGTGTGTACCTCCTGGAGTTGAATGGAGTGATATTTTTGAAAACTTAGACGGGAGCCCTTCTCCAGGAAGACCACTCCGCATTCTGAAACTTTACAGTTTATGTGTATACCTCTCGGGGATGTATGAATTAATTTTGATTACGTGTGTGCCTATTCGGGAATACCTCTCTGAATTTTGTGATTTAAGTATCTTGTAACTTAAGTGTGAAATTTGGACCTTTTTTGTGTACTCCCCTCAGAGAAAGGGAAGAGTGCTTTGAGCATTAGCATTTGAAAAGTGTCTGTTTCCCTGGGGAGATAAGGAGTCACTTGAGCTTTTGAATACGTGCACCTCCACCTCCCTTAGTGTTGGTCTTTCATTGTATTGAAAAAATGAGCGACAGCATTGCCACCCTGAAAAGTGAAGATGCATTATTTGATCTTTTAGAAAAACATGGTGCTCGACCCTCTTTATCAGGTATGGATTGGGCACGACAGAACTGGTATAACTTGCAGAGTGTTTCGGACCGTATTAGTATCCTGCAAAAGAATGCTCGTACCCGAGCTGGAAAAGGAAAGTCTTTTATTTGTGCCGTACTCGGGGCTGCTTTAAAAGCAGCCGTGGAGTTCCGAGATGAAAAGCATTCGGCAGAAACCCAAGCTATACAAGCACTGCAGGAATCGGTTAAAGTAACACAAGAATTGGTGAAAACTGCAGAATCAAATAGTGAACCTTGAGGAACAATTAGAAAGAGAGAAACGAAATTCGGCTTTGTTGCAAATGGCTTTTAAGGAACTGCTAACGTGTAAGCATGCCAGCCATACCGTCACCCACAGTTTGCCTCGAGAAAAACCTTTTCCTCAGGTGGAACTACCAGGAATGAAGGAAAGGCTAGATAAATTAGAAACTCCAATAGCCCCATTGCGTCCTTTGATAAAAACTGAATACACATTCGATAACAGTGAGGATCTAGATCCTCAAATGAATGTTAAAGATATTCCCTTCTCAGCCACTGAACTAGTGAAATTGAAGAAAGATTTCAGCCGCTTTCCAAAGGAATCAGAGACAGAATACGTATGGAGGGTTAGTCTCACTGGTGGCGACCAGATTCGGTTAACAGAAAAGGAAGCAGAAGGTTATTGGGGACCAGGAGTATTTTTAACTACTGGCAACAATTGTGCTCCCTGGTCCTTAACGCAAAGGGCTGCCTATTGGGCAGGTGGTCTCAACCCTTTAGAATGGGGAGACCCTCTTGCCATTACTGGAACAACTGATCAGTTAGTAGAGAGTGTCCAAAAGGCTGCTTGTCTCCAAATGATGTGTGATAGAAAGCTGCAGCCACACCATGAATCACCTATGATGATGTCTGTTGATCCTGAGAGAATGACTGCTTTAATTAGGGGGCTTCCAGAATCGTTAAAACCTATAGGTATTCAGCTGCAAGGAAAAATACAGGCAATGCCTCAGGGAGAGAGAGCCCGGTCGCTGTTAGAAGGAACTGTAACCCCCAACCATCCGCAGTCAGGAAACAAAGCATGGACGTGGGGAGAAGTTGCCCAAGAGTTAATTAACTATGGAAGGAAATATGGGCCAGTGGTTTCTTCCTCCATTAAATTTGAGCCAAGGGAAGTACGACTTGCAGCAGTCAGCCTTGCCCCCAGGCCTCCTAGCTCAAAGCTCAGTGGGACTGGAAGGGTCTCACTGTCAGTAAAAACAGATAGGCAAAATATTGATCATAAACATAATTGTCTCTGGATACTGGACTGGCAAAAGGGTGTTCCACGAGATTTGATGAATGGATTACCCACTGTCAGGTTAGAGAAATTAGTTAACTGGTGGCCAGAACAAAAGCTCCAGAATCTCGAGGAAAGCAAAACCCCAGGTCCTAGGGTCTCTCCCAGGGAACCTGAACGGCTATCCAAGCCATTAGAAAACTGATGTCTTCGCCCCTCCCAAGTGAGCGGGGTGGGGGCGGTGAAGGGTGGATGCATGAGAAAGCTCACAACAAAGGGAAACAAGATCCTCGATTTAACACCTTCTGTCCAAAGGCCTCACCACTCTTGCCAGTTATCCCTGTGAGTCACGATCCAGTGGCTGATAAGCCAGGGAAGCACTCTTACCTACCTGGCCAGACTGTGTCGATTGACTCAGCTAGCCTGAGGCCAGTTTCCCTAACCTTAACAGGATCCCTTAACAAATATCCTTGGAAGGCTAAAGACACCCCGAAAAAGGAATATGAAATCAACACTTGCTGGACTGTTCCCTCGTTTTTTTTTTTTTTTTTTTTTTTTTTTTTTTTTTTTTTTTTTGTTTGTGTGTTTGTTTTTTAGCCCTATTAACAAAGCCCAAAAAGGGCAAGTCAGTGTCTTGTTTTATTTCACAGAAGATCCCTGTCGGACCTTGACAGAACACAAAAAGGCTAATAGCTGATTTTAACTGTTTGTATTTTGTGACAGAAATACTGAAGATTTGATCATGCTAGAATACTGAATGTATCTCTTGATTACATACTTTGGTTGCAGTAGTGTTATGTTTTGTGTTGTTGTGGGTGTGGGTGGTGATTGGTATCAGTCCTTGGATTTGTTAAACTTCACAACTGAGTTTTTACAGGTCGTCCTGGCTTACTGGTACTCCCTGCACGGTGATACCATTTCTTTTGACCCCTTCTTTCACCCCTTTTTACCAAACTGATTATGATTTGCATGTAACTCCTCCACAGTGTTTCCAAATTCCTAACAAACTGAGAAATGAATCAAGGGATCCATCTAATATCTATTAGATGTGGTCACAAAAGAAATCTATCAGAAAGCCTTTTGCACTGATGCTTTTCAGTGTCACACCAGTCCAGGAGTTCCATCCAAAACATGGTTGTTGGAAAGTGCCTAAATTTTAATAAGAGATGTGTATGTTTCTGGGATTACCCCTCTGTCTCGCTCCAATTTATAGGAGGGAGAGGAGGTTCTTTTATTATCTATATACCCGGCGTGAGATTAAGAAGCAACGGTTCAAATGTTGGTCCGACCAGTTTATTACAAATCTTAATCAGGGGAAATGGGGAAGGAGAGGACGGACACTATTATGAATTAGGGTAATGGGGAAGGGAAGGAGGGCGATAGAAAAGATAGAAAAGAAGAAGCAAGGGGTCTTTATAGGCAGCAAAAGAGAGATAGTCACCACCATGGATCCAGAGAGGTTTGTAGTTCAGTCTTTGATCTTCAGCAGCGGTGGGTCGTCAGGCAGAGTTGTTCTGTTGACAACAACGACCAGGCACAACAACGACGACCATGGCGATGATGGCCCTTTTCAGTGGTTTCAAAGTGGTGAAGTCAGCTATCTTTGGAGTGACAGCTCAAATCCAAAGTGGTCGAGTCAGCTCTCCTTTGAGTGGCAGCTTCTGGCTCTGGGATCTCAGCAGGAAACTCCTTTGTTCTTATCTTTCTGGCCTTGCCAGCAGATAAGAGGAAGCAGGGAGGCACCAATTTGCATCTTGCCTTCGCAGGATACAGTGGTATCATCCCCCAGCCTCCCATAGCAAACAGGAGTTATTTGGTCACAGGCTAGGTCTTCCGCCAGTAAACAGTCCTGAGCACTATCTTCCAAAGGCAAACAGCTCCAAAGATGTAAAATTGTCCACACAGCGATGTTGATTGCCACACAACATCCATCACTTGCCTCCTCAACAAAATACCTCAGGAAGCAAGCTTTGAGCCAAAAAAAAGCAAAGAAGGATTCTCACACCCTCTTTGATGGTTTGTACTGTGGGGGTATCCTGCACACACTATCCTGTGAAAAGTTCTGTGGACTGCAACAATACTTGAACTTGCCAAACTAATATTTATATCTCTCAGCATTTGAATTGCTTTGGAAATGCTCAAGTGGAAAGTTCTCGAGACACTAAATCATCTTAGAAAACATTACATGGCAAGTCCACATATTGTCAAATTAGACTAGATACGCTTTTCATGAATTAACCGAAGTGTAATATTGTATGGCTATTCTTAAACACCACAACCTCTACTGAAGAATTCCCATCTGGATCCTAGCTTACTGGGAGTTCCTGTACAAATTGGAGCGAGACAGACACTGAAAAATTCTCAATGGAAATACAAATAGCAGTACTTGCAGTTACTCTAATGACCATAGCTACCACTTTACCTGCTCTGCTCCTGTCACATAGAGAATTGACTCAATTATGATAGGACAGAGGGGAATGGATTTAAACAAAAAGAGGAAAGACTTAGTTCTTTACTTAGAGGGCAATGAGGCATTGGCATAGGGTGCCTAGAGAAGCTGGGTGAGGCCCTAGGCAGCCTGAGCTGGTGGGGGTTTGGAATTGGATACTCTTTAAGTTCTCTTCCAACATAAGCCATTCTATGATTCTGTGGTCTTAACCCTTTTTCTTTTTTTCTTTTTTTTTAAACATCACTAAACATTTGCTCAGTTTTAAACATACACTTAGCTTCCTATTAATGGCAAAGAGATGTAGCAAGAACTTGATTTTCTGAGCTATTGAAGGCTTGTCCTGCATCAGTCCTCACTGTATGTTGTCTACATGCAAACTGAGTATACCTATTTCATGTTTCATGTTGTTTGTTGGTCAAATAGAATAGATATACTGTACGAATCTCTGAAATGCCAGATCCTGCATGAGCACACACAGTCTTTTTTACATAAAGTATAACATAATTACTTCAAATCGTAGAAGTTAAATTAACATTAACATTTTACTATTGTTGGAAACTGCATCATTTTGATAGCACTCTAGTTGTTTATTAATGAGAGAATAATGGCTTTAATTCAGTTGCAGTACAGACATGAAATTTATTAATTAGGAGAGTTATATTGAATATTAATATAAAATCTGTAGCAATATATACATATATTAAGTAAAATTACTACACGCTGTATCCAACTTACAAATTATCATTACAATTCTTATTAAAATCCTCTCCTGCCTGAAATATTTAAGCATATTAATCTAAGACAAAAATAGTTACCTTGATTACGTATGTGCCTGTCCATTCAGGTTCTCTTAGTAAGTTCTTAGTAAGTTCATTAGTAAGGATTATCTATATATGGGAAATACTTAATTATTTTTACAAGAGATAATATATGTAGGTCGCTCTGAAACTAATGCCTCCTAATTATTTCTGTGGAAACGACAACTGATATAAAAAGCACAATAATGTTTTTTGATAAAGGAAATTCTCAACTATAAGACACTATTTTTCAACATAGTACCTCTAGCTTTGCACTTTTGCTAGCAATGAATTCATGTGTGTAAAAATCTTCACCAGTGAAGGTGATCCACTGTTGCTATCAGCACTGCTGAAACTCACTACGCTCACATCCACTATTTGGTCTCCTCAAATGTCCAACAAGTATTAATAAATGTCAGTGGCTGTCTTTTTTTTGTTATTTTTATTTTTTATTTTTTGCAAGGAGGAGTTCAATGACATTCCTTACCTTGTTTCATATGCATTTCCATGTCAGAAGCCATTCTGCCAGACTACCCCTCTGCTGCCATCTGCCACACAGCAACAAAATATAGTGGAATATTTGCAGGAAGGTTCAACCTCTATTGCCATACTACCAATATCTGCCTCCGACATTGTAGGCCGGCATTACTTTCAGAGCAAGCTTCATACATGAACCAAACACATTTTCTTTCCTCATCTGCTTTTTAACTGACTCTGTCACTCTGTATTCTTCATGAACCCATGTATTATACAGATTGATAGTGACTAGGGTATTTAATATCCTTGAATACACATTTTGATGATTCTTAACTTCAACCCATTCTATGCAAGGAATTTATAAGGAATGGATGAGTATGTATGTCTGTCTGACAGTTTTGTACTTTTTAGCTAGTGGTCTAGTAATGTGTTTAACCACTATTCAATTATCTCATTCCTGTCCCTGATCCCTACTTCAAAAAATAATTTATTTTCTTAATCTCTAGAAGTCATTATTTTTGGAGAAGCCCTTCTGCATTGCTTCTCTGCTCTAACAAATTTACATTTCCATTTGTAAAAATGCTGTTCCTGGAAAGGTCACTTTAAAGTGAAATATGAATTTGTTTCATGACATAAAGGACTTTGCTAAAAAAAAAAGTTTTACCCTGAAACCATTATGTAGACTCACACACATTTGATTGTACATTTCAAGAAACGCCCTATATTTGTTTATTGGATGAAACAAAAGAGTTGTAGAATCAGTTGAAAATGTGCCACAATAAATAAATAAATAAATAAATAAAAAAGAATTCATGTCAGTAAATCTCAGTACCCATCAGTTTTGAGAGAGTTTGAATGTACAGAATATACAGTATCACTAGTGCCACTGATAACACCCTCATTGGAAGCCACCTACTTTCCAGTGAATTTTAATTTTACATCTGCCTTTATTGTTCATCAGAATTACTTTGTCAGGGTATGTGAATAGTACATGCTTTTTTATAGCAAATGAAAAGGTCCAATTTTTCAGCATTTTAATATTCAAAGAATAATCTTATTGAATTAGGTTTATGCTTATACTCTGATGGAATGTTAAGTAGGTTCCATTCAAACTTCAGAGTTCCATCATTTCCAAAATATAATTGAGGCATAAGTTAATTAAATAATATAAATTTCAGTCAGTGTTGGAAGAAGTAATATTTGATATAAATAGCTATAATTTTTTACTGAAATCTATTTAAAAAAAAAAAAAAGTGAGATAATATATCATCAATGTAATCAACAGTCATTTTATAAGCCTAGAGGAAAGAAATATCAAAAGTAGGTTAGTTGTTCCTGGGCTGGTAGGCAAATCATTGTTTCTTCTCCCCATTCCTGTAAGGCAGAATTCATTCATAAGTCACATGGGAAAATTCAATGGCATAAAATGTGATATTAATTGTGCATATATTCTTGGTTCACAGTAAAGAGTTTGGCAAAGATGGTACTTCACTGCTGATGTTTAATGTGAAAAGATTCAAAGCAATGATTTGAAGCTCCCAAGTATCTGCAACAAAAACTATTTCTGCTTATGCAAGTATCATCTAGAGCAGTGTGGATATCTATCAGCAAAAGTAAGTGTGGAGAAATTGACTCTAGTTAGACCCTTCTATGAAATATTACTCAAGGACAGAACAGTGTTAACGGCCAACTCCATCACTAGAAAGCATGTTCTTCTTACTGAGTAAATTTTTAATAATTAGCCTTACTAACTATATAAAAAAGTTAGCATCTATCTTTACAAAACAAAATGTTATCTTGCATTCTGATACCACATTTAGTAGATTTGTTCCTCCTCAGATCGTTGCCGCTGTTTTTAACTATTCTGGGGTCCCCAGTTTCCCCCTTCTGGAGGCACAGATTCACGAAATCCCTCTGCCCCGCTAGTCACGGAACCGGGCCGAACCAGCCCGTAAACTGTCAACAGTGCCACTTCCGCAAGCTGCTCATAGAATGCCTCATCCATCTCTTCATCCTGATTAGGCGGTCTATAACAGACCCCAACCAAGATGTTGCCCCTACAGACGTCCCCCTCATCCTTACCCATAGACATTCAACTTTATCACTCCCAACCCCAAGCTCTTCAACATCAATACAGTCTTTAATATAAAGGGCCACACCATCAACCTTTCTTCCTCGTCTATCCCTTCTGAAGAGCTTGTAGCCATCCATCACAGCACTCCAGCTGTAGGAGTGGTCCCACAATGTTTCGCTAATAGCAACTAGGCCATAGTTAGCCTGCTGCACAATTGCTTCCAACTCCTCCTGCTTGTTGCCCATGCTGCGTGCATTGGTGCAGATGCACTTCAGCCGAGTCATCTGCCTCATTCCCTAGCTCAAGCATCGATCCCCTAGGCTCATCTCTTGTGAGCCCTGTTTTGTCCTGTTTCTTGTTTCAGTCCTGATTGGAATACAGAAAAACTGTAATACGGAGCTGAAAATAACTATAGGAAGAGGTTCAATAGTTACTGCTTTGAATCTCAGAATCATAGCATCTTCTAGGTTGGAAAAGATCTTCAAGATCACCAAGTCCAACCATCAACCTGACAAACCAGGTTCCATCACAAAAAGGCATTTCAGTATGAGAGCTTCTAGAACACAGGTCTGATTAAACAGACTTCAGAGCAGTAGTTATCTAGGGCAGGCTGAATATATTGGTGTTGAAATCATACAAAGAGGACATCCGCCAACATCTAGATCTGTCCTGCAAACACTGTCAGGTAAAAACAGCAGAATTCCTGTATCCTCAGTAAACATAATGTCTGCATAAGTACAGTAAAACCATAAGACACTAATGAGGGAGGCAGCTTTTCGTTAACACTGAAGTACATGAGGTACCTTCTTCAATCAGCACATTGTCTACTCATTAGAAGCAATTGGATATCTTCCTACCTACCTTCTAATGGAAATCTGGACTTCAGGAAATCTGGAAATCTAGAGAGTTGAACGGCCCAGAGTGGAAGCACCACAATTTGCAGAAAGAATTAGCTACTGAAATAAAAGCGACATTCTCTTATAGCAGGGAAGGTGCTCTGATCTTGATTCAGACACACAAACTCAGTTTTTAGAAGTCAAACCCCACTATATGTGTATCAGTTGTGAGATTTGTATTCTGGCGGCCTTCTATAATGGAATGACAGTATCAGTGGACAAAAGAAGGGCAACTGATATCTACCTGGATTTCTGCAAGACCTTTGATATGGTCCCACACCACTTCCTTATCTCTAAGTTGGAGAGATATGGATTTTGAGAATGGGCTATTCAATGAATAAAGAATTGATTGGATGGTTGCAGACAGATGGTTGTGGTCACTGGTGCTATGTCCATGATATGATAGTGGCTGGTGATGTACGCTGTCCCCTAGGGGTCTGTGTTGGAACCTGTGTTCTTCAACATCTTTACCAATGATAGGATTGAGTATTTCCTCAGTAAGTTTGTTGATGAGACCAAGTTTTGTGGTGCAGTAGAAGGAAGGGATGCCATCCAAAGGGACCTGGACACCTTTAAGTGGGCCTATATAAACCCAATGAAGTTCAAAAAGGCCAAGTACTAGGCACTGCACATGGGTTGCAGCAATCCCAGGTGTTTGTAAGACTGCAAGAAAAACTCATTGAGAACAGCCCTGTGGAGAAGGATTTGGGAGCACAAAAAATCTTGACATAAGCTGGCAGCATGCTCTTGCAGCCTGGAAGACCAGTTATATCCTGGGCTGCATCAAAAGAATAATAGTCAGTAGAGTGAGGGAAGCGTTTGTCCTGTCTACTCTGCCCTCATTATCCTTACTCATAAGGGCTTGACCTCATCATTCCCAGCATTGAATTCTACAACACTGAAACACTCTAACATAGAGAGCCACCCCATAGCCTCCTCTTCTTTGCCTATCCCTCCTAAAGAGCTTACAGCCCTTCATTGCAGCACTTCAGTTATAAGAATGATCTGACCATGCTTGAGCAGTGACAAATAAGTCATAATTTTTCTGCTGCACAAGTAAGGTGCTAGAACAGGTTACCCAAAGAAGTTGTGGATGCCCCACCCCTGGAAGTGTTCAAGACCAGGCTGGATAGGAGCCTGGGCAGTCTGGTCCAGTGCCTAATCAAGTGCTTAATTTAGTAGTTGGCAACACTGCCCATGACAATGAGTTGGAACTAGATGGTCTTTAATGTCCATTCCAATCCAACTCATTCTGTGATTCTGTGACTGTGTATGTAGGCTCAAGTCAATGGAAAAGGAAGGTACCACCAAGAAGTGCTTTAGAAGCCTTGCTCAAAAATTCTGAACTGTGTTTTTCTGGTTGGTGAATAATGTTTTAGCAGTAACTACTGTCAGAATAAAGAGAAAAATTATGGTCATTGGGGAGCTGACACTCTCCAGATAGGAAGAAAAATTCTAAGTTGAACATTGTACCACAATGCTATTTCAAGCAGGCCAAACAAACATATTCATATTTTTCTTTAATATGAAAGTAACCAGCTACTCCTTGTGGTACACATGCAATTTGCAAAGGTTTCCCTTTTCAGCAGCCTCAGTAGTTAAATGGAAGTGATAAACCACTGTAGAGGTGTGCTAAAATATTCCCTAGAGGGATGACTGATTATACAGAAAATCTTCGGGAATTAAGTTCCTCAAGTAGACACTTTAGTTAAGAAGTCTGCAGATGCTAAGGAGGTTAAAATATGTATATAAATATTAAAAAAAATATTACAGCTAAAGAAAAGCATAATACTTTATATACAAATAAACTGGAAATTCTTTAATATTGATGGAAAGTTTTTTACCAATAGATGCATAACGCATGTAATCTAGAGACCTCACATGCTGCCAAATGTATCTGGATGTGTACCCAATTTTTCATCTGATTTATTGAGTACTTGTTGCAGATTACTCTAGGCATTCTTTCCTACCACTGTCAATTGGATCATGCAGACCATGAAATCAGTCTGAAAAGTATTATGGTATGAAATAAAGTGGAAAAGTAAATAAGCACTCTTTGATCTTTGCTAGTAAAGCTGATGACATGAAGCTTGTTACTCACAGATTTTTATATGAAATTTTTATGTATACTCTTATGTATATAAATGTATATATAAATATATTCAAGTAAGAGGTTTTTTAATTTGAAACTAAAAGTGACCTTTTCAAAAAAAAAAAAAAAGAGAGAGAGAGAGGAAATGGGAGATTAATGATCCTAATGAATATGTAAAACTAGGGAGATGGATAAGTTGCAAGCCAAACCTTTTTTTTTGTTGTTTTTTTCTTTTGCCTGCAGATGTAAAGAATTCCTCATACACTTGATTACGCAACACTGATGCAAGAATATTTGCAAATATTTTTGCAAATGCTATCCAAAAGCCACAAAATGCCAACACCAGCCAGTAAACAGATTAGAAGTCACAGAGTGCTTTTTGCAACTGCAAGACATGAAAAGGGTCAGAAGGCAGCTGAACTCTGTTAGGTGCTGCTAGGATAGAGGGAGGTGAAAGAACAGAGCCAAGGAACTGAAGAAAATTGTTAGGCTAACATATTAAGGATCCTTGGGTAAAAATCTTGACAAAGTTTGCTTTCACAGATTCTATGTGTTACAGTGTGCTCCGGTTTCAGGACTTGTAGTCAATTGCTGCTGGATAACTAGTTACTTCTAATAACACCTTCGAAATATGAAGATGAAAGCTTTCTTTGTTCAGTTAAACACTTTCAGTATTTTTTTTATGAGAATAATTTTGTGAAGTGAGCTAACATATTTCACCTGGATCTACCTTTGTTCTAACATTGCTTGTAGTGTTTGTAGACAGATTTTGCAAACATGATGGTAAGTTTATATTAAAATTGAAGTAAGGTATTAAGAGCAGCTGTGTAGAAGGAATATATTTAAGCTTTTGTATGATTTTCTAGGAAAAGTGTAGACATTGCAGAAGTCATGATTTTTTCCCTAGTCTTTTACAAGCACAAATATGGGAAATGTGTAAAAATTCTTTCAAAGATTGTCTTTAAGGGTGCATAATTTGGGAGAAACTGGAGATACAAACTTCTTGCCTAGAAATGAGCTTTATCTTCTATTGATACAACAACACTTTACATAATTAATATACTCTACTTGCCTTATTCTATCTCCTGATATAATTCAGCGCACATGCATTTGATAGTTGAGAGAGAAGCAGATTCTTCTAGAAGATGATTCATAATGTCTAACTTGTAGGATTTAACCTTGCCATCAGCGTTCTCAGAAGTTTTCTAGGCAGTTTTTCCTCTGAGGTTCTACAGTCAGCTGTTTTATCATTTACAAAGAGTTAGAAAGAATTGTAGAGGCCAACTTCATGTACAGGATGATCACCTATCAAGAAAATAATAGCTGACGGCATGTGTCTACTGGTAGGAAAAACAAAACAAAAAAAAAGGCAGAGAACAGAAAGTATTGTAATCCTAGCTTCTAACTGACACTTTTAATTCACAGCTTTGATCATTTTTGGTAGTTTCTCATGTAGCCTGCCTCTTTGACTGATCAGACTTACTTGAACAATAAACTTATTAAAACCAGTAACCTTACCAAAAACATTTTCAATTTTTCACTTACAATTTTGATTCTATTTCCCTTGTGGTGCTGAATTACATGACCAAAGCAAGGTAATATGGAGACTTCACTGGATCAAAATATCCATTTTTGTAAAAAGAATAAAAAAAATATCACAAAGTATTTATGTGTAAAACTCTTTTCACATCTAAACTCCAAAATGTGATAGAACAGTATGACTAATGTAAATGCATATTTGACTTCTTCCTTGGTAAGAATTTTGACTTTGCAATTACTGACCACATATTTGAATGTCAGTCTCCATGTCTCACATTTCTAGACCTATGTGAAGGCTGCTTCACTGAATATCATGCACACGGACAAAACACTATACTCATATACAGTATGCGTGTCCTGAAGTAACAGTGCTGTGATGATGCACCAGCTTTAGGAACTACTTCAGTCCATAATAGATTTGTAGAAGAAACAGATGGTTAAAACATACTGGCAGTGCATAACTCCATCAACTTCTAACTTACCCTGCATACAGAGCACATAAATTTGCATTTCATAATGTCTGAATGGGCAATAATAGAAATCACAATTATATTACATAAGAACTGTATGAAGAATAAAATTTCCTATTTTTTATTTCTATTTTACCCTCTCAAACGCAATTGATAGAGAGTAACTTAAAGGGAAATATTGATTTCTATAGCTTAGAGAAAGTTACAGTAAAAAAATAAAAATAAAAATAAAAAGAGTTTGCTATGTACTGTCTGTGTTACAGCTTAGCCCACAGTTTACTAATAGTTGAACAAAATCTTGGGAATACCAGTTTAACACGAGAAATTTTGCATCCTGTTGGGACGAAGCTGTAAAATGTAATTCTGAATGCTGAGAAAGCTCTCTACTATAATGCTTTACTATAATTTTCTCATTCATTAACAGAACTGGGACTGGTTTTAATGGGTGTTAGATCTCTAGCTTAATTGAATAAAATTTTGCCATTTAAAAATTTTTCTACCCTCTCTAGACATTGTAACTCACTACAAGCTGTTCAGCCTGCCATTAAGCATATGGAGGTTTTGCTGCAATGCAATTGCAGAGTCTTCAGGAAGAAAATCAATCTACAATGATCCTTTCTTAAGATGACAAGTAGCAATACTATTCTTCTCACTAAAGTGAGCTTATACACGCTTTTACTGTTACTGAAGGATTTATTAGGTTGGGCTGAACTTACACAAAGTAGGAATCAGGTTGAATTCTAGCTGATACCTGAACACGATCTTCTGATTCTGTTGCTTTTATTTGTTTGCTTGTATATTTGTTTCTGTGTTTGTTTTTTTTTTTTGTTTTTTGTTTTTTGTTTTTCCTTAGGTAAACAGTATTTTATACCCTTTATTTATTGAGAGGTCTCTGTTTTTTCTATCATATATTTTAAATATCTAGCCATCAGATTTGTCATTTGAGTTCTGGTACTTCAAATTTGCTGGCATTCTGTTTTAAAAAATATCTGATAAGCCTTCATGCAAGTAGCTATTAGGGTGCTAGGAGGAAGTCTTAAAAGTATAAGTCTTTCTACTCTGGACCAGTATATCAGTGTGTGTCCTGGGTCACACATAACATGAAATCCCCTGAATATCAGAAGATTTCCCATATGGATTTCACTGCATCTAACAGGCAGAGAGCAAACCCATTGTACTTATTTTTTGAAAGCAGTATAGGGGAAGTGCCTAATAATCACGTAGATTAGTGGATTTTTTGCTTGAAATTCCAGAGAGCACTATAGACAAGAGGCAAGTTGGTATAACTGACTGTAGTCTGTAATTTAAACAAATTAATATGTCATAAAGTAGACTTGTCTTCATTTCTAAAATTAAATGAAGAGTTCACTGATTTAATTCCTCTAATGGAGTCTATGACAGGTATTTCTGACAGAGAGCTAGTAACATATCATCAAGTATTTAAGAGATTAAACTTAGTTGCTGACATTGTGGGTTGTTTTTTTTTTTTGTTTGTTTATTTGTTTATTTGTTTTGTTTTGTAGTTGTTGCTGTCTGTTTTCCTTCTGAAAACAGGGATCTGTTTTGGTGTTCTTTTTATCAATTGGTAGAATGGTTGGACTAGATGATCTTGTAAGTCCTTTCCAACCTTGTGATTCTGTGATTCTGTGTGATTCTGTGATGCTGTGAAAAAAAATACTTTGTGATGATACCAGAGTCTTGCTCCAATTTATGGGAGGAAGAGGAGTTTCTTTTAATATATGTATACCCAATGGCGAGATTAAGACTCAATGGGTCAAATGTTAGCCAAACCAGTTTATTACAAATCCTAGTTGTTTAGGGATATGGGGGAGGGGAGATGGGTGATAGAAAAGAGATAGGAAATAAAAAGCAAGGAGTCTTTATAGAAAGCAAGAGAGAGAGAGTCACCACTGTGGGGGATGGGAAGAAGCCAGGAAGCTTTGCAGCAAGCAGGCCCGGGGGAGAGGTTCTTTCAAAGATATCTTCCCCTCAGGAAATTCTCCATCAAAGGTTTCTGTGGGAGTTCTTCTCCATAGTCCTTAGTTTAGTGAGGGCCTTTTATCCCCCACTTCTCTGAGTTTTTTCTTCTTTTCTCTCTGTTAGTGGGACATACAAGTAGCCCAACAGATAAGCCAGCAGGTAGTGGTGCCTTCGTTGCCATGCCTTTTGCAGTGGTCAGCTCCTTCAAACCACACCCTGAAAAAAAACTGCTTGTCCCTCTTCTGTTTATCTTTACAATCATGAGCAGTGGTACTGTGGCACAGTGACAGCCACCACTGTTTCCCCTAGACAATTTGCAGTTGTCACTTAGAGTCTTATCACCAGAAAGGCCTCACAAAGCAAGCTTTGAGACATAAAGTTTTGTCTTTCACAACCAGATCTACAACCACTTGTTCCTTTTTAGCAGGAAAATTTTCAGATATTTCACCCTTGAGTGCACCAGGAATTCATTCCATCTGATTCTTCTCAGCAGTTTCTGGAGTTTTGTTTGCTCCACCTTTCCTAGATACCTTTTCCCTGTTCCATCTGAATCAGAACAAATATGGGAAGCGAGGGTGGGATGGAGGTTGCCTTTGCATTGGTGAGCGAATCTCAGCTTTCTCTCTCTCCAGATACATTTTTAAACTCCATCACTTATGTAATCTGATACCCATCCACTACATAATGTCATTAAACAGTTATGCTTTCTAAACTGAAGTGGGTCTCAACAGCAGTAGTAGAAGAAAACACATGTGAAAACTACAGCTGCTGTTTCCCTGCCCAGAATAACAGTTGCTTTTGTGTGGTGCTTACAGATCTGATGATGAAAAGGTCTCTAAATTTTAGGTATTTTCAGATTACCACAAGATAATCATCAGATTTTATATTTAAGTTGTTCTGTATGTATTTTATACTTGAAGCAGCTTCCACATCTTTAGTATTCTTACTACTACTATTAAAAATATGAAACAGGCAACAGTATTCCATTCTCATTTATAATCAGTAGCTGGGCTTTCTTAAGAAAAGGCAAGCATTTACATGGTCATATTACCAATATTGCCATTATCTGAGCTATATATTTTCAAGTGTATTCCTTCACAGTAGCTTTGAAGTTAATGTTTAGTTACTGTTAAGATTGCAACTAGCTAGCCTCAAGGTAGTCAACTTCAGGTTGAGAGCTCAAGGAAATAGGATTCAACTGACTCAAGGATTATCAAGATTTAAATAATGTTCAAGATGCAGGGACTATGGTAATACCATGTTAGACATGGCAGGGACACTGCCCACTGTAACCTTTCAGAAAGTCTCATGAATTTTCTGGTTCATGATACAACTTTCCCATGCAGTATAACTGGATGTTGTGCTTCTGTTTTGTATCAGTGTTGTAATGCAAATGGAATATGTACTGAATTGTCTTCTCCACAAGTCACGGCATGCACTGTACCAGTACTGTTGTTCAGCTTCTGCCTGTGTGTGGGAGACTTAGCTACTAGGTCAGTGAATGCAGCCAGTTATTCTTAGACTTCATCATCATAATTCCAGAGTAGTATTTATCTAGGCTGTTCTATAAGCAATTAACATTTTAGAATTTATTTTCTATGCCATAATGCGCTTTCTTCAAACATGTTCCAGAGACCCCTCCTGTGCACTGCAATCTCCTATGGAGAGCACAGAGATCTTTTAAAGTCATGAACCATGGAGGACAGTGATTATTTCAGTATTAAAGCTCATGGATGAACTGATTAATGCTGGGCATGCAGGCCTGGGCATCTTAATGCTTTTTGTCATTTGGAGCCTTATTACATTTTCTAAATATGCAAGACCTGTTTCAGAGTTTTTTTTCTTACTCCTGAATGAATGTACAATATACCTATATTCACTTCTGTGTGAGTGGGCATATGTGTGGTTTCTTTTACTGACTTTGAGAATTTCGTATTTGTGGCAAGATTTGTCATATTAAAGGGTGCAGGAAATTGTTATAAAATGGTAAAACTGCCTGATACATATATCATATATCTGCATACATTGCCTTAATTACTATATAACCCATTCCTGGAAGGTATAAAGCTGCATGATAATTTCTGTCAGATAGAAGTAAATGAAGATTTTCTGAGACAGATTTTGTTAGAAAAGCTATGGTCTAGGCCTCAAATGTTCAATATGTATTTCTGTATTTTATTAGCATTTTTACTTCTACAGATGTCACAATAGCAAGAATAAAATTTGAAATCTTTCTTTGCCTTGAGACCCTTGAACTGGAAACCCAGCACCATTTTTGATGTTTGCTGGTCCCAAGTCCCTTCTATGTGCAACCTAAACATTTTGTACATGAGACTTCAGGTTAAATCAACTAGCAAGATAATTTTAGAGAACTATGCCAGAGGAACTGCTCATATTATAACAGATGTTAACAGATCTAGTAAGATCAGGAATACCAGTTGAGGGAGCAGAGGAAAGACTTGCCATCTCTAAAGTCATAACAATGTAATATCAAGAGTGCCATAGTCATTGATGCAGTCTTAATGTGCCCATGTACTCCAGTTATTCTGGAGCGAAATCCAGGAAACTAAGTAAGTTTCCTAATATTCCTGCCCAGGAAGACTCTTAGTAACTAGTTACCTTAGGAAACTGGTGGCATATTAATACAGAGAGGCATAGAAATGAAATGGGGTTTCCACCTACACTTTGAGGAGTAAGAACATAAGAGCACAAGATCCAGTCTAAAAATAGATATATGCATTACTCCCAGTCTGTGCCTACACATAGATCAGTGAGATTTACCTTGTTGTGACCTACTGTGTATCATCTATGAGCTTCCAGTTCCAGTGTTTTCAAAATGCAACTAAAGTACAGTCTACCAGTTTGAACAGCTGTCATCTTAACTGAGTTTGACCCATATTGATATACTTCAGATCATTCTTTCAGACAGATGATTGTCTCTCAATCTTCACTGTATAGTCACAAAGGAAGAGGGCTCTGTGCAAAGGGCAAACTGCCTTCACTTCTCACCTATAGTATTATCACCTGCTGAGGGGTTCAAAGGTGTGAGTCCAATGCCTTACTTGGCAAAAACACATGCTTTTCCTACCTCTTCAGCTGGACTACAGACTGAGATGCACAGCTCAGTTAAAACTCGGTCATACTGAAGCCAGGAATAAAAAAAAAATGTATGCACTAGGGTTAAAAGCAGGAAAGCTTAAATATAATATTGTAGATGGGTCTTGTGGACATAACACAGATAGAAAAAAATCTGATATTTTGACTAATACATTACACACATTTGAGAATTTCATTTAGTTGCCCATTTTGGCAAACTGTAAGTAATTTGACACAGCAGGAGTTTAGACAACTGCAAATAAACAAAATGCAACATGAGGGTGTCTGGATCACATTCTTAAGTGTCAAATTTAATGCAAGTTGCACTTCACAGTTGTGACATTCTTTTGAATCCAGCCTGAAAGTCTTCTGAAGAAAACTATACTTAGAATTTACTTTTAAGTTATTTATAACTTTTAGAGTATTGTTCCCCTCTTTCTTCCTCCCTGTAGCACATATGCTTCTTAACTATGGATCTTCATTTCAGAAATGAGAAGCTCCTTTTAGTTGGGCATAATGTTTGGATATTTTGGGGAAAAAGTAAATGTCCAAAGATATTGCTCAATAATGTATAAATAAGTTATTTGTAATGCACTGCTTTACATTTTTTAAATATTTTTTTTATCGTTCCTTGAAAGTTACTGTAATACTTTTGGTACATATAATTTAAAAGCCTTGAGCCTCTGATGATTTGTTGTCATGATTAATTTTAAAATGTGCTTAGCTCATTGGTTTTTATGAGGTTACTTGTGCTCAGAGTTAAGCACTTGAATATTTTATTTAAGAATAACACCTACTACTGCCTAGCAGGATAAATAATAATAATAATAATAATAATAATAATAATGGTAATAAAATTCAGCTTTTGTAATGGCTAGATGTACAAAAACTCTAGCAAATTATACTAGCATGCTATTTGGAGTAATTGGAAGTAATATTTTCTTTCACATTTTAGAAGTGGAAAACCTGTATTTTTAGTATCTGGAAATCAAATGAGAAAATAAAAGTGTAAATATATAAGCTAGTACTGCTAACATGTTGAAGATAATATATAAACAGGTGGTGTTATAGGACCTCAAAACATTCTGTAGGTCAAAATAAGTTTTGTCATAGTATACATGCAGTTGATATAGAAGCAAGCAATCATTTTGTTCACTTTTATTGTCTCTTTTTTTCATTATACTAAATTTAGAAATCTGCTAGTGAAGCCTCCTGTAAGGAAGAAAACACATTTACAGTAGATGCATGATACTAAATATATACACTCAATAGAATTATAATGTACAGTGAGAGATGAAATTTGAGAGTCAATTAACTACCTAATCCTATTATGCCTTTTCCATGGTATTTCAATTTGAAGCTCCTTTGAATTTTCTGCAGCTTCATATGGAGAGCATCCAACCAGTTATCAGTAGGACTCTGTGTCCATACAGCCTAGCATCATAGCCCCAGATGGGATTGGATGTATCTCTCCAAAACACATCAAGACAATCCCAATTTCTCCAGGCGCCATGACAGTACAGCATGTGACCAGTTTCAGTAGAATTCCTTGAGTATCCTACTGGCTTTCTATGTCATGGCTAGGCCGCATGTTGTGGATGGCACTTGGGTGAGGGAGGGAGCCCTTTGCATTCAAGACACTTGTTTCTCTGTGAGAAAGGCATAAAGTCAGGTTGGATAAAGCAGTGTCCCAGTATGAATTTCCTGTGATGAGCAGTATATGTCCAAGAGAAAGAACTATTTCTTACAGTAGGTTTTGTATTAAATGGCAGAACTCAGCCCAGAACAGCAGCTCCCTTGGAGCCAAAAAGTAGGGCACTGCAGGCATCATAGAACTGGCCAAGCCTTTCCTGGTGAGAACTGTCCTCCAGAGCCTGAGGTTGGTCGGTGGTCCAAGGGTCATTAATAGGTACATCAACAGGTTCTGACACTTAAGACTTTTAGCAGACCAGACCCCATTCAGCTAGGGACATCTGGAGACAATGGACTCCAACAGAGACAAAATAGGGTCACTGTACCCCGGGCAAGGGGTTCTAGGCAAGGCCTGTCGGCAACAATGAGATTGGGTGATTTCCTTATGTCTCTGAGACTATGTGTACTTATTAGGCTTCTACGGGGTTTTTCATGGCCAAGAATCACAGCTGAGAAGCAAGGGAAATATGTGTCACTGGAGGGAGCATTCCTTGCATCCTGCCAGGAATGACGCAGATCCAATTGCACACTTAAATAAAATGCCAGCAAATAATAAGATAGTGACATTGCCAAGCACTTGGTGTTCACAAAAGGGACAGCAAGTGACAGGTAACTTACAGCATGTTGGTTCTATTCCCTCACATCATTCCTTCATTTATTGCTTGAATGAGTTTTCATGCACATGACACATATATATACACACACACATATACACATATGTACACAGTCACCATTGCAAGGGTCCCTGTAACAACACTTTTAGTTTGATTGAACAATACTCTCCAAATCTGTACTCTTATAATCTAGATGGTCAGATGCCCTAATGTTTACTTCAGGATATGCATATGATCCACTCCTACTAAAAGTCTTGAACTTCATAAAAACATGCTCTAATCATCTCAGCTACTTACAAAAGAACTGTCATGAATAAATATTTGTGCTCAGAAAGCCACTTCATCTGAAGTCACTTTGTCACATCCATACTTAAGACTAATGTGAAGTTCCTCGAACATTCGGGGAAAAAATGGAGTGTGCTTAGTATGCTTGATGTTTGATAACCTACTACTCCACAAATATGCTTGAATTTCCTCATAGTACTACAGTTACAACATTAATTGTGAAAATTTTGCTGGAATGCCTTCTTCTTTACAGTAGTAGCTTTTTTCCAAAGGATCTCACATTTTAGTGTAAGTTAGATAAACAGGTTATCTTCAGGTAAATACATTCATTCTTTCACATGAAATTGTATGTCTGGCAGTGATTAAGCATTAATGTCCTAAAGGCAATATTGAACGTCTTTTTATTTTTTTTTTTGTCTTTCCCCCTATTGCTTAAAAGACATGCACAATCTATTCCTCAGTGAAATAATGAGCTACAGTCAGAATCACAGCATTTGGAACAGTACTCTTCCACTTCATAAAGTTAGTACTTAACAACTCTAGTAAGGTCATTCCTGGCAAATTTTGTTAAATCTGTTCTTAACAGCTGCCAATTTTGAATTTCCACAAATTTTCTTAGTAACCTATTTAGTATTTAGAACTTTAGTCTAAGACTTTCCTTGTTTTACTTGAAGTCCAATACTTTTTTTTTAATCTCCATTTTGGACATTAAAAATTGAAACATGTTTTTACATATATTAACTGTCTTCAATTGGCTCTTTCTCAGGCTATACAAGCTCTATTACTATGACATAGGAGCTAGAACTCTGACATTGTTTTAACTTTTTTTCTGGATTCTTCTGAATAGTTCCACATTGCATATCTGAAAATATCATGAATATGAACAGTCTTTGCAATAAAGTGCAAGTATTTTGAGAATGAGAAACTAAATTTCCACTTAAAACAGGGTCAAATTTTGAATATGAAATTCAAGTGAAAAAAATTGTGAAGTTTCATATTATCATAAAACAGATGAATACACACAGTGTTAATTGTGTTGTTTCTGCCAAATTTCATACTGAGTTTCAGCTTCAATTAGTGTGACAGAAAATCGGGGAGTTGTAGCATCCTGTAGTTCCAGATACAGCAAAGTTATATAATCACGTACATTGAAGATACTGTGGAAAAGTATTTTCTTTAAGCAGTTGGTCCGATGAACTGGCTAAGGAAAAATAGGTCAGTGGCTTTTAGATTCCATATTCTCATGGAACTTAAGCTTTTTTTTTTTTTTCCTTTCTTCACGTCTTCACCCATCTTGCCAACACAAAGCTTGCATACCACCTCTGATTTTTATCTCAAAGTTATTTCCTGCACTTTCTGATATAAAATTAAGTTTCTGCATAGCAAGTATAGAGTGAATAGAAGTGAGATGAAGAGATTTGCATTGCCCTCTTTTCTTGCTTACTCGCTCTCTCTTTCTGTCTTCTTTTCTTCACATTACTTCCCTTTTCTCTTTTTATTTTTCACTAGTAACTCATCAAATTCTGCAGTTTCCCTTTCTGCCATTCTCTGTTTTCTTCAACAGAGCTGTTTGTTTTATAAAGTGTTCTCACATTCTATATTCTTCTTCTCTGTATATTCTTTGTGATTTTTAGGACAGTGACAGTGGTTAATTTGCTAAATGCTGATATTAAAAAGTACACTTATTCTGCATTATCCAATTGATAATCCATTCAGATTCTACTCAGATGATACATAGAATAAGTATCCTCACAATATGCGAAATTTAATAGGAGTCAGTAATAATAAGGTTAATATCATTTGTATCTCTAATTACAGTGCTTTCATTATTTTGCTATTTTGATGATTTCTTGTTCATGTATTCAGCCTGTCCGCTAAGATGATTTTGAACAACTGAGAGAATATTTTGTGAATGTACACAATCATATGGGAACTTTTATTCTTTCTTTATGCCTTTTTTTTTTTTATAATTACCTATTGACAGTACAATGTCCTTTATTTTATCTAAAAGTTTGTCCTTGAACAATTTCCAGGCATCGTCTGCTATCGTGCTTTGTGATGATCTTTTCCTTTTCATTGATTCAGCACTTACCTTTGAGCCGTATTTTTCAAATGTGTTGAATTTGCCTTTTATCAACTTAAAAATGTGGATCTCATGCATATTTACAATGCAAGATGCGACAGTTCTAGAAGAGGTCAGTTGTATCAACTGCTCTGTAAGTCCACAAAAAACTCTGTTATCCATCGAACAGGCAGAACTTTGCCATGTGTAAAACTTAGCATATTTTTAAAATAAAATTACCTTCTTACTTTGAAACTAATAATTTAGAGATTTACTAATAGAACTTCAAATGAGATTGTCCTCAAATTAATACTGAAAATGAAGAGAAGTAAAATTCAAACAGGAAATCTTGAGTTATAGTTTTGTGGCTGACACCAAGAAACAGCGGTAGTATTAAAATGATAGCTGATACTATCATAGTATCAGTTTCTCTGATGATCAGATAAGAGGCGCAAAGAATATTGTCTGAAAATCATGTTTCCAGTGTTGGCTGATAAAGATGGTGGATTATATATTTCACAGGCTATAACCTAATTCAAAGTTATTCTCTTCTTCTATTAAAAAGAGAACACAAAAAACTTGCTTGTTTTTCTTTGAATGTTATTTTTCCTTTGATTTACCATGACTAATTCTGTTATCACATTTAAAAAAAAAATGCATATCTTGATGATGATCAACACTGGATTTAATTATTGATAAGGCTGAGTTTTGGCTTGAATATTATTTAAAGATTATAGGGAAAGAATGGTCAAAGTAAAAATTGCAGAGCCCTGACCCTTGACATATGAGAGTTGCATGAAAGGGCGAGAGATGAGGATAGGATAGTTAATATTTTTTCCTCCAAAGAGTGCAATAAGGCAATATTTTACGAAAACAAGTAGTGAAACTAAATCCCTGTGGGAACTGTTTCCCTTGCTTTAGACATACTCAAACCTATATATAAGGATGCTCTTAAAGCAAGTGTTGAACACTGCCTGCACTTCTTCCTTTGGGTTTACCTGAAACTCAGTTCTTGTAATTTATATTTCCAGTGACATTATCGCTGCTGTTAATTTGCTGTGCTAACTTGCTATGCAGCAATATTTATGGAGAATTCTGGGGCTCTGATGATTAACAGACTGAAATTAGTCAGAAAGAGGATCTAACATCTGATGAAACAGAATCTCCAGCTTTTCCTAATGTACACCAAAAAAAAAAAAAAAAAAAAAAAAAAAAAACACCTAAAAACAAGAAAAAAAATGTTTAGTAAATAGAAATAATTTTTAACTTCTGTTAGCATCTGGCAAACAATTTAAACAGCATTTGTTTAGCTTTAAACTCTATAAATAATTTGGTAATAAAAAGCGAATACTACTGTTAAGAAAAATAATATTTTTATGTGCAAAATCATAGAAAATTAATTCAATAGGAAAGAAAGCAGTGCTCAACATTTATTTGGCTTATCTGAGACATGACGATTTTACTAAATATTTTGATAGAAGAGAGAAATTTTTCACCAGACTTTTTTTTTTTTTTTTTAGTTCTTATTAATACATACCTCAGTCTCTATGCAATAAACAGTTATAGGAGAGTACAGCAAGATTCATAAAGTATTTCATGGATAGTAAGTTTGTTACAATTAATGACAATTATTTCAGATAAGAATATATAAATTACATGTTGGGGGGATTATGCTTGCATTAAACTATGAAAAACTGCAATGTTTTCTAATACAAGAAGGAAATTGTAATTCTTCATAATTAGAGATTTGAAGGTACAGCATAATTAAGCGTTGTTTCTTCTGTCAAAGAGTCTGCATTTCTATTCTCTATTTCATATTATCAGTGTTATGGCTTCAATTTCTCTCTAAAAGGAAAGCAAAATATATATATATTTTCCCCTGTGCTTTAGATTTAAAAGATTGTTCTGTTTTGCAATACTTTTTATTTCCTTAGGTTTCCTTTTAGAATTTTCTCATTGCAGGAGACACTAGGAAGTAGGTTAAATAGAACTGAATGTAAGATTTTTACACAGATCAGAGCACTGGGTCATCTCTCCTGTAGTCAATCATACTTCCACAGAGGTTCATACAGAGACCAGAAAAGCATTTAAACCAATCCAAAAGGCCACAAGATGTCAGGTTCTCATTCCAGTTAGATACATTATGATTTCTTTTGTCATGTTCTGACCTTTCTTTAATTAATAGAAGTTAACTGATCTATTATTATTATTTTTTTTTTTTGCCTATGATTGCATTCAAACATATTAAACAATAGGGTATGGCACTTAATATGTGTGAAAAGAAACAGAAGTACTTAAAACATAATTTAGCAACTGCAGTAATTAGTAATTGCACGCATTTAGAGACTCAGTGGAGGCACTTTCAACATTTTTCATATTGAGCAGCATCAACCACAGTAAGGAGTGTCAGTGAAATTACCACTAAGTAAAGATATTTTTTTTGATTAGCATGTAGGAGCATAAAAGTCTGGTCCTTACACATCTGGCATTTCTTTTTAAAATATCTGGAACTCTTAATTAAGATTAAAAAAAAAAAGCTTTTTTGGGGGTTAACCCATCCCCATATGCCGACCTAGCTGCTCTCTCACTCCCCCTCAGCAAGATGGGGTGAAAATACAATGAAGAAACTCATGAGTTTTGAGACAAGAACAGGGAGATACTTCACTAATTACCATCATGGGCAAAACAGATTTGACCTGGGGAAGATTAATTTATTTACAATGAATAACAGAGTGGGGCCTCTACATGAGATACAGTCATTCATGAACTGATCTAACATAGGTCCTTGTCACTAGAAGAACTTCAAGAACTGCGCAAGCACATGTCCCCCCATGTACTGCCATATCCACCAGAAAACATGCTTCTACAGTGGCTTCAGTCTGTGTTTCCTGCCAGAAGTCTGCAGCTTCCTTCAGGCCACTGATTAGGCAAGGGTTTCTTCAATGGACTGCAGTGTGTTTATTCTTACGTGGTATTCCAAGGACTGCAAAGAATAACTGCTTTGTCAAGGTCCTCCCCATGGGCTGCACATGAATCTCTGCTCTGGAACACTTCCTACTCTCCCTCCTTCACTGACTTTGATGACTGCAAGTGTTGTTTCTCTTCCATTTTTCTCACTCTACTCTCTCACAACTGCCTGCAGAACTTGTTACACTTTCTTAAGTATTCTATTAAAGAAGTGATACTAGTGGTTTTGCTTTGGGCAGTGGTGGGTCCCTTTTGGATTTGGCTGGAACTACCTATGCTGACACAGGAGGAGCTGATGACTTCACCTTACAGAAGCCATCCTTGCAATCATCTTATGGCTCCCCCTACCTCACTACCAAAACCTTGCCATGTAAACCCAGTTCACCTTTTCATTTTTAAGCAAGATATTCTGAATTGTCAAAAAGAATAACAGGAGCCAACACTGCCAATCATGTATACACATAGGATGATAAGATAAACAATGAACCAAGTGCTACTTAAAGACAACTACTTGAAAGCATCTTCCTTAGTGCTTTAATGTTTTCATGCTGGTATATGAATCTTTATAAGCACTCACACTAAACTACCTGCTTGAAAAGAAAGACATGTATTTTTTGTTTCTACATTAGAAAGTGGAAATTATATTGAAAATATTATAGATCTTTAATAAGGACTCCAGTTGGTTACTGAATCTTTTTTTTTTTTTTCTTTTTTTTTTTTTCCTTTTTTTTTTTTTTAAATAGGTACCATGAAATTAATACTTCAGTGTAAATTATTCCTCTGTTGGAGTTTCCACATTATAACTGCAGTGAATGTTACTGTTTGTAGCAAAAGCTCTATCACAAGATAAAAACTTCTGTTTCTTTTTGTATACGTCAATTGAAACAACCTATTTGAAGACTTTGAGAGTGAATGAAAAAGCTAAAAGCAAAAAGAGGTTAATAAAAGTCAATATCTCCCCTTTGAGCAGCATCAATCAATTTGAGTGAAATAGATTCCCTGTTTGCCAAATAAATAAAGTACTTTGTACCACAAATGACCTGGACAATTCTTCTTGGGTTTTGTCATTATCAAGAAATACCTGGTGGTAGTTAACTTACATTAACTATTTAACGGGTATATTCATATTAAAATATCTGTTTCTGTTAGACAATTTATAAGAAAATATCAATATTACTACAATACATATTGATATTTTCAATATTACATACTGAAATACATAAAAGTCAATGCAGAATAAAAACTCATATCTGACTAATGTCTTAATTCTGACTGAGCCAGTACTTTGGAGTAGGTATTACGTGCTTTACTTGCAGTGCTAATGCCTTCATAACTAAACGTACACCTAGTGCTGTACTGTTGCCAAATATCCTAGCAATACTACAATAACTGGAAGATTATTCAGTGAAATCTCAGGACAAGGTCTAGTATTCAATAAAGTGTACAAATGACTGTTCTTTTCTCATGCTTAAATGTTAAATAAAAGACACATTTTCCCCTTTGCATTTTGAATTATTTGATATGCACTCCATTTTTTTCTCAGCTAGCAGAAAAGAACTTTTCTGGCTGCCTATGCAAAGTAGAATTAAATTTAGAATAATTCAACTATAGATTCAAAAATGGTAACCTGTAACTAAATGGATAAATAAGAAATGATAAAAGCTGGAGTAACAGGGGACAAACATTCTTCCACCAGTATTGAGTTATATATATGAGTACATCAAGGCTGTGTTAATATGCAGAACCATCTTCTAAATTGTTTAGAACAAAAAAAAACAAAAAAAAAAAAGAAAAAAAAAAAAGAAAAAAAAAAAAAAAGAAAGAAAAATAAAGCAAGTGAACAAATCAACAAAACAAATGAAACCAAAACAACCCAAAGTACTATGCAGATCTATAGAGAGGGAAAATCACTTGCCTGTGATTTTGCACTTCTCAGGGAACTCAGATATGTTTTGCTCAGAAGTAAAGTCTCAAGTAAGCTTCTTCAGGCTATTTGTAGTAGAATGATTCAAACATTCTTCCAAAGCAAAAACAGAGTATGTCAAACCACAATTTTTTAATTATTTTTTTTAATAAATCCCTGGTTTTTTTGGCTACATGCTTTCATTTAGTTCTTTAACTTTTATAACAGGGGAATAATAGTATTACCCTATTACAATGACTTCATCAAAGGATGAGTAATTGAATACATAAAATGCAGTGATTCTGTTAGTATTAGAAAATGAAGGGTGACCTTGAAATCTGTCATAAAAAAGAAAATACTTTGTTTCCATTGTTAAGGTACTTCTGGCATGAATTCTAAAAGAATGAGTCTCAATGATATTTGTATCCTTTTCACTTGTAGCTTGAGAATAAAGTAGATATAATGATTTTAAAATATCAGTGGATACCATTAGGCTGTGACTGAAGAAAATAAACTACTTGAGAAATGAGTGATCATATAGAATAGGAGCAAGTGGATAGAACTCATGAATTTTCTAGAAAATCAAAATTAAGAAATCAATGAGAATACAAGAGAGTGTCCCAAAAGGGAAGTCACAGATCTGCAAATGTACTTGAGATGTATGAGAATAATGACAAATATTTTGAGGGTGGCTGCAAACATGTGAATAACAATATATTGCTATTAAGATAACAGAGATGGGAGAAAAATGTTGGAAATTGAGAGAAAGACTGTTGAAAAAATAAATGAGGAAATGTAAAGTTGCTTTCTAGAGAATACGTTTATTACTTTATCATAGAATGGGCAAATAAATTCAGAATTTGAAAATTCATGGAGTAATGGTAAGTAGAAATAATAAGATTGAGTATTTTACAAGTGCTTAAAGATATTACAGTCTATGCAGCTCTTTCTGTTCATTTGTTTTACCTGTTTTGTTCTTTTGTTTTCTTTTTATTAAGGGGAAATTTCTGTATTCACACAACCACAATTCAGCAAAGAATGCTGGGAAGGCAGACTGGCAAATCTACTGCTAAGTCTTTCTTAAGATGTTTTCCATCCAGGGCATATAAAAAAGACACTTGGTGAAATCTCTCAATTTGACTGAATTTAAAGCTTATATTTTGCAAATATTACAATATCTTTCTCTTTGCATTTAGAAAGCCCTGTGTGACCTTAGGTGGTATATAAGAATGTTGAATCAGATATCACACTTCTGACCCAAGCTACAGCTATAAAAGAAGTCCCACAGTGATGATTTTTTTGAAGTACAAGAGTGAGCCAGTCCACATATCCCATTTTATAATCTTCAATACATATGCTATTTAGTTTTAGAGGTAAAGCTTATAGTCTAGAATCTGAGAAATCATTTGTTTCCATTTGTAACCTATCTTTGTTATTTTTCTCATCCATTATTATTATTTATTTATTGTAGTACAAAAGCTCTTCACATTAACTTCTGATTTAATTTGCTTCCTGTTCTGACTTTAAATGAGCTCCAGTTCAGCAGTGACTGGTCTCAAGTTTAAATCTTTTTTATTAGTAGTTGTGTGTTGATATGTCTGGAGTGTTTCTTGGTAGGTGGTTTTGGGAAAGCAAAACTGAATGTCTTCCACAGGTAATATCTGAAATCTGTCAAAGATCCAAATCAGGGCAAAATTTAAAACACGGCTTCATGTAATAATATTCATAGTTCTAGTGTTAGAGGAATTTATAGCATAGAGCTTCAATCATTTCTTAGAAGATGTAAACATAGATTTGCAAATATTCCAAGGAATGTGTAATAACTCTTCCAGAAATACGTGAGAAAGGCTTTCTTAAAAACGACAGCAAACAAAAACTAAACAAATCCTCTAAATACATTATATTTTCTGGGTTCATATTACCTGTATGAAATCAGTAATTAAGACGAGTCTCCCTTGGCATACTGCATTTAAATACTTTGAAAGTGCTTGGACTGTACATCCTGTAATATAAATGAAACATTAAATGCATATAAAATTTTCAACTACGGCTCAACAAAAAATTAGAATCTCACACTAAACCCATAATTATATAAAGGCAAAATCAGGAAGGTGAAAAAGCAATCTAACTGAGCATTTTGTTTTTCAGTCATAGGGATAAACTGGCGCAGAAAGGACCTTTTCCTTCTAAAAGAATATTTCATTATTTCACTCATCCTTTCACTAGCTTATAGAATGATTTATTTCAACATAAATCTTAGCAGGAAAATAAGCTTCAAAGTACCTGACTGTACATTTTCAAATGATTTTAAAAGAACTACATGGTTCCCAAGCAACATCTATTTCCCTATTTTTTTTTTAATACGTTAAATAACTCTTCATAACACCTTTCATCACGCCAACAAGATGAATGGTTATGTAAATAATAATAATTCAAGGAGGAAAAGAAAATGAAAAAATACATCACCATTCTATAAAAGGCGAAGCAAAATGATACAAGATATAACTGGTAATATATTAATTTATACATATATAAACTCTTGAATTTTGGGGTCATGAGACTATACTTCTCTTACTGCATTGCTTTTGAGAGTAAAAAACAGCATATTTTTAATGATCTTATGTTTGTAAATGTCTAGCAAAATAGCAACATGTCTTGAGTTATTTTCTGAATTCTAAAGAGTCTTAGGTATCTGAACAGCAACAAAAAAGTATTTAGGCAAGAAACAGATATAAAATTCACATTAATTTTCTCTTCATCACCTTATGATGAGAAATATTACAAGCTTCTGGCTGAATTAGGTTAGTTTTCCTTTTTCCTTGAGACAAAAAAACCAGCATACTACAATATCCTTATAGAAGCAGAAAGATTATTTTGTACCTCAGTTTACGGACTTGAAACATATACAAAATTCAAGAACTTCAGGCAGTGGTATATCATGTAGCTGACAATTACAGGATAACATCTATATGTACATGTCTTTAAGTCTAGCCCTTCCTTTTCAGGAAACGTCATGTACATGTGCATGACGGGGGTTTACATGCAGTGCTGGGAAAACCACAAATGTCAGTTGTTTGCCTTCCTTGGAACTCTGCCTACACATACATATGTACAGCAGTGTCAACGGTTTACGGGCTGGTTCAGCTCGGTTCCGTGACGAGCGGGGCGGAGGGATCCGCGGATCCACGCCTCTGGAAAAAAGGAAACAGGGGACCCCAAAATAATTAAAAACAGCGGCAATGATCTGAGGAGAAACAAACTAATTTACTAAGTATATTATCAGAATGCAAGGTAACACACTATAATACAATATAATCAGAATTGAAGTTAATAAATCAAATATAATGAGAGAGAGAATGTCCGAAAGGTGGATAGGCCTCACCACAATGCTGAGGTGAGATGCGCGGTGCAGTTGAGCAGCAGGGAGATGGGAGCAGCGCCCACGACGAAGGGCAGGCGAAAAAGAGCACATCAGGTGAACTTGCCAGGAGTTAAATCTCCTCTCCCTGACCACAAGGTCCCCTGGGGAATGTAGTTCTTCTCTTCTGGGCAGGTACCCAGGACTCGAGCATTAACAGTTAAAGTCCCAGTGCCCCACATGATGTTATGATGTGGAATACCAAAAGCCAAAAATCACAAAACCATGACAAGCAGGACTAGGAACATTTATTATGAGAAGGCTATAACTCTAAGAAATCACCAGACCTGGTAATACCATGGTACCTTTTCTGAAGGAAAAAAATTCATAAAGTGACTTCCTCTGACCTGTAGAGGGTGATGTGAAAGGAACTAAAAGTGCTTAGCAAGAACTTTAAAATTAATGCTTGACAAGAATGCAAGGTGGCTATTCCTTTTCCAAAAGCTTTATATTATGGGTAGGCAGCAGAGTTTCACTAGTAAGGGGCTGCAGGGTTCCCTGCGAGGAGAAGCTGGGGCTGCTACATGCTGGGCAGAGCTGATTCCCATTAGGTCCAGTAGTGAAGGGCAGGAGTGGGCCCAGCAGCCAAGATGGGGGTACTTCAGAAAAACCATCTTAAAAATAGTAAAAAAATGCTAGACAAAGGGAGGAAAGAAGTGAGAAAGGGCATTATGAACACCAAGGTCAGAGGAGGAGTGGAAGGAGGTGCTGCAGGTGCTGGAACAGGTATTTTCCTGCAGGCTGTGCAATACATTGAAGCATATAATCACAGTGTCATTCCAGAGCTCGTGAATATCTCCTGAAGGACTACATCCTGTAGAAAGTCCACACAAGAGCAGGGAAAAAATGAGAGTAAGAAGTAGCAGGAGAGTGCAACTGTTAAAAACTGGTTTCAATTCTCACTTCCCCACTTCTCTCTTTGCCACTTGAGGTGGGAAGAGGCAGATGTGGGAATGCAGGAATGGAGCTGAACCTGGATAAAATGTGGGGGGAAAGTGTTGCTTTTAATTTTGTTTTTATTTCTCACTTACTGTAATCTATTTTAGTTGGTAATAAATTTCATTAGCTTTCCTCTAGTGAAGTTTGTTTTGCCCATGATGGCAAGTGATCTCCTTGCCCTTATCTCCAGCCACAAGACCTCACCCTAAAGTCCCTATTGTAAAGTTTAAATATTGGCTTCTCTGGATGAAATTTACATGTTTTCAGACTACATCAGTGGTCTTTCTAGGTTCTTCCAATACCATTCCAGCAGTTATTACAGAGTAACGTATTTCTGCTGTTAAAGGATTAGATTGATAAATCAGCACACTGAAAAAAAAAAAAAAAAAAAAAAAACAACAACAAAAAAAAAAAAAAAAAAAAAAAAAAAAAAGCAGATGCCATCCAGGGACAAAGAGACTGATAACAGAACTTATTTTGCACTAGGGAACTTTTAGGTTTATTTAACCTTCAGTATAAAGGTTGCTTCCTATAGGAGTCATAAAACAGCCTGTAAATGGGTAACATTTTATAAACGACAAAAGGTGCAGAACATTCCTTTTGTATCTTATTTGAAGTTAAAAACTGCAAATAAGTCATTACAAATGAATAAAACCCACACTGTAAGAAAAAGAATGGTAAATGTAAATGATTTTTTGCATTAATACATATATGTTGGCTGGAAAAAAAAAAAAAAAAAAAAAAAAAAAAAAACCTGTAAAGGGAAGGAAATATATTCAAAAGCTAAAGGCAAAGACATAACCTAGTCTGCCAAATGATTTATTCTGAAAGCAAGCCTAAATGGGTCAAGGGGCAAGTCAACATAAGCATGAACGCACAAGAACGCTAATTCAAATCTACTCAAAGATTTTTGTCTTCTCTGTCCTGTAAGAAAATTGTATTCCTTCTGCACAGTTGACCTCATTTTAGATGCCAAGATAACAGTAATCTGTGGGAAAAATTAGCTTCATCCTTTCGTTCATTCTCCTCTCCATTCCTCCTGCACACTGTGTCTAGCATCTGTATTACTTTTCATGTTGTCACCGTAGCTGGTATGTTGTCACATCTTTTCTGGTCCTATCTTTGACAGTTTGCCAGCAATGTTCTACATTAAACATTAAAGCCTTCCTGCATGATTTAGAGGGGGTTTTACATGCTGTAGATCTTTTGTAATGTTAGAAAGGCTATAGGTGGCTGTTACTATGGTTTCACACTCTCACTTCTGAAGTCTGTATAAATGTACTGCTTCGCACTGATTTTTACCCATCTGTCTCTTCCTATAACATGCTCAAGAATTACTGCTCACCTGAAGCTGTAATAACTCTGACAACACATCACAAAAAAGGCAAGACTGATTTTCTTGGGTGCCGCTTTTTGTATATAAGGTTGCATCTTTTATGTGCAGAGGGATCAAAAGGAAAGCCTAGCACCAAAACACTCAAAATCAGAGATCCAAATTGCCCACCCCTCTTAGCCACAAATAAAGCAGCAAAATGAAGTGTCTTCCAAATAAAGGGTAAGTTAGTTTCTGAATGAAAAACTGAAATTTAAGGTTTATATCCACTTCAATCTGGTGTAAGTGATATGGATGGGCAGATAGACCTCTCGTGTAGTGGGGAGTGGTACTTGAGAAATTTCTTTAGCTGTGTCTGGAGTGTTCACTTCTAACTGAATTGGCTATATCTGTACAAAGAAATCAAAGGAAAAAAATCTATACTATCCTCCCTTTTATATTGCTTAATTACCTGTAGTGCTAGAAGTATTTCAGTTCCAAAACCTTTCATAAAAACCCTTTTGTTAGGTACATACTTGTCAACCAGAGATTTCCAATATCTTCTTGCTTATTTCTTTTGTCCATTTACAGCCTATTAGGACATGAGGAGATATTTTCATTGACATGCTATTCCAATTGCTATTCCTAGGCAACATTTTTGATGATGAAGAATGGCCAATGTGATTTTCTAGTTGCTATATGAAAAGCAACCACTTAAAATCAGGTGGATATTTTTGGCTGCAGCTCAATCCTTATTAATGTATGTTTCATTTTAAGTGTGGTCAAATTACTAAGTGCAGAACCTATAATAATGAACATAATGATGTGAAATAAAGACTTTTAACATAATGAGTATCTAACAGCCACATATCACAGTAATCTCTAAATAACCTTCAATTCACACCATAACATGGATGTTAGTGGTAGAAATTAGAGTCAAAAATACCTATTTGGTCATGTATTTCATGTATTCACTTAATTGTTCCCTAAAGTATATTTTCTAATGCTGTGTGTCATCTAGATTTAAATGTACCTAGCAATAAAGCTTCTACTACTTCCCTTTTGGGACTGTCGCCATGTAATAGATTTCACAATTGGGAATTTTTACTCTATTAAATCTTGGGAACATAATTTACCTTTTTAGAAGTAGAAAAATAAGGAAAACATAATAAAAGTAAAGATATTTATTAACTAAAAGCTAGGAGGAGGCATCACTGCAAATCAGGCATCCTACTTCTCTTAACAGTCCACTGATACTGTTGTCATTTCCTGTTGTGCGAATCAGCTCTTGCATGTTTCATCACATTTCCCTAAGGTAAAGGCAAATTCTACCCATGCCTTTTACTGTGTCATTTAGCCCTTATTTCTCATTTCTTTTTTGTAGCTTCAAGTTTGCCTTGTCCTTGGAAATCAACTACTGAAATGCCTACGTAACAGACAAATTTATTTAAGTTAGAATTTAAAAAAATAATAATATACATGGAAAAAATAGATTTAAAACAAATAATGAGAATTTTGAAGTCTATAAAGATCTCTTAACCTTACAGAGACACTAACTTAGTCCCCAAGAAGGGGAAAAAACTTCAATTAGCAACATAACAAACCCTATCTCTGACTGATGCCTAACTTGCAGAGATCTGTTAATGAAGATAGGCTGTTCTTCAAACTTTTTTCAAAGTAGTTGATCAAGGGCAAACAAGATAATTCAATAGTGGTTAAACAGTTTACTACTAGCCAGTAGGCTACAGAATATGAATTAACAGACAGATAGCCATCCATTCTTAATAATTCCCTTGCATATAACATGCTGACTATCTTGACAGTTATTAAGAATCAACAAAATGCATATTCAGGGATGTAAAATAGCTGAATCACTATCAAACTACGTAGTACAAGGTGCTACGAAGAGCAAAGAAAGACATAAAGTATGGTAAAGGGCAAATGAGGAAAGAAAACGTGTTCAGGTTTATGTACATCTAATAACAGTTTAAAAATAAGTTAGAGTGTTACAGAAGAGAAATATTCAATTTTTAGTAGGAAAAACAGAAACACACACATGCATAGTCCTGGACAGTTGCCAGACAGCAGATCAAAGATTCTCTAGAGCACTGAAAATTTTTGAAATATGCAGGCAGCATGAGGAAGAACTTCTGCTCTTCAGAGCAAGCAGAAAAAACAAGCAGCACACTTAAATCCAGCAATCCCACACTGATTCTGCAGAACAGTTCCTATGATAATTACTTTATTTCCCTACAGCCTCTTTTTCTCCCTTACCTCAATTTCAAATCCCATAATTTTAGGCACTTTCAGCCTCTGCATCCTGGAGTATACGCTCTACAATTAGAGTGTTACTTTCACAGACAGGTGCCTTATCTTGTTGTTCAGCTGTTTTTAATTGCTTACTGTTGTCTTTTCTTTAGTATGCTGAAAGCAGTCTATTTCCCATTATCAAGGTTGTAGTTCTTCAATGACCAGTAATTAATTGACCATCTGCAGCTTGTTTATAGGTCTAGGTCCTTGATTTTCTACTAACTTTTTAAGGCAATTTCTATTATCTCATGCTTAAGTTCTACATCATAACAAGAGACACCTGGTACTAAGCTCCAGTTCACATAGCAGATTCTCAGAACAAGTTGATAACAAGTGGAATAGGTCAGGAAACAGTATTTGTACAGTCAGCAAAAGCTTAAGTTTGCATTTTTTATTGGAACATTGCTTACTGTTCCCATTATTTAAACTAACACTTTTTTGTTTGTTTGCTACATATGAGGGAAGGGGAAAGCGAGAGACTGAAAAGAAAAAAAGACATGTTCAGTATTAGCAAATGAATTGTAAAATTTACTTGTAAAATTTAAGCAGATGCTATACAAACATGTCTAATCGAAGTATTTCTGGTAAAAAGAACTTTACTTCTGCATTTTCAGCTTTCGAAGAATTAATGTAAAGAACAAATTTCATATTTTGGTGACAGCTTTTTGTTTTTGAGTTTTTATATTTAATTGGAGGTCAGAGTATGGAACAGATGCTTTATGTGGCTTGTACTTTTACATAAAATGAGCTTCTTTTTCTTGCTTGGTGATTAAACAGGAATTAACTTGCACCACTCCAAGTAATTTATTCTAGCCTTGGTATTCTTGTAGCTATCTATTCACATTTCTTAATATAATGGTTTATATGACAGTTGGAGTGGAATTCCAAGGTCACAGCCTGAACCAACACATGAGTACATGAGTGCCTGGAGAGGAGTGGGGCTAGAGTCACCCCTTCTGTCTCAGTGATGCTTCCAGGAGTGCATGTGCAGTCTGAGTCTGCCTGGGTTTCCCTTCCCTACACCCTTCCCCTGTGGTGTGAGAGTATGAATGGGAGAAGGCTGCATTATTCAGCTCTCCCCTTTCTCCAAACTTTGCTGGGAGGGGTAAATTAATTCCTCTTTGATATCCTTTCCTATAGCACCTATTTCTCAAATAAAGCCCCTGTCATAACCTTTGTTTGCTCTACAACAGTGAAGTTGCAGTTGTGTTCTCTTAGTCTACTTCATTATTATGTAAGTATAATTTGGGACAAAATATATAAATACATTCATGGAATATTATTCTGGAAGCATCAGTCTCTTTACTATACACACAAATAAAGAAAAACTTTCTCTAGAAATGTCACTGTAGTTAGTTCTAGTCACTTCAGTGTATTACTAGAGGTGCAAATGGAAAAATTCTGACATCTTCAAATTACATCTCCAGTGGCTATTTAAATAATTAAATTGATTTTCTAAATTGATACCTCTTTTGATTTAGTTGTTAGATTAGCTTCACAGTGATGTTTCCAGTCTATCTGGATGTTTGTTACACTTTAATTCACTGAACGACGTTTTCTTTGATAAAACCAAACTGCTAAATGCTAAGTAGATTCTGTTAATATGAAAAACATTAGGCTTTAATAAGCATACTGCTATTTTTAAATTGCTATTAAAGTACTTCTGTAAATTGATTTAATGTATGTGTTTACTTTTAAAATCCAGACAAACTAGTTAGAAGCAAGGAGACCTGACATGCCAGCTGATAACTTTTTAAATTTTTTCCTAGTAAATTTTGGTACTTGGAAAATTAAAGAAGTATGGAACACTCTGGTGTTTCTTTGTATGGGCATAATATAACTTTTAAAGGAATTTTATTTTTATTTGTTAAGTGTAGACAGCAAAACAAGTCAATGAAAAGTGGAATGCGAGTGACTTTTTCCTCTTTATTTAAGGAGGAAAGTTTGAATCTTTGATCAAGCACTGGAACAGGCTGCCCAGTGTGGAGTCCTCATCCTTGGACATATTTAAATTGCAGGCCAGTCCTGGGAATATGATGTAACAACTTATTCTAGATGTCATTTCTAGGTAGTGGAAGAAAATAAGGGTATCAGGAATAGTCACACCAGAAGTCTGTGCTGCCATTCAGCAAGATCTGAAGAGGCTGGAAGCTTGGGTGTAGAGGAACCTTATGAAGTTTACCATGGGCAAATGTAAAGACCTGTATCTGGGGAGGAATAACTATAGGCACCAGTACAAGTTAGGAGCTGACCTGAAAGAAGCTCTGTGAAGAATGAGCTGGATGTCCTGGTGGACAGCAAGTTGATTGTGAGCCAGAAGTATGTGTCTTCTTGGCCCTTGTGGCCAAGAAGAATAAATGGTATCCTGGGATGCATTAATAGGAGCGTAGCAAGCAGATTTGGGAAGATTATCCTTCCCCTCTTTTCTGTCCTGGTGAAGGCACATCTGGAGTATTGTGTCCCATTCTGGGCTCCCCAGTTCAAGGAAAACTGAGAGGGGAGATTTATCAATGCTTATAGATACCTAAAGGACAGGAGTCAAGCTGATGGAATCAAACTCTTTTCCCAGCAAGAGAACAAGAGGCAATGAGCATAAGCTGAAACATACAAAATTTCATATGAACATGAGGAAAAGTTTCTTGAAATTGAGGGTTACAGAGCATTAGAATAAGTCCAGAGAGTTTGTGGAGTCTTCTTCTCTGAACTAGATAATCATAGAATCATAGAAGGGTTCAAGACCTTTAAGATCATCTAGCTCCAACTCCTCTGCTATAGGCAGGGACACCTCCCACTGAACAAGTAACTCAAAGCCCGAATCAGCCTGGCCTTGAATGCCTCCAGGGAAACCAGGTCCACTGTCTCACCACCCTCACAGTAATTTTTTTTAATATCTAATCTAAATCTACTATCTTCCACTTTAAAGCCATTTCCCTTTGTCCTGTTGCTCTGTCCTTCTAAAAAGTTCCTCCCCTGCTTTCCTGTAGGCCCCCTTGAAGTACTGGAAGGCTACTATAAGGTTTTCCCAGTTCCCTTCCTTTCCCTTCCCCAGTCTGAAGAACCCCAACTCTATCAGCCTATTCCTTGTAGGAGATATGCTTCAGCCCTCAGATCATCTTCCTGGCCCTTCTCTGGACCTGTTCCAACATTTTGATGTCCTTCTTGTGTTAGAGCCCCAGAACTGGGCATAGTACTCCAGGTGGGGTCTCTTGAGATCAGAGTAAAGGGAACAATGGATATCCAGAGATTCTCTTCCAATCTCTACAATTCTGTAATTCTGTGATAATCTTGAAAGTCTTTTTCAGTGTAAATGAGTCTATGATTTTATGAAGTATGAAACAATATAGATAATGACAATATGGTTGGGGTCTTGAGTGTGTAATGGGGTACTCAAGTAGAGAGATAATTATTTAACACATTAACCTAGCAGCTATGCAAGCTTGCTATAGGGCATAGTAGTAGTAGGTGGGCATCAAATATACCAGATTTAAATATTTTTGTTATATAAAGACAGGATATGGTTCCATCAGAACGAAATTGGCTGTGTATGCCTTTTAAGCACAATAAAGTTATGTGCTATTCCTTCATGGACAGAATCTCTAGGATTTATCAGTATGTATAAAGTACAAGTAAAACTATTTAATTCTAATCTGTTCTGACAAAATCAGCTATGTCGGATAACTAGGTTCGCATAACAATATTTTGAGTAGGATCATTAATTTTCTCTCTGATTCAAAGCTCCAAACATATTTGAAGATACTTTGTTCCTGAGCTTTTGCAGTAAATATATGAGAGACAAGACTAAGATCGATTTCTAATAGATATCTCTAGACCTTCAGAAACAAACAATGTGTTCACGCCCTATTTTTAGTATATCGCATATTTCTGTTTCATTCTGTAAAACTCAGTTTCATAGGCTTGAGTTGACTTCTACCAGAGTAAAGACCATTTGGAAAAATACATGAAGTAACTGTTATGTTTTAGACCCACAGGAGTTCCAGAAATGCTAGGCAACAAAAAAAATGCCAGGAGTGCTTTAATGTGATTCACCTTCAGCAGTGTGACACAATGCCTTCTGAGAGATTAGGTTTGCAGACTGACATATACATTGTAATGTAGTTAAGATGAAGAAGAGGTTGTAATTGATCGGAAGACTGCTGAAGCAAGATCTGCCTACTGTGGCCCTGTTTTTTTTCCACATCCTTTCAAGTGGTTTATAAGAGCAGACTCCCACACACTTTATGGATATTTCACAATGTAGAAGGTGAACAAAGTTTCTTAAAAAATTTCTTTCAAATGCTTCCTTTTGTTTTTCCTATCTGTGTAAAAAAAAAAAAAAAAAAAACATTTCTTGTGGTTTAAGAACAAGTTACTTTGTGGATATTAAATGGAGCTGGATACCAAAACACCTTAAACATAGATGTACACAATTTTACACTTTAGAGTCTGTCCCTGTTCTGTGGGAGAGAGGATGCTTTTGGAGAGAAGTCAGGCAGGTTAGTGCAGCAGTCTGGTAAGTAGTTTTGGTGCTGAGTCACATGCAGAGTCTGCTGGGATTTTGAGGAGACAGTCCTAACACTGGTTAGGCATCCTGAAGCCCCCTCAGAATCTCACAGGTTCTCCTTTTGCTGAGTCCTCTGCGGAATATCTTCTGCCTTTTCTCAGTTACTGTGGGTATTCTTAAGCATCTTCTTCTGTAGGCTTGGATACAGAATATCTCATTGATGATTATCAATTTGATATCTCATCAGATTGAACTATATTGATTTGCTTTTGCAGTTGGCTCTTACTCTGCTTGCTCTATGTATCTCCTTAAGCACGCAAAAATCAACTTTCTGTTGTTTGGAGAAGATGGTTGATCATATTTTTTTTACTACAGCAGAAAGTTGGTTACATTTCAGGGGCTGATTATAGCAATTAGGCTAACTAGGCCAGACTTGTGCTAACTGCTATACTATTCCACTTCACTATGAGATCTGAATTGTAAAACAGAGTGGAAGGGGAAAAAGGAGATTATTTCCTTTCTGAAGAATTGTGAATAAGACATTTCCTTAGTTTTGTTTGTTTTGTTATTTGTTTGTTTGTTTGTTTTGTCTGTAACAAATATATGTACCTTTCTATGTGTGTTGCTGTCTGTCTTCTGCCCTAAAATCACTGACAGTTCTCCCAGTAAATGAATGATTTACTGTAAATAAGTCTGTTTATTAAATTCTTGCTGAGCACTAAGCTTTCTGATCTTCACAACTCTTTTTGTTATAGAATGGGTCATTGAGGAAATTGTTACATATCACAAGGAGATGTTTTCCTTGTTCTTTAATACCCCAGCTGCAAATGCACTTTATAATTAAATATCAATACAGTATGAATTTGAAAAGCCTTTTTTTTTAATATTTAAAAAATTAACCTTTATAACACATGATTCTTTACTAATTCTATAGCATTTGAAGTTTACTTCTTATCTTCAATAAGCAGGAGATAGCTTTGGACCCTTTTCACTTTCCCTTTTCATGCAGAGGATCTAGCATAGAAGTTTTGTGTCTTGGTCTCAGCAAGTTTCTGTGCACTAGAATTACAAAAAAGCATTTGTGAATCTGGATAAGAGGTACACTTTTCCCACTGACTTCAGTGATTTTTTTAAAATTAAAAAGAAGTCAATGTTAACTCACATATCTTTAGATTTGAAAATAAAATTCCTCACAGGATTCATGAGCTGTTTTGTTTTTCTCACAGAACTATTTTTGAGTAATTGTAAAAAGATTGAACAATTGTCTAATACATTTGCTTTCAATAGCAAGTGTCATGGTTCTATGTTTTTGTTTTTTGGGTTTCAGTATTCCACATCAAAACATCATGTAGTGCACGGGGCATTAAAGTGTTAATGCCCCAATTCCAGGTACCTATCCCTGTGCATTACAGAAGTCACGGGATCTGGCCCTTCTGGGTGAGGGGGGCGCTCTCTTGCTGCCTTGCAGTGGGTGCTGGAGGGTGCTTTCCTAGCCGTTTCAAGCTGTTCAGGTTTGACTCGGTCCCGGGAACTCTCTCTCATCTTGTCTGATTTATTAATCTCAATTTCAATTAAATTGTATATATTGTGTTATCTTGCATTGCGATATTATAGTAAAATAAGTTTTCCTCCATAGATTGTTGTCGCTGTTCTTTTTCTCCCTTCCTTCCTTCCCATTTTTGTGGGACTGGGGTGGGGGGGGGAAGGCCAGAGGCCTGTTGCCCCCTGTAACGGACATAGATTGATCTAGTCAACTCCGTGACAGCAAGGAATCAAACTTGGTTTTGCAGAAGGACTTTTCTATGCACATAAATACCCTTAACATAAATGGCTTTTCACAACTATTCAATTAAATATAACATTTCTAGAAAAAATATAGATGCCATTAATTTAATTCATCTCATGTGTTACTTGCATATTTTTTCCCATTTGCACCCTCTGACACAATTTTATGAAGTATAGTGTGATACTTCAGTGGGAAATCCTCTTGTTATGAAATCCAGTGTGCTTATTGTTAAAGTATAAACAGACTCATCAACTCTTTTTGAGTTTTGATAGTGTCTCTGATTTTTTGCTCACAGTGTATGTAGTATCTTCTTTTCAGGGTTAAAGGTATGTAAAACTTCATGGAAAAATTATTGAAACAGGAAAAAAACCAAACCAAAACAACAACAACAAAAACCACAACAAAGCATATCATCCTGTGTGTGGTTTGCTAAAAATGTAGTACCTACTAATCCCAGATAGAGAACATTTCTTCAAGCATACTCCATGTTCACAATCATCCTAGTGGCATGAGATATCTTATCTGCTCTGTAGGGAGTTTGTAAAATGTGGTTATTAGTGGGAAATAGCTGGAACTAAGGAGTCATGCAAGTAGAGTTATCATTTAATGTTCCTGAAAGTTAGAAGATTTTATAGTCATCATTTCTATACTTACATGAAATGTGACATTGCTTGCTAAATCAATGGAAGTTACAGTATTGGGGCAACAGTAGTTGGATGGATTGATAGATGGACTGAACATTAAATATTTTGTTACCTTCCATTTTTGGGGGAAGAAAGTTTAGTTATTGATTCTAAAACAAAACTAAAACAAAATAATTAAAAATCCACATTTCCCCAACCATTAATTCTACTTTATTTCAATGTTATTTCTATTAAAATACTGATTTCTTATTGCCCAAATTTAAAAACAAATATTACATGAATCTTTACATTCAGCATTCTCAGGTTTAGATTTCTCCTATTTGGAATTAACTTGAATATCATATTTAAAGAGGAAATCTTCAGAACAATTCTTGATTGTCTGAAAATGAGGAGAAGGGAAAGAGTAAGGTTTGTTATTTTCTTTCTCTGAAAATGAAGAAAAGAGGTGAATTTTAAAATATTTAACACAAGAATAAACTTCTTAAATCCAAACAGTCATGAATATTCTTTTATTTTCATTTCAGAAAAAAAAAGTCTTGATACAACAAACAAACAAAAATCTTGTGTGTCAATTGTATCAAAAGATGAAAGGTACAAAAGTAATTTAAAAGGCCCTCTCTTTGAAAGCAGATGGAACTTAGCAATTTAGAATGTCATCTCACAAGGTCCTGCTTCAAACAGTACTGTTGGACAGCACTATAGCACTAGAAGTGTTACCAGAGGTAAATTCTCAACTGTTGTTTTTCTGGAGCTCTGACTATTGATGCTTGGAACCATCTCTGAGTTTTAAATGAGGTTGAACCATTTCTGATTTTGATATTACCAAGGATGCTGTTACCTGCAAAGTCAACAATTTGTCACTGAATAACAGAAGAATAGTATTTTTGTGATCTTTGAGATCTCAGTGAAATACCTCAATAATTTCAACATTAATCATTACTGATATTACATATCTGCACAAGGGTAACATCATCGTGGCTGAAACTGACTATTGTGCCCAGAGCTAAGATGATCTGTACTATATGTTCCCTATCTTCTTTTTTTCCATGTCTCCATCTGTAAAGACAGGAATATATGTTAAAAGCAGGTTCGGGAATAGGTGGCCACGCATTGCAATTGTAAAAATTTAATGTCACTCTTAACAATATTCAATTAAAATTTAAGGTGAACAGGAACAATAGAGAATGTCTTGTAATATGGATGAAATTATTTATTTTCTGCTTAGTTTTTTCATTCTAAGCAGTATTCTGAACACTTTGTTATTTAGATGCTCTTAGGAGAATACCTACAGATTTTTTTTTCCTCTAACCAAATGTTTTTAAAATAATTGCTTTCTTGTTTTTATTATTATTTTTTTTTTTTTTTGCAAAAACTGTTCAAAGTATAATCTCATAAAATCACATTCCATGGTTTTAGTCCAACTAGATTCCTACCTTTCTCTTCATTGAATGTTTTAAATTCTATTTTAACTTCAGGTAGTCCGAAATTTTTTCTGTTGTCTCCCATGAAAGCTAATACCAAAGGGAGATCAATAACATTATTTTGTTGCAAAATGTTGACTGAACCTTAACATCCATTGAAATAAATATTTTCCCAGCATGTAATTAAATAGAATGTATTATTACTATTGTTATTCCAAAGTGATCACTGGAATAACAGTCACGATCTAAAACATCCTTTAACAGACAGAAATAACCTTTGAGCTAGTATTCTTTGTCATTTATCTTGACTAAACATTTAAATAAATTTTAAGCAATTACTATTCCCTTTCTACTGTAGTTTCAGACCCCTAGTGCTTTCTTGCCAATTTGTGTGTGTGCTCACTGAAGCTTTTTTCCCCAGATCCTTCATTAGTTTCTAAAATTATACTGTGTATTTTAGATTAAACTCTACAGCCTAGAATTTATTGCAGATACATAGTGAATATGGTACATAAGTGGGGAGCTTTTGTAACCTTGACATAAAAGTACATCTCATGCAGAGTTTTTTGCTTGCCTAACGGTTTCTATCATTTTCAGTTTGAGGATTTTAATATAAATAAGCTTTCATATAAATATAATATAAGCTTTCAAAGAGTATCCTGATAATCAGTATGTTGATAATGTCTATCTGATAGGATCTAAATTTTATTAGTGTAATCTTTCTACTGAGATTAAGACTGACTCTGAATTTCCTATCTTATTTGTTTTATACTCCCCTCAATTCCTTAAATAGTGTGAGAATCCCTATAGCCGTGAAAGATGCGAGCTTTCATTTTATTTAAAATGTGGCAAATTTGTTTCTGTCACAATATAGGGAAATAATGCAATGGACCAAATGCATTTTCATAACAGATAATGCAAGAGCACACAATGAAAAGAAACTGATTATGGTTTCGAACTTTGAAGAAAATTAAGAAAATATATGACACAAAAACTATTCAAATAGCTTGTTTTGCAATAGAAAATGTTTAAAAGAATTTAAGCCACCTTTCATGAAGCATATATTTATATATATTTTTGTGTGTGTGTGTCTTCTTTGTGATGAAACTAGTACATCAGATTCTTCCAAAAAGGAATTACCTACTGAATTTTATTAATTTATCTACAGACATGTCAAAATTTGAATATATATAACGGATTTTAACATAGTTCCCTCAGGAAAAACTGACTTGCAAATCATCAAGCATCTGGTGGAATTTGCATTTGAGGTAGATTTTCTGTTACTTAAAAAGTCTGTTCTGAGACATAAATCTGCCTAGCCATGAAAAATATGCCACAGGTTTATCAGCAAACGTGTTCCCTCATCTTCAGTTTTAGGATGCTCATCCAGTATTTTTAGTATTTGAGCACTACTTTAACTTGCCGAACAGTTAAGATTGTCAGCAGAGTACATCTTCACTTAAATGTTGTGCATGCATCTTTTGAGGAACTTGGTTTTCCTCCTGATTCTTTATGTTAGTGTACGTAGGAGCAGTTTGGGCTACAGCAGTCTTGTTTTCTTTTCTGATAAATTGTGAAAGATATTCTGCTGTTCAGCAGAAGACCATAAGACGACAGCACTTCAATAATACTTAGGTGGGTTTGTATTGAATGGGGCATAAACTGCAACCAAACTGAGGTGCAATCTGAAGGTATTCCCTAAATTCAAAACATTTATGAATCCAACCCAGCCATTTTCTGTGTGTATTAGAGGGGAAGGACAAAAGTTTCAGGAAAATAGAAGTTTCTTGATGTTGTAAGGTCTCTTATTTAGGAAGAGTCTTAGGTTGACCACAGAAGTTGTTGAGATGTCTTCCTATAAAACCAGTGATTTATTTTTCAGGCTTGCTCTTCACCTAAACTGTAAGCAACACATGGAAAATGGTTGAGTGGTCTTTAAGCTTCACATATCGTTTTTTTGGGTTTTTTTTGTTTTTTGTTTTTTTTTTTTTTTTTTTTGAGGCTACAGAAACACTGTGATTTGCAGGCCAACTAGGCTTGGAAAGACCTTTACCTTAAAAACCTTTAATCACAATATTTCAGTATTTTATTCAGTGTTTTACCTCATTATGCTCCTTTTTGTTGTTGTCGTTTCCTGGCAGTAGAGGTCAGCAAGGGATGTACATCATTTCTGCCTTGCTCGTGAATGGGAACGCTCTTCTCAAGCATGTCTGTTACAGCTTGATAGTACAAAGCACTCTGGCTGTATTCCTTGAAATAATGGGCTTACATTTGGACCTAAGATCCATTGGACGCTTTTGCTAATTATGAACTTACTTGACATTGAATTTGTAGGTGTCTTTAAAGATGAAGAAGAAATACATTTTAATGACTCACTGCATTCTTGAATGTATATTAGAAGGTTGGAGGTATTTTGGAATTTGAAATTATTTTGTCTCAAATGGGTCTCGAGACTGCAAGCTCAGACTGAACTAAATTCACACTGAGAAAATGAGCAACAATACATCTCCCATATGGATCTCTAAATTATTGAACACAAAGAAGAATGTTTTGCAACTTTGACTGGGGAATTGTTAATCAGGCCCATAATAGTATGTAGGTCAAAAACCAATTAAAAGAGCCTGACTAGAATTTATGATTAAGCAAGTATTAGAAACCATGCTTATTAAATAAAAAGATGGAATAGATTCATAAATATGAATTATTATTTATATTCTTCTGTGCTCTGGACACAGTATGACAGTTTGTGCAGCAATAAAGCAGTTAAGTCAGAGATCAGTTACTAACTTCAGGACCAGAAAAATAGTTTGGCTGATGAAAGCTTATTCAGACCTTGACAAATACTTGGCTGCCACAATAGTTTATTTGAAATGGCTTTTATTTTTGTAACTGCCAAACAAATAAACTATGTATAGTGTTTTTAGTCCAGCTTTGAAGTTCAGTCTGTTCTGGCAAGGCACTGTTACTTCAGAAGTAATGAAAATACAATCCCTGCTGTTACTTATCCTGCCGAACCATTTTCTTATCGCAAAGGCTTGCAAAACAAATGAGCAGTTGGATATCTGTCTGTAAAGTTCTGTAAAACTGCACTACTGTGACAATAAAAACAAAAACAAAAACAAAAACAAACAAACAAAAAAACCATAGCAAAAACTACAACATTTTGAAATGCACAAAAAATATAAAGAAGAAATTACATGCCTTATTCTTGTATTTTGATCCTGACAGGCATCCAGTACCACATAACCAGTCATTTACTCTCTCAAGGTAGAAGGAGGGAAAGGGATAAGAAATGTAAAAGCACAAGAAATTATGCATGTGTGCACAAGTAAAGAAAAACAAGGAATTTGTTTACTACTTCCTATGGACAAGCAGGTGTTCAGCCACTCTCAGGTCTCATCACTCATACTGGTTTCCCAGGAAGACAAATGCCATCACTCCAAATGCCCCCTTGTCTCACTCCAATTTATAGGAGGAAGAGGAGATCCTTTTTAATAGATGTTTACCTGGCATGAGATTAAAAAACAACAAGTCAAACATTGGTCCAACCAGTTTATTACAAATCCTAAACAGGGAGACAGGAAAGGGAAGAACTGCAACTATTATGAATGAAGGTGATGGGGAAGGAAAGGAGAACGATACAAAAAACGGAAAATAAGCAAGAATTACATGAAGCAGAGATAATCACCACCAGGACCAAGCAACGGTTCTGTTGCATGCTGTTTTGAAGATCTGAGGCAAAAGTACAGGGAGAGAGGCAGCAGCAGTATGTCCAGCTGTATGGGAACTACTGAATCAAAGCCTGAACCTCTGATTGACCATCTGAGGCAAGCAATGAGTCAGCCCTGGGAGCACAGGTGAAGGTAATTCACCTGTGCTACTGGAAGGGGTGGAGCCTGGCTCCACCTCTCTTAAACTCCATTTAAGAGCTGACTACTACTAGGGAAGGATCTCTTTCAGAGATTGCTCCTTTTGGAGTCTTCTTAGTGAGCTCAGGACAAGAGTTAGTTTTCCAACCATTCTTCTTTGGTGTTGTAACTTGTTAGCCTAACATTCCTATATATTTCTTAATTATAATGTCTGTATATTCATTGATTATACACTTGGCAAGCCAGCAGGCCAAATATATTAAAATTTACATCTTGTCCGTTCTATGAAATTTCTATAAATGGGTCAGGGGGCGAATATTACCCGCTGGATAAAATGATTCCAGGGCAGATCCAAGGATTTATGGGATCTCCCTATTATGAACTAGTGGTTATCATTGAAAAATGGGGTTCCCTACGTGTTATGGGAAATATCTCTCCATATCGCATAGCAGACTACTTTCAGGGACTTTGCAAAGATATATTTATCCCAAAAGAACAAAAATTAGCTGCCTCCACAGTGGTCTAGCCACTATTAAATGCTCTAAATCATGCTGAAATGAGGAATAACACTTTAGAAAATTAAAACCAACTTTTGAGAGACTATTGAAAAGTTAGAGCAAGAACTTGGCATATTAACATGAATGAAACCAATTCTGTATCTTTCAATAGGTCAAGTTTACAACATTTCAATAGACAATGACCAGACTCATGAAACAATGGACTTTGTTGATGAGGAAAATACAAATTCCAAATTAGATCTCAAAGCTCCGATTGCAACAGATCCGCTAGAGGTCTGTCCTGTTGTAACTCAGTAAACAAAGAAAGTACAGGATAGACTGGAAGGGGTGCTGCTGGATCAGTGGCCCCCTGCCCAGACTCACTTGCATGTAACAGCCCAGCCATATACGGCAACAGAATTGATGGATTTAGTACAGCAATTTCAGCAGAAGCCTAGAAGAAGCGTGCCAACTTGGTTACTAAAACTGTGGGACTCTGGGGCAGAAAGTGTTATAGTGAATGGTCTGGAAATATCCAAGTTGGCCACCATGACTGTCCATCCTGCCCTCAAGCAGAGGTTATGTGCTGGTGTTCAATATCTTAATGAAAACCACTCTATGATAGAATGGTTAATGGTGGCCTGCCATATGGTATGGCTGAATAAATCTGATATACCTCTATATACAGGGATATGGTCAAATTCTTAGCAGGGATGAGAGACTTGATTCTACAGCAAGCCCGCTCTCATCTGTATGGCACTTTGGTCTCTATATTAAAACCCCTGGTGGGCTCAGAAGTGGGAGTCCAGCAGGCTGTCCAGTTAGTGGCCGACCTAGGAGAAACAGAACGCCTGTGGACTAGGGGCAACATTTGGACATTAGAAGAAGTCGAGGTCCTGCTGGTGATTGAAACCAAGAGGCCAGCTACTCGAGCTCCTCAATCGGGACCAATAAGGGTTTCCTGAAAACAAATGTTTAATGATTTAATTTGGGCTGGGATCCAATTTACTAAGATTGACTGCCAGTCCAATCATGTCCTTCTCCAGCTTTGGAGACAACTAAAGGACAATCAAAAATTTTCAGAACTCCCTAAGAAACCTAGGGTTAAGAGTTATAAATAGGCTACCAACTACAACATGGAATTTAGAAGACTTCATATTCCCCAATAGGAAAAAAAACTCCTCAGGTGTCTTGGGCCATGATGCCTGAGCCACCAGAGGCAAAAGAATTGGCCATAGCACAATTCATGGTGTGACAAGGGATGTTAGTCCTCCTAGGGCCTCCAGAAGGGACCGGATGCCCTATGTAGAATTAACAATTTATTGGTCCCGAAAAAATATTCAGAGAGTTATGGCATTAGCGGACACTGGAGCAGAAACATCAGTTATCTATGGAGATCCGAACAAATTTGATGGAAACAGAGTGATGATTGGTGGTTTTGGGGGACAGACTATTCCTGTCACCCAAACATGTTTGAAATTGGAAGTTGGGCGTCTCTCACCCCGGGAATACAAGGTGTCTATTGCCCCAGTCCAAGAATACATTCTGGGCATAGATATTCTATGGGGTCTGGCTCTCCAAACAACTGTGGGAGAGTTCAGACTTCGACAGAGATGTATCAGTATCCGGGTGGTGCAGGCAATATTAAGAGGCCATGTGAAACATGGGCCTGTTTGCCTGCTGAAACCGTGCCGGATTACTAACTAAGATAGTATAGACTCCCGGGTGGGCAAGATGAAATATCGAGAATGGTGCAGGAATTAGAAAAAGTGGGCATTATAAGACCTGCACACAGTCCATATAACTTCCCCATATGGCCAGTGCGAAAGTCGGATGGCACGTGAAAAATGATAGTAGATTACAGAGAATTAAATAAGGTCATGCCGCCTATTCATGCGGCCGTACCCAATATTGCCTCCCTAATGGAGACATTGAGTAGGGAGATAAAAACCTATCATTGTGTCCTAGATCTAGCAAATGCGTTCTTCAGTATCCCAATTGCTGAGGAATTGCAAGATCAGTTTGCGTTTATGTGGGGAGGCAGGCAGTGGACCTTTCAGGTCCTGCCACATGGATACGTGCATTTGCCAACATATTGTCATAATCTAATGGTGCGTGACCTGGCTAATAGGAAAAAACTTGATGATGTTAACTTATATCATTATACTGATGATCTCCTGTTGACATCCAACTCACAGGACATGGTAGGACAGGTGGCAGATTCATTAACTGCCTACTTGCAACAGAGAGGATGGGCTATAAATCCTCAAAAGGTGCAAGGTCCGAGCCTGTCCGTAAAATTCCTTGGGGTGGTTTGTTCAGGAAAGACCAAAGTACTACCCAGTGCTGTCATAGATAAGGTTCAGGCGTTCCCAGTCCTTGCAACACCGAAGCAGCCACAAGAGATTCTAGGTATATTGGGTTATTGGTGTTCCTTTATACCTCTCCTAGAGAAGCTGCTAAAATCTGGCTCCACCTCTCCTAGACCCCATTTAAGAGCTGACTACCAGTAGGGAAGGATCTCTTTTGGAGATTGCTCCTCTTGGAGTCTGCTCAGTAAGCCCAGGGCAAGGGTTAGTTTTCCAACCATTCTTCTTTGGTGTGATAACTTGTTTAGCCTAACTTTCCTGTGTATTTCTTAATTATAATATCTGTATATTCTTTGATTATACACTGGCCTTGGCCAGCAAGCAAGTATCGGGAAGAAGTCACAGAGCCAGTCTGGGTGGAAGCAGCAGGACTCAGGTAGCAAGCTCAGGAGAGTTCGTCAGCATACAGGAATTCCGTAGTGAGGAATCTGGTGGCAGGCACCTTTGTTCTTCTTCAGCATGCAGGTAGAGCGCAGACCAAGTCCAGAAGGGAGAGAGGCAGGTCGTAAGGCTTCTCATGTCAGAAACCTCTTCTTTTTCGCGAGGGATCTGTTGCCAGAAAATCCTAACCTCATGGTTGTAGGTTCCCTTCTTACCCTTCTTCTGCCAGCATGGCATTCCTGGGCGCTTGGGTAAGAGTCATGTGCAGCACCTCCTGAGGTGGCTGTTTTCCTCAACATGAGCCCACACAGAAGACTGTTTCCTGGACATTAATTTGAGGATTCTCTCTCTCTTGTTGCCCCTGCCTTGTCCACCTGTGTCCCTCAGACAAAGAACTTCTCAACCAGTGCCCAGGACTTGTTTGGACTTGTCTATCTGTGTCCCCAGCAAGTTTTGAGACAGTGATGTGAAAGAATAATCTCTTACACCCTTCCTCCTCTTTTACCCCAGCTTTTATTGCTCTGCATGTTGCCATAGGGTATAGAATATCCCTTTGGCTATTTCTGTCTCATCTGTCCTGGGTATGTCCTCTGATGTCCTTGTGAACTCCCAGCCTCCTCTCCATCAGGGCTGCATGAGAGAAGTTTTGCCCCTGTGTAAGCAATGTTCAGCAACAACTACAACATTGATGTGTTATTTTCATCAAAAATTCAAAACATTTTTACAAAGAAAATTAACTATCCCATCACTCTGAAATTATTTTTGATAAGCAAATAAAAGTGGCTAGCATATCTCTTCGTCTTATCCTCACCTTTTATCTCCAATTAGAATTAAACATGATTTTCCTTTATTTGAAGCTAAGAATAATTAAAAAAAAAAAAAAGCTTGGACATTCAAAGATGTCACTGCATGCAAAAAGTATTTATATTTCTATTTTTGAAATTTAGCAAAGATGCATTTCACTTAAAAAATTCTGTCAATGTCTTTTGAAAAAAAACAAACATCAAGAAGAAAAGTCATGCTAAAGATAAAGCATTCTCTTGGGCTGCAAGCTGACAATGAGTTCCAGATAAATTCAAATTAAGAAATCCCAGGTGTAAGATTGACACTGAAGAAACTGTCATGCATGAAGTGTATGCAGTTTATCAGGATTATCAATAATGTTGCTCAAGCTGTGAAGAGGAGATTTCAGAGAAAACTAAGTGAAATAACTGTGTTTTGAAGGAATCACAAGGCGAAACTTTTGTCTAATCACTTTTAAGGGCAATAAGCTCATTTCTTCCATAAAAACACAGTAAATATATATATTTTTTTCTTTTAACCAAAATACATATGCTATACAGAAAAAAAGATATTAAGAGAAAGAAGTGCATATCTGTTGAGCTTTTGAACATTATCTTGATAAACTATTTTTTTTCTGTTACTGACTTGTAATAGGTATCTATACATTTATTCTCAAATCAGAAGTCTAAAATAGATTATGAATATGCATGCTTTATATTTGAAATAGTTTGGGGAACAAATCAAACCATCAGAGGAAGGCAGTTTCAGATTAATTAATTAAGAAGAATTGATAGCAGTGTTTTTTGATGTGGCCCTACCAACGTCTTCACAAGATATGTCAGTGCAGCATAAGTGTTTTAATTCATGTTATAAATAGTACACAGGCATAGTATAAATGATGGTGTTTTGTCAAAAACAGAGCAGACTGAAAGCTAAAAGAATCAGCAGTGACTAAGCATACTGCTAATAGTAACAGCACATGAGTTGTACTCTGGAACTGAATTTGAAAACAGACTTGCTGTGTTCTCCTTTCCAACTCTGGACCTGAGAAAGGACGATTATCTTTTGTGTGTACTGTAATTGTGTAGTTCATGTTATTGATACTTTCACAACATGAAATTGAATGTAGACATGTGCAGGATGTCCTGGTTGTAGCATGAGGCATATTGGTACATGTGAAGGTACAAAACCTGCTAAAATAGTGTTGGAGGGCTAGGAAGAGTGGCAGGATCTCAGCCCAGAGTAGACTTCAACAAACCTATTCATATAGAGTAACTTTTTTCAAGTAGTTTCCCTTTAACTGTGCCTGGTCATTGCCATAGAGCATGTTAAAGAGAAGGACCGGGACTAAGCCAGGAAGTCGTCTGATACAAAGTCAGCATGGACAATCCCATGTTTAAGTTATTTGTTCCTCTTTGATGTATCAGTATAATTATGAACAATGGGGCTAGGGCCAGTGTCAAGCTGCCCATTGCCTAGATTCCTCCTCTGATTAAATAAAATTCAAAGCTCATGCAACAGGCTGCCGTTCTGAATCTCCTGAAGTGTCAGCGTTTCTTGACTGAGTACAGGGAGCAGCACTGGCATACATTTTTCCAGCTCTCTGAAGTGAGCTCAAGACATATGTAAAGAGTAAACGTAAAAACAATATCACTCTTCCCGTTATGGTATTTAACAATCATAAATTAACATTGCATTAACACAATCAGATGAGACGGATTTTATAATATCCCCTGTTCTAGGGAAAGTAGATGCACAAAGATCTACATTTACACTTTCTGCTAATTCATTAATTGCAACTGTCAGGCCAAGTGCTGTTTGTTTATTTGTTTGTTTTAATATCATATTTCAATACCTATATCTGTTATTGTCACTAGAGCCATGATTCCTGGCATAGTACTGAACTGGATTCACTATGCATTGTCTAGGATATGAGTTTTCAGTATTCTATATAATTTCAAGTTAGGTGTGTGGAAATAAAATATGCCTCACTTAATGTAAAGTCAATAAATGTTTTTGTGTATTTGAGAACCTCGATTTTTCTTTCTCCTTTTTTAGAAACTTTAAATAATACCATATACGCCTGAAAATAGGCAGTTTTCATTTTAATGGTTCCCCAGGGTGACTTTGAATTTTCTTTAGATATCCCTCCAGAGAGACAGCTGGAGGCCATGTGGACACCCTAAAGCATATAAAATGGCGCTTAAAGCCTATTCTTAGACAACTGAGCCATTCTTGAACTCATTTTATTTACTATTATAATTTTACAGGAGATGCCAAACTGAATAGAGCAAGCACCAACTCTGAAAACAAGCTATACTTCTCTATTAATCCTTTTTCATGTACATGCATTTTCCAAGGCAATTTTTTTTTTTTTTTTTTTTTTTTTCCAGCCTCTTAGCCATATAAGTTTCCAAACCAGATTTTAGTTGCCTTTGGCCTTATGAGAGCTGTCAAATCACACAGAACTGTACCATCTTTCATTTTATACTACTAGGAGAAATGTTTTTGCTCCTGAAGTATTTTCCATACCATTCATTATCACCTTGTTTAGTTTATTCTTTTGAATATCATTCTTGTGACTATCCCCTTCTCTAGTCTTCTCGACAACTACTATATTTATTTATTTATTTTAGGTTGTTAGCTATGGCTCTTTACCTATAATAAGTCACAAATTATCTTCCTGCTATTTCTAAGCAGTTTTGAAAGTCAGTTTGTCATCTGGCTAAAACAGACCCTGAAAATGTCTAGCTATTTCAGAAACGATTGTACCTCTTTTGTATATATTATACTCCCTGTTTAGGTGGCTTGTTCTGGACAAATAAAGAGATAGTGTGAATTCTGACTATCACAGTATACATAAACTAAAAGGAAGAACATGCAGTATAAGTCCGCTGATTTAACAGAGCTGAATTTTTTAATTCTCGGTAAAGACAAATGCATGCATTTTGATTCATATAGTTATTATTTGAGGCAACATAAAGGTGTGACACAAGCCATTCAACTTCATGTCTTCGATGAAATAAGTGATAATAAAATCTGAATTAGCATGCACAAAAATATTTAAATTAAAAATTGACCTTGAAATATCAAATTTGTCTTGTATTAAAAATACAAAATGTAAACCCTGCAAAATTTCTGTTGTAATAAATCAGTCAAAGAGAAAATCAATATTTTATTATCTATGATTATTTATGCTTTCCTTCTCGTAGATGTTATCAAAGAGACAAAAACACTTTTTAAAGCAATTTATCATACGCATATCCCTTCTAAAGTCTTTCTGTAGCAAGATTTCATGCTCAGTCAATTTCATCAAATAGTGCACAATGCACCTATCTTATGTTGCTTCATTCATCTAGAATCAGAAAAAATGGACCCTTGCACTTCTTAGGCCAATATGGATGGCAGTATCTAGATCTATTCATGTGGAGAGAACGAAAGTCATCAAATTTCTCTGGTGCCCATGACTGAGCCCATAGTAATATTTCCTATTACATATGTCTCTGATACAAGCTTAGAAAATTCATATTTTTAAATGTAGCACATGTACATTAGACATCCAAAAGGTCAAGTATTCATCTGGCAGTGATGTAAATTTAGCAGCTTGGATCCAACTAAATAATGTATATGTTGGGGATAATTTGAAAAAAAATATCTTTTTTCTCAGTATTATTCAAACTCTCAACTCAATTAATGGTACATCTCTAATTACTCTTAAACCTTATATTTTCTGAGTTAGAAAAGATGATAGGCACTGAAATACTTGCAGAGGTAATTGTTTTAATAACAATGAATAAACACAGGTAAGAGCAAATTACTGTGCTGCGTATCTACTCTAATGCAGTTATTTAGACCCATCCAGAGGCTACAATTTATCATACTGTACTTAAAAGCAATGTGCTGTTAAAATAATGATTCTGAGTGTAGTGGACATGTGGTATGTTTTATGTGTATTTTAATAATACATACAGTGGAAAAAACTACAGTACTGTGAATGTGACAGTTATTATCCTTGGCTGAAGTCAGTAGGAGTTGGCACTGGCACAAATTCCAGCAACAGACAGTCCATATGGAACCAGGGTTTTAACCACTGAAACGGGAATAAGAGCTACTTCCTATTTATAGAAATGTAGAGTTAATACTGATATGCATGTACATGAGTACATGAGTACTCATATTTTCATTCCTATTGAGTCACTCTCCATTTGTATTCATTTCTGGATTTCTACTACATGTGCCTGTAGCACTGTTAGGCCACCCACACTCATCCATCCATCCATTTATTCTTCACCCTCCCCATCCTCCCCACTTCAACTGTATGTGCATAAACACAGGTGAACACATGCAGAAACAAGAGTTCCTATGAGCCATGGCAAATGCACATGCATTTGAAAGGCAAGACTAAAGACTGGTAAGGTATGAAAAGCTCACACAATCATAGAAAAATTGTAGTGTTCGAGACCAGAGGAAAAAAAAGAAAAGGAAATTGTTCTTGTAGACATAATTTTACACAACATCCCCATACATTCTTGCTTTTCAATATATTTAGAAAATATTTATTTCAATATATTTAGAAAATGATGGTAATTATTGTCTGCATAAAATAAAATTGTAATCCTTAAGACAGTTAGCTCGAAGCTCTCCTTTTATGTAGTGAGTGTGTGGTAATGTTATTCTTGCTGTCTGTTTCTTGCATTTTTTTACAAGAAAGCTGCAAGCACTTGCATATATATAAAAACCATAGGATTTTATTTTTATATCATGTAGCTATAACAGACCAGAAAGCAGAATATCCTGCTCATTGCAACCTAAAGTATACACATATTTAAGATTTCTAGAGATACAGATGTTAATGGCAGATGATGTCTATCCAATTTCAATTCAATTACTTAAATTCACTCTGCCAGTACTTCTGTTAAGGTCTGTCGGATAGGTCTTTATCTGCCATTGTGAGCAGAGCGTGGCCCTGCTGTAACAGCTTTGGACAGGTGTTTTGAGTACATGGGGTGAACTGCATGTGTTTAGATGCATAAATCCCCTTTGTGGTGTCCTGATTTTATCTGGGATGGAGTTAATTTTCTTTTTGGTAGCTGGCATGGTGCTGTGTTTTGGATTTAGGATGAGAATAATGTTGATCACCCACTCATGTTTTAGTTGTTGCTGAACAGAGCTTACATAGAGCCAAGGACTATTCTGTTTCTTGTGCTGTTCTGCCAGCAAGGAGCTGGGAGTGTAAAGGGATCTGGGAAGAATCAGAACAAGGACAGCTGGCCTAAGGGATATCCCTTTCAATATGGTATCATGCTGAATAATGAAAATGGTGAAGTTTGATGTGGATGTGGACTGCTGTTTCTTTGGTATATTTTTTTATGTTTTAATGTTCTTCAATGAAATGTCTTACTGTCTTTCAATGTTTTATCTGACAGCTTTGTCCTCCATTTCTGATAGATTATTTTATAGAGCTTTAGTGCTTTTAAGAAAAAGAAAAGGAAGAATATTTTCATCCCAACTCTTCTTCGGGTGCATAAGACTAGCAGTAATTCATCTTTGTTTTAATGAGATGCCTAATCAGAGCTGTTCAATGTCCAACCCACGTATAAGCAGTTCATTCTGCACAATGTTTCTGAGGGTCTCCTTTATAGCAAGAACTGAATCCCACACAGATGTGCCTGAGAAGCAGAAGATAGGCAGCATGTTGTTGAGAAAAAAAAGAAAAGTGTTGTGTGCAGGAAAATCCACAAAGTCTGCTGATCAGCAGCCCCTGCACAGTCAGCACTCCTAGGACGATAGGCTCCATGTCAGCTAAATGGCTTTCTGACAGAGTGCTCCTAGACTCTAGATACTCCGCTTTTAGTCACTCCCAACTTCTGCAAATGTAGCTCCAGAAAGGATATTTTAAGGCACTGTGAATTCTTTTTTTCCTGAATATAAAGTATATTTGATATTCAAAGGCATGGCAAGCAACAACAAATGATCTTTCATTTTGTCAGTGTATCCAGTGCTGTAGCACACTGTTCCTCTTACTTGCTTATAAATATACTGCTGGGTCAAGTGATAAAGAAATATGTGCTCTGTGTGGCTTTAGAATAAAATATCATTCTGAGTGCAGTATAATTAGGCACTATAATACTACAAAGCTTAATGTTTTATAGACATCACTTCATCATAAGATAAATTTCAGTTTGGTGTGTTAATTTGCATTTCAATGTCTCCATATTTCTACATTATTATCACACTTCTCTTGTGGGAAGTTCAGTGTGCTACTTCATGCCTTATCAGAAATCCTAAAAATACATAAACTTAGAGAATGCTGTAATGTCTTAGCTACAAAAAGAATATTATATTTAAGTATTTCTGTGTTTAAAATTACTTAAAGATCAAAACAAATATACAGTACTTGCACAGTAGAAGCCAAGAACTTTTCTTAAAATATTTAGCTTATGTGTTTAGAAATACTAGCATGAGAAAATTAAATGTCTGGTAACTACTCAGGATAATTTTTAATGTGAATTAAAAGTAAATGTGAAGATTCCATTTTGAAAACAAATTGGTTCCAAAACAATACCGTAAAATTTTTGATTTAACTCTGGCAAGCAATGAAGCCCCAACAACTGTTCACTCACTCGGTCTCTCTGGGATAGGGAAGGGAACTAAAAGAATGTAAGTGAGAAAATTTGTGGGTTGACCTAAGACAGATTAATAGCTGAAGCAAGAGCTGCATGTGCATGCAAGGCAAAGCAAGGAATTAATTCACTACTTCCCACTGACACGCAGGTGTTCAACCTATTTCCCTAGCTTTCACTGCAGAGCATGACATAGTATATTATGAGATATCCCTTTGGTCAGCTGATGTTAGCTGTCCTGGTTTTGTCCCCTCACAGTTTCTTGTGCATCCCAGCCTCCTCACTGGCTGGGCAGCTTTAGAAACAGAAAAGACCTTGATTTAGTGTCAGTATTTCTCAGTAATAGTTAAAATAAACATGTACTATCAGTGCTCTTTTTCTCACAAATCCAAAACATAACACAATATGAGCTATTATGAAGAAAATTAATTCTATTTCAACCAAAACCAGTACATCACCAGATTAGCAGCGACAATAAAGGCAACTCCCTTAAAAAGGGCTAAATATTTTTCAACTTAAATTAAGTAATGGTACAGACATATAAAGTACAAAACTCAGTGATTCAGACAATGTCTTCTCATCTTATGAACATATAGTTATACACATAACTGGCCAATAGATTTATCTTTGAATGCCAGATTGCAGAGATAATAGATAGCCTACTGGATAGTTCATTTAATAGTCTGTTTTCTTAATTTAATGAATAAATTCACAAAATTGTCCTTACTTGTGTATGTAGAAATTTCCTCTCATTACATTAAAAAAACATTTTTGAGCTACTTCTCCAGAGAGTAAATAGAATGTTAATATAACACTTATTTTCAGTTCCACATTTCTATGAAAAAAAAAGCCAATTCTACTGTATTCACTGTGATTTGAAAGCAGATAAATAATGAATAGTTCAAGTGATAATTACCTTATTTCAATATTTACAGAAAACTGGCACTTAATCATCATCAAAGCACTTTGAGAATTGTCTTATTATCTACACAAGTGCCTGGTTTCTATAAATATTGAAATTTGGTAATTATCTCTAGCACTGTTTCTTCCTTATCTACTATTCAAAATTGAGCAAATAGAAATATCATTTAGTCATTATCATTTTCCAAATACATATCTGGTTTCTTTTTAATGAGACTGCATTAGTATGTAAAGTAAGTTGCAAAAATAAGGTCAGTGGAATAGAATGAAATATTTTTGTATATAAGATATCCAGAAGAATGAGAAAATAACGTGTTATTAAAATATCTGGACTTATCCTGAGACCATTCCTAAAAGCAAAGGCCACTTCTCTAACAATTTAGAATCATAGAATCACCAAGCATGGAAAAAACTTTTAAAATCATCCAGTCCAACTGTCCATATGTATCACCAATATCTCCCTCTAAACCATGTCACTGTACATCTAAAAGTCTCTTGAACACCTCTGGGGACAGTGACCCCCCCACTCCCTGGGCAGCCCATTCCAATGCCTGACCACTCTCTCAGAGAAGAAATTTTTTCTAACGTCCAACCTGAATCTTACCTGGCACAACTTAAGGCCATTCTCTCTTGTGCTGTTGCTAGTTATGCAGGAGAAGAGGCCAACTGCCACCTCACCGCAAACTCCTTTCTGGTGGTTGTAGAGAGCAGCAAGGTCTCTCCCAGGCCTTCTCTTCTCCAGACTAAACAATCCCACCTTCCTCAGCTGCTTCTCATAAGGCTTGAACCCAAGAGCCCACATCAGCTTCATTGTCCTTCTCTGAACATGCGCCAGGGCCTCAATGTTTTTCTTGTAGTGAGGGGCCCAAAACTGATCACAGTCCTTGAGAAGTGACCTCACCAGGGCTGAGTACAAAGGGATGCTCACTTCTCTGCTCCTGCTAGCAACACTATTCCTGATGCAAGCCATGATGCCATTGGCCTTTTTGGCCATCTGGGCACACTAGTTGCCCCACAGATGTTATACAATCTCCCAGGATTGACCAGGAATGCAAATAGGCCATGGAAAGTGGCTTGGCTATGACCTCTATCAACTCCCAAGAGACATTTGGGCGGACCTCCTCTGGCTGTATGAACTTGTGGCAGTGCAGGTGGAGTAATACGTTTCAAACTATTTCCCCCTGAATTGTTAGAGGTTTATTCTGCCTACCTGGGACCCGTTTCCACTCCTCCTCTTGAGAATATGACTCTCAAAAGGAGCTTTTGGCATATATATATATATATCACAAAAAGGAGTATCACTAATGCACATTTGAACCAGGCCTTGTAGTGCCAGGTGGCTTTCTTTGTTGGGTCAGGAAACCATGCAGTGTTTTTCAAGGATGTTATTCATTGTAAATCTGAGATGGTAGACAGGCCTGAACTGTCTGTATGTTGCAATTGTATTTTTTCCTGATGTTTGTCTATAGTCACCATAATCTTTACCTCAGAAAGTCAAGATTAATCCATGTTGCAGTATGTATCCTTTATATAATCCTTTAAATTCTGATCATGCACAATGTACTGTGAAAACCCAAATAATGGTGTGCTGTAAAAAGACTTTGTTATATGCACACTCTAGAGATACTACACAGGTTACTCCACAGGGGTAAAAGCAGCACTGTGTTGCATCAAGGAGAAGAGATTTTAATAGGTCATCCATTCAGTGTCCTAAATTCAAAATCTCCTTTTAAATCAATCATTGTATTTAAACATGCTGTGATGTCTAACTCTAGTTTGGATAAATCTTTAGCTGTATCTGTGCTAACATGTAAGCCAGGGTTAGTGAATGGTCTCAAGTATTCTTCAGTGACAGGCAATATATTTTATAAGTTGCATGCTCCCCAACAGGTTTGGCCCATGCTCCACATTCATTGGTCTTCCTCTTGATCTAGGTGTATTGACAACAAAAATTTTTAACCAAACTACTTGGAAAGGATTAATTCCTTCTGAGATTTAAAGAGACTGGTCTTTCTTTGCCTCTGAATAGAGAGAAAAAAATTCTCTCCTGGAGCATGATTTTTATCTGAGCTGTATTACACATTTATCTTAGCATGACAAGAACTCTGTGATTTCTTTCACTGAAACTAGATGGATTCTAAACAGCTAATTCATGTGCAGTTGTTGATTATGTCAGTTACATCTATTACATATATATTCTGAGAGTGGATGAGATTAATTCCATCCCTCACTTTTTTGGGGGCTTCTACTTTTATACTCTAAGTCTCAGTATAGAACATATAGCCCTTAGAGATGAACACCCCACATATACTTCAAATAGCTCCTGATCATCTGCATTAAGAACTAATTCATTCAATCTGCATTCTTTTGAAACGTGTTCTTCTCTAAGAAAGGAATCACTTGAAATAACCTGACTTTTTTTTATCACCTTCCGCCACATAGGCATAAGAAAAGGGCTCCAACATAGTCACAACAGTGCCAGATGCTATAGAAGCTGAGCATGAAATTATGCTATAATTAAGACCCTACAAATTAACTTGATTCAAGTGGCTACAGACTTAGCTAAGACAAATGTTTGTTTTTTGGCATTTGTTATACCTTCAATTGGAAAGAGCAATGTAAGTAAAACTTCAGTTTTTCATAACTCAAATATACATAGCCAGTCCAATATGTCTGAAGAAATACAGAGTAGATAATTATTTTCCCAAACTGCTGTGATATAGCAAATGAAAAACAAGTTCCTATTCAAAAATTGTACTGGTGAAACTGGTAATAAAGTTATTGGGTATCTACTTGCTGTCATTTACTTCATAGTCTTCTACTGACAGATGGATGAGAAGAAAGTCATATACAACGTTTTGTATTCAACAGAAGATAGAGACTAGTGTCAGTTCCTGTGCATTTTTCAGAAGGCAACAGGAAAAGTAAGAATCCCTTACATTTTTGTTCAGTGATCTTAGGAAGAGAAAAATTAGAATGACACAGTTTTGATGGAATATGTTGACAGCAAGATCAGAGGTGCAATCTATCAAAGGAAACTAAAAGTGAAGAACACAGGGTCCTCATCCTACAATGAGTAAATTATGTTATAAAAATGATTGAAATGTATAGAAACAGTAATAGATCACAACCATATTTAACAACAAGTAAGAGAAAAAGTATTTTCACTGTGAAAAAAAAATGTTTTGTATTTGTGTGATACCTCTGGCTAAAATGTACCTTATTTTTTAAAATAAATTTATTGCTGTGTTATTGCTGTGTAGAATAGAAACATCATTCTCAGAATATTTAAACCTCAATTTCATTCCTTCAATCTTTTTTGCCTTATGGTGTTGGAACCAAGGCTTTTATCTGATAGTACCAGAGACAAGCATAAAAAGGACTATAGAAAGAAAGAAGAAAATGAAAATCAACAATGGAAATTAATTATCTGTGTAATATTTTATCTTACATTCAACAAACATAAGGTATGCTACTTTTTGGTAGCATAATATATAATGCTCATAAAATGTTTTCTGCAAGTTCCTCAGTCTTAATTTCAAGACACTTGTGTCAGTTGGAAGTAGGCTGGTGTTCTGGCAGGTGAATCTTTTTTTTTTTTTTTCCTGAAGAACATTATAAGTGTGGTTTTACAAACACAGAAGAGCTATCTCCCATGGCAAACATATCATAAAAATATAGTCCTGAAGCATTTATACAACATCCCATTTCTGAAATTCTGAATTCACTGTAATTCAGAAAACACTTCTCCAGTCCTGCTAAAATACAATATCTTTACAATATCTTTACAATATTTTTTTTAATATTTATATTTATATATATATATATTTATATATTTATATTTTTATATTTTTATATTTTTTATTACAATATAGTAAAGAAATGTAAATCCATACATTATAGTGTGTCATAAAAAGAGAACAGAAAATTGGTTGTGTATTCCGCAGTCATCTAATAAAATGCAACATATTCCAGATTTCTATATGATCATTTTCCAAGGTTCTTGAGGTAGCTTCACAATTTTTTAAAAAATCACTTATTTTGATTTCTTTTGCAAGGAAAGACTGTATGTTCAAGTAAAGAGTAAAGAGCATTGCAAATATTTTGTGTTTTATATGAAATCAGAATGAGGTATTACGGTTTCTTTGAGATTGGAATCTCAAAATTTATCATCATTCCACAATATCAGCAGTGGAAAACTGGATCCATAACATGAAACCTGCTATCAAAAAAATATATATGCATTTATTTATTTTCAAATTACAACTGTATTACACTCCTTGTTAAAAAAAAAAAAAAAAAAAAAAAAAAGAAAAAAAAGGTTCATAGATTAAAAAAAAATATTCCAGAATGTATTCATAGATTTTTAAAGTAAGGAGTGTTCCAGATGAGCATGCCATTTGCAAATATTATAAGAGAAACGTTCTTTTGTTCTTTCTTAAAACTAAAGAAGATAATAAACATAGATCTGAAATCCATTTCTTGAAGTGGCTTAAATAGTTGTCAGTGGCGTATAAAAAGTTAATGTATTTTTAAACTGACATAACATAACATACTTAGATAAAGAATAGTGGATTTGTTCCCTAACTTCTCAAGGATGATTTCAGTGAGTCTCTGTTGACTATAATGACAACTTAGATGACTGTAGCTTACATGCATACATTTGCACACTTAGCGTTAGACTAGGTTGAACTTCATGTCCATTTCTTGCCACTGAATCATATTCTAGAATTGTATTCTTAGGTCACCTACAGTTGAAATTATAAAATCTTTCTCCTATGGATACTGTTATCATTAGTCTCTCAAGTTCCTACAAGGCAAATTAGCTGACCTTAAAAAATGACTGTACTGTAGTAAATTTACCTATGTTAGACTACAGACTTTTATCTGTAAAGCAATCTAATAGGAATAAAGTGAGCTGAAGATAATCTTAGTTGAAACACTTTACCCAAGACAGTTCAGAGAAGAGAGAAAAGAGATTTTTTGTTATTTTGTTTTTGATAAATGCCTTCATTGTCTTCTTCCTTCTTTGTTGGCATATGGCTTGTTAGATGTTGTGGATTTTGGCATCACCTGGACTTGAGTGAGGCCTCTGACATGGTCCCCCACCACATCCTTATCTCCAAATTGTAGGGATGTGGATTTGATGGGTGGACCACTGGATGGATAAGAAATTGGTTAAAAGGCCACAGACAGAGGGTGGTCATCAATGGCTCCATGTCCAGGTGGAGGCTGGTAATGAGTGGCGTCCCCAGAGTTCTGTCTTGGGTTGGTGCTCTTTAACATCTTTATCAATGACATCGATAATGGAATTGAGTGCACCCTCAGCAAGTTTGCTGACAACACCAAGCTGAGTGGTGCAGTTAACACAATGAAAGGAAGGGATGCCATTTAGAGGGACCTCGACAGGCTAGAAAGGTGGGCCCGGGTGAACCTGATGAAGTTCAACATGGCAAAGTGCAGAGTTTTGCACTTGGGCCAGAGGAATCCCAGGCATCCATACAGACTGGAAGGAGCGGTCCTTGAGAGCAGCCCTGCAGAGAAGGACCTGGGGGTATTGATAGATGAAAAACTTCACATGAGCCAGCAGTGTGGCCCTTGCGGCTTGGAAGGCAAATGGTATCCTGGGCTCCATCAAAAGAGGGGTGGCCAGCAGGGACAGGGATGTGATTGTCCCCCTCTACTCTGCTCTTGTGAGGCCCCATCTGGAGTACTGTGTCCAGGTCTGGAGCCCCCAGTACAGGAAAGACAGGGAGCTGTTGGAGAGGGTGCAGAGGAGAGCCATGAAGATGATCAGGGGACTGGAGCACCTCCTCTATGAAGACAGGCTGAGGGAGCTGGGCTTGTTCAGCCTGGAGAAAAAAAGCCTGCGGGGTGACCTCACTGCAGCCTTTCAGTACCTAAAGGGAGCCTACAAAGAGGAGGGAAATCAACTCTTCGAAAGGGTAGATAACAGCAGGACAAGGGGAAATGGTTTTAAATTGAGGGAGGGAAGATTTGGGTTGGGTGTCAGGGGGAAGTTCTTTACAGAGAGACTGGTAAGGTGCTGGAACATGCTGACCAGAGAGGATTGTGGATTCCCCTTCCCTGAAGGTGTTCAAGGCCAGATTGGATGGGGCCCTGGGCAGCCTGGTCTAGTATTAAATGTGGAGGTTGGTGGCTCTGCATGTGGCAGGGGGGCTGGAGATTCATGATCCTTGAGGTTCCTTCCAACCCTGGCCATTCTGTGATTCTGTGATCACTGGATCAACTGATAGTAGGACATCAAAAAGATTAACCATAGGTTAAGCTAACACATGATTTTGATTCAAAGAGCAACTCAAGTAAAAGTCCAGATTAACAAACAAACAAACAAACAAACAAACAAATAAATAAATGAATAAAAATCACAGCAGCATATGGTAATACTTGTAGCCTACAAGACTACCTGAGGCAGAAATGGTTTGTATGGATTTTTCTGACAGGAATATGTCTAGTCTTCCTTTGAGTCTATTTACATTTTTATCATCCACAACACTCTATGTCTCGGAGATGCACAGTCTGTCCATAAACGTGTTTGAACCTGACAGCTGACAGCTTCATTTGATACCTACTAGTTCTTTTGTCGTCAAGGGACAGAGAACAGTCGATCAGTTTTCTCCATGCTCTATCATTTCCCCCTTAGTGAATTCCTTACCAAGCTGAAGAGTGCTAATCCACTTATTTAATACTTGTACAGAAACTGGTTCATTTCATCTTTTTATTCATATGTTTCATCTTCTTTGTTGCCCAACTCTTAACCATACACAGTTCATCTGTACTCTTTTATTTTTCTTTATGATTCTTTTATAATCATCTTTAAATGCATGCAAAGATATTTTACTCTATAATTTACCCAATAAGTTTTGGTAGTAGGCATTATCAAACAGATCTTGTTATATCTCAGAAAGTTAGTCAGTCATGACAAGACAGGGCTACAACTGTGATTATCTACCTCCAAGAAATAAGTGCCTCCCTGACCCAGAAATCTGAGAAATTCTGAAGATAGCTGCCATCTGAGAACAAAAATGAATGCAATGGACATAGACATAAGGAATTGTGTGAAAAAGGGAGGACTGTTTTTATAAACTAACAAGCTCTTAAAAGTACAACATCTAGTATATTTTATTATTAGAATTCAATAAAATCATACTGAATCTCCATGTTATTTCCTACATGTCCCAGCGGGCATTCTACAAAATAAATAGAAGAACAGCTATGAATCAAGCATAATTCTGACTGCAATAAATAAGATCAACAAGCAGCCCTAAGGGTAGCTCCAGCACAGCAGTTTACTACCTTTTTATTAGTTATATAAATAGCCTCAAAATATTTGTCATATGATATCCCCATGGTATCTTTTAAAAAATAAACAAAACCTTTTAATCTTCTGTAAAGGTTGTAATATGTTATTCAGTCTTGCAGCCCTTTGCCTTATCTCCATGTACAGCAAAGTCTAATTTGTCACGTTTAAGCCTTTCACTGAAACCTGGTGCTCTCTTAATCACCACCTGAAACTCTGTTCTGTTTATCCTCTTTTCAGGTGAGAGGGATTTTATTAATTCGATGACTTCTTTAGTGCTTTAGTTTTATCCTCTACTATTGATCCAGTGTTTTAAATCCATTAGGAGGGTGAGAATAGACACTCTATTCTTTGCTTGATGAAATCCACCATAGAAAAGATAGGTCATAGTATTATGTCCTCTCCTACATCTTTATTTTGTCCAGAGATCCTTTAAACCAACAGCAGATTAAAGAACATCGTGTAGGTATACACAATATACACGATTAGCACTGTGTAATTTGATTGATATATTTGTCTGCCTGTTGCTTTTTAAGTTATTTATTCATTTTTTCAGTATTAAAGTATTATCATTTTTTGCAGAGTCTGATGCAGGACTCAGATGTGAATGATCCAAATCATTTATTACAAGTTCTCACATCACTTATATACCTTCACATGTTTTCTTTTTCTAGCTTTCCCATCCACCCCTACAACTTTCCCATCTCCCTTTACATGTCAACAGAGCATTCTACAAAACACTCTTCAACCTTTCACACAGGTGCTTATCTAATCAGAGCCATGAGACGTTTTTTCTTCTTCCAGAGGTGTCCTTGGTTCTCATGCTATTTATCTTGCTCCACAGCTTCTGCTCTGAACAGTTTTTCTGTATTCCCACAATTTTCTAGTAATTTTAATATTATAAATGTGATTTCATATTCAAAAGTCAGTGAACTTTTCATAGAGGCTACATGCCACATTTAGATCTTTATGTTTTCAGCCAATAACAAACAGTACTAACATTCACAATAATCCTAACATAGTGCTTTTCAAATACATAACATGTTCAGAATGACAGTATTAAGGATAATAATCTGGATGATGAGACAGAATTTACTCCCAGTGACTTTGCAGATGATACAGGTGAAATTGTGAGGAGTGGCTGGGCAAAATGGAGAAATAGGACAGTAAGAACATCCTGAAATTCAATAAAAAGAGTTGCAAAGTCTTACATTTTGAGAGGAACAGCCTCAGGTACCAGTACACACTGGGGGCTACACATCTGGAATAGCAGTTTATCAAAAAAAGCCCCAGGGTTTGTGATGCACACAAAGTTGAACATGAGTCAGCAATGCTTTATGCCCCTGTCAGAAAGAGGTTTAATGGTATTCTAGGCTGCATTAGACCAAGTTTTACCAGCAGGTGAGGGGAAGGGATCCTTCTCCTGTAACCATCAATGGTGAGGTTAAGTGGTGAGGTACTGGAACAGGCTGCCCAGAGAGGTTGTGGATGCCCTGTCCCTGGAGGTGTTCAAGGCCAGATTGGATGGGGCCCTGGGCAGCCTGGTCTAGTATTAAATGGGGAGGTTGGTGGCCCTGCATGTGGCAGGGGGGCTGGAGATGAAGTGTGGAAAATCAAACCCTATAGCCTGCAAGGATATAGAGAAGGTGTGTTTTATTGGCAATTGCGCAAACGCCCTGGTGCAAGGGGGATAATTCCTCTGAGCAGCTTGCACACTGTCTAGAAAAATCGTGCTACAGATATAGAGTGAACTAATACATAATCAATAGTTTCCCGAAATTCGGATACATATTCATTGTACTCCAAAGCATGCAGACCCTCCCCTGTTGTGCGTGCATAGTGGGTCATGGGTTAAAGAATTTGTTGTCTTTTTTGTGAAGGCCTTCCTCACCATAACTCCTGACAGAGAAGTTGGGGCATCCCCCAAACTAGTTTCGTCTCACTCTTGTGGACATCTAATCACCTCCCTGCTAGATGTTTCAAACCTTATCAGCGTGGCCTTCATTCCTCTCACTATCCCAGACCCTGTGCCTGCTATTCCCCTTTCTCTAACAAGCTCTACATTCCTGTTTCTATAAACTACTCCTAACTATCCCCCTCCATCTTCCCCCCTATTCTCAGTTACTGTGAAACCTTCTTTTTGCCTTTTACTTTTCTTATGGGGCCCCTTTTCCACCTTTCAGAGATTCATGATCCTTGAGGTCCCTTCCAACCCTGGCCATTCTGTGATTCTGAGGTTACAGTAGAATACATGTAGAATATCATGCCCGCTTAAGGGCTTCCCAGTATGAGGGAGACACAAGTATACTGAAGAGAGTCCAGCAAGGGATCACAAAGGTGACTAAGTGTCTGGAGCATCTATACAAAGGTGAGAGAAATGGGATTCTTTGTGCTGGAGAAGTATCAAGGGACCTTAACAATGTAAGTAAATAGCTGGAGGGAGACTGCAAAGAAAATGGAGCCATGCTGTTTTTATTGATGCCAAATGCCAGGACCAGAGGCAATACACACCAGCTCATTCACAGAAGGTTCCCTCTGAACATTGTGAAATGCTTCTTTACCCTGAGGACAACCAAGATCTGGCACAGTCTGCCCTGAGAGGTTGTGGAGTTATTCTCTTTGGAGATCCTCAAAAGATGCCTGGACCTAGGCCTGAGCACCCTGCTCTGGGTGGCTCTGCTGGCACAGGAGGTGGAACAGAGGGACACAGAAGTCCCTCCTAACCACAGCATTCTGTGATTCTGGTTCTGCGATTCTTGAAGGAGCTGATGAAAATTCAGTCTTATTCATATTACCAATCACTTTTTGGAGAAAGCTGAGAAGTCCCATTCCTGTAAGATAATGCTAATTTTTACAGGGGAAGTCTTTAAAGCATGTTCATGAGTTATGATACACAGCAATGTCAATCAGAATCTCTATTGCATATTGCGCTAGAAAAAAAAAATGGAATGGTGGCTTCCTGCCATAGTATTTTAGCAACTAAAGTAAATGAGCATAGCAAGAGGTGGTACTAAACAAGACAGAGGTAATTTTCTTTGACTTTTTATTATCATTAGATATAAGTAATAGAGCTTTGAGTAGTAGCTAACACTTGCATGTCTAGCCATGGAAAGTACAAAGACTTTTTAACAGTGGCAGTAATATCAACGTTCTTTGTTCTGTGAACTCAGGGATGCAGGCTGGTTCACCTTCTTCCTCGAGGATCTTTTTAAACACTTGTTCCTGTATGACTGTCAAAGAGTAATAAATTTATATCTGTAATGGACAAGTTTGAGAATAGCCCAGGCTGTTCTAATGAGAAACAACTATCAATAGCAGCCAAATAAAAGTACTATTTCACTACTGACACACTGTGTGGGTGGGTGTGGTTGTCTGCATAACAGAGATACTAGTTTGCATATATAGCTGTAGGGAAAAAGAGATACCAAGAAACATCTGTATATCAAAAGATACCGTGTTTACTTTTATTTTTAAAGATATAAGCTAGCTATGTAAATGGAAAAAAAAACAACAAAAAAAATCAAACAAAAATATTTGATCTTATGACTAAGTAAAAGTCCCTTCCTGAAGGACAAGGGGAAGTTTGCAGTCTTGCAGTTCAGTACATACTTTCAATGAACTGTTATGCAGCTGTTGACTCAGCAACAGACTGAAACCTGGAAACATGAAATAGTCTATTTGGGCTAGGTTGTGGAGCTAGAATTCTGAAGGACAGTTTGGTGCTATTTTACATCCCTGCTATCTGATAGTGGTCTGTTCTTTCTTTAAAAGCCTCTCAACATTTTACAGTCCTATAGATGAAATAGCCATTTATTTTTAGAGGTGTTTTTGATACCAGCGTATATAACAGTTTGTGAATACAAGGAAAAGAACGTGAATAAGATGACAGACAGAGGTATTACAGATATGCTTTTTTTTTTTTTTTTTTTTTTTTTTTTATTTTTTTTAATCCCTTCCATCTTCTCATCTTTCAGTCTGGTTAATGTCAGTGAAAGTGATGTATACAAATTATCACAGAATCTGTCATGTGCCAGCTCATGTCAGCTCTCATTGAAGGCAGGAGAGAGATTCCTTCCACCTTTTTCTCTTTAGTCAGTTTCTTGTTATGTGAGGATTCACATACTGGAAGCAAAGCCCAAAACATTTGAAAACAGTATAGCATGAGGGCACTGCCAATACAAGTACAAACTCAGAATATAACATACATGAGACTGATGCACCAGGCAGCCAGTGAAAAAAAGGCAGAACTGCAGCAATATTCTTTTTTTCTTTGTACTTTTTCTTCTTAGGTTTCCACTTTTTACTCCTGCAGGATTGCTGTAGGGTTGATGATGCAGTGCCAGTACAACAATATGAAATCTTCAGTTAATGCGTATCCAAGCAATGTATCAGCTCTTTTTATAAGGTGTCAAAGGTATTTGGTTATGATCTTACCTATTGGAATTGCAGGGGTTACTGCCTAGTGTAATTGCAGCCTTCTTACATTCTGCTATTGCTGCCTGTTTCCACTGAGCCAAATCAAACCTGACAGCTGGCCAGATGCTTCTTATGCCAGTCAGTGAGACTTTGGTCTCAAAAGAGCATCTGGTCAAAAGGAAATTTTGTAACAAACTCTACAGCCAATTTTGTTTTCTAAAAATACCACAACAAACACTGGAACAATGGTATTGAATTACTTCACTAATAAATCTTAGTTTTTTTTGTTTTGTTGTTTTTTTTTTGTTTGTTTTTGTTTTTGTTTTTATAACAGCAGGGCTGTTCATAAGATTTTTTCATTAAAAATTCAGTTCATCTGGGGCTAGAGAAGACTTATACAAAGCCTTTTAAGTACATAAAATCTGTATATCATATTTTTATTAAGACTGTGCAACCTATAGACTCAAAGGCAGCTGCTTAGAGTGTATGCCAACAGCACAGAATGCATTTTTTTCCCCCAGTATTTTTTTAGTGAAGTCACAATATTAATTTTAATTTGGAAGGTATTTATGGCATGGACTTTTGATAGCTAAAACATTTTGATTTTTCCTATAATATAATTAACAATGTCGATGGTGTCAGGAAAAGGAAGTCTTTCTTCTTCAGCATGACCTTCACAACTTCTGCTGTAGAGTAGGGTGCATATACATTTCTGAATACAGTAACAATGCTTAGTATGGATAGGCTGCCCATTCTTTCATTTAAACTTTTATTTTCCCCTCACTTAGAATTATTGGAATTATAATCTGAAAAAGAGGCCCTTCTTTGCCTTCTTGTATCCAATTGTTCTAACAGTACCACTTAAAATATCTTCTTCTGCTGTCTTCTGTCATGAAAAGAAGCTGATATTGTATAAATATAAATTTCAGCATCTGAAATCCACATGCTGTCTGTAGTTGTTTTTCTTGGATTAGAATATTTCTGGGGAAAAAAATGATGCTATAGAGCACTCCTAGTGCAATTTGTTTATTGAATTAACAGGATCATCAATTCAACATAGGTGTTTACAAATTGCAATCTTGTTTCTATGTGGACTTCAGATTTCCACCTTCTTCTGTTGGACTTTCTTCTTTTCACAGTATAAAAATGTCATTTAAAGTTGTTATACTAAAGGAACTCCTGCACAGTTCATATATGTAATGCACTCAAGGTCAAAGCATTGGAGAGAGAAAACGGATAAAATCAGAATATAAATTACTGGTTTCTTTCTGTGCTTAGAAGTAAGTGCAAATGTCACTGAACTTTATCCTGAATATTTTCCACTTATTTTTACAGTATTCAAAAGGCAATTGACAAATACCCCTCTTTTTCCTTGCCCTTTGTTTATACTAAGAACATATTAAGTGAAAATTTTTGCGGTTTATGTTGGTCTGGTACTAAATTTTATATTACTACTCAGTAATATAACTCAAGACAGTTTTGTTTTGTTGGTGAATGGAATGTTCTGCTTGCAAAGTTTAAATATATCTTGCATTTACATCACTTCAGAAATAAGGGCAAAGGAGTAAAGATTCTATTCATTTAACTTTATTTCACCATTTTCATTTTCCAACTGGAAGGCTGGAAATTTTACATCTGTTTACTAGTGGCTACACACCATTTAACACACTAACATCAGCCAAATGGTTAAGTGTAATGCTTTTTACGTATGCTAGAACTGAGCTCAGTTATTATTACCCTTAGTTTAAAGATAGTGAAATTATTTCCTGGGGAAAAATTCTAGTTAAGCACCAATTAGTATATGGCTCTTTTCTTCAACATTGTCAGTGCAATATAGTATGGCCTATGGACAGTGGTTCAGAAGACTTAAGCCCAACTTGCTTGTTCTTGACATACAGTGAAATAGTAATTATCCTTTCTGCATTACCTCTCCTTTTCTGCAAAGTAGTCGTTTTTGATTAAATGTTTTGTTCATGATGCATGTTCTTGTTTATTTGTTTGTTTTTTGTTTTTTATTTTTTGTTTTTCTATTCCCAGAAACTGTTCTATATCTTCTGTTTCCTAAGCAGATGCTCTGAACATCCCAAGGTTAATCTGCCCATGTTTATCAAGCCAGGGCCAGGAATACTAAGAGCAGGACCAACTGACTGAAAAGGTTCTGGAAACCCATCTGAAAAAAAAAAAAAAAAAAAAAAAAAAAAAAAAAAAAAAAAAAAAAAACAAAACAAAACAGGGGTTTGATGTTATTTTCATTTGGAGCTGGAAGAACTATACGAATAGCTTAATGAGGAAACCAACACAACGAAACAGAACGCCTGTGACTTGATCCTGCACTTGAGGAGACTAGAAAGTTTGAGCAGGAATGCTATACCATGCTGAGAAACTACGTGAGAAACTTATTAGCGTTTAGGAGGATAGCTTATAGTCTTGAGGAAATCTGCAAGAACCTGAGTAAGAAGATGAGGCTTCAGAACAGTTGTAAATAACTGAATGTGAATGACAATTCTTTACACTTTCCTAAACATTTTCCATCTTTCTATCTTGCCATCTTTCTATCATTTACTCTAATTGTAGACATTTCACAGAGAGGACCAGGGTTTATATATTGGAAACTTTTCCATCCCTTGATTTTTAGATCTGCCTTATTCAGACTGAGGTCTGAGTGTGGAGGCAGATTTCCCTGCAGCTATCATAAAATGTTTGTACAGTAGCAGACAGGCTTTTTAATTTTATTTCTATTTCTGCCTTGGGCTGCTTTCTAGATGTTCATTAACAATCTTTGCTCTACATAGTATTGTCAACAAATGAAATAGCATGTACACCATAAAGCTAAAATTGTTACTGCTGTGTACATTTGGAAGGTATGTAGTACTTCTTGCTCATGGATATAAAAATAGTGTGTCTGATAATCAGCTGTAGATTGTGAAGTGACTTATGTAAAGATCCAGAACAATTCAGTGACATATCATAACAAATAAGTAAAACAAACAAACAAACAAACAAAATAAAAAAGTGCTTTCCTTTTTGACTGTGGAAAAAAAACCCACAAACAACCAAATAAAAACACTCCTGAGTATAGAATCATAGAATCACCAAGCATGGAAAAAACTTTTAAAATCATCCAGTCCAACTGTCCATATGTATCACCAATATCTCCCTCTAAACCATGTCACTGTACATCTAAAAGTCTCTTGAACACCTCTGGGGACAGTGACCCCCCCCACTCCCTGGGCAGCCCATTCCAATGCCTGACCACTCTCTCAGAGAAGAAATTTTTTCTAACGTCCAACCTGAATCTTACCTGGCACAACTTAAGGCCATTCTCTCTTGTGCTGTTGCTAGTTATGCAGGAGAAGAGGCCAACTGCCACCTCACCGCAAACTCCTTTCTGGTGGTTGTAGAGAGCAGCAAGGTCTCTCCCAGGCCTTCTCTTCTCCAGACTAAACAATCCCACCTTCCTCAGCTGCTTCTCATAAGGCTTGAACCCAAGAGCCCACATCAGCTTCATTGTCCTTCTCTGAACATGCGCCAGGGCCTCAATGTTTTTCTTGTAGTGAGGGGCCCAAAACTGATCACAGTCCTTGAGATGTGACCTCACCAGGGCTGAGTACAGAGGGATGCTCACTTCTCTGCTCCTGCTAGCAACACTATTCCTGATGCAAGCCACGATGCCATGGCCTTTTTGGCCACCTGGGCATATTGCTGGGACATTTTCCGCCAAGCATCAACCAATACTCCCAGATCCGTTTCCTTTTCACATCTACTCTCATCTAAATCATCAATAAAGAGATTGAACAGGACAGGCTTCAATTTCAGATATAATAAACTGTGGTATAAATTACGAATAGTCTGTGTCTTGGGATGAGTCAATATAATATATTATAAATATGTAATACAAAGTTTGACTTAGTCATATTGGTGCTCATTTATCTAAAAGTGAGTCTCACTTAGAAAATCAACATGTTTCTACTCAGCTTCCAACTGGATGACTGATGAAAAAAGAGAAATATTGAAACAAGCACATAGGGAGTTACAAGTTTTATTTCAGTTTTTTTTTTAAAAGGCCAAACCAAATTTTTGGTGTTTGCTGATCATTATTTGTTTTCTTGATATAAATCAGAACTTTCAAGATTGTTTAAAGTGACAGAATAATAAAAGTATTTTATAATCATTTAATGTAACATTAAAAAGTCGTGGTATGCTGAGCTAGCAACCTGACATACATGATTTCACCTAAATAAGTTTGTGTCTTGAATGATTTTTTTATCCACTCTGTTAGTTCATAAGGTTTATGATATACAGTCATTAATTAACCGCCAATATGGTTTTTAGTTCTGCCTGAAGATGAAAGAAATCTTGTGAAAAATCTTGTGGAAAATGCAACTACAATGTGGATGAATAGGTAGGAGCTAAATTAGTATAAATCATTTAAAATAAATTGTTTCCAGTTAATTCTGTACTTAATAAACGAAGAAAAATTAAACATGGTTTATAAAACTGATTAGTTACAGTCCTACTTACTTCTGTATGTATTATTTTGCATTAGCATAATAAATAAGAAGAATCAAGGTGCTCACTCTACAAAAAGTAAAGTATAGCACATTGCTTCATGGAGTTTTATGAAGTTAGAAGTTTTAGGAAAATAAAGCTATGTGACACAAAGACTGCCCTCCAATGCACACAAAATATTAAATTGAAATGAATAGTGATTGACTGGCACAGATTAGAAGGCTTGGCTTTCTATAACTGAAGGAAAGATAATACTGGGTCACAGTCGACATTGTCAATGGGCATTGAAACTCTTGATAATAAACTTTTCTTCTCCATATATTGTGGATTTATATTCCCCCTCCCCTCCCCTCAGATATCTGACTAGTAGACTCATGAGTTAAATTTGATCCTCAGCTGCAGCTCAAGTGCATCCCTGAGAATTTTGTGAAAAAGTTTTTCTGTGTTGAGTAAAACTGTTTAATATTGTCTCAGGTTTAAGAAGATAAGAGTAGAATACTGCATTGATTCTGCTTTCCTCTCCCAATCTCAAAAACATATGAAATCGTCCTATTTTCCTGCCTTGACTACTCTTCTTGAAGAGCTCATCTACATTCAGATGTAAGATCCATTGCAATAGAAAGACCTCCTGCAGTATGTCTTTCATAAAGCTTAAACAGAAGCTATGTCATTCAGGTGTGCTAGGCAGAAGGAAAAATATGTTGTCCAAAGGCTACGTATGTTCCTAAACAATAACAGAGATAAACTTCGAAACTATCTGAAAAAGCACTATTTCAATTCTTGATATTAATCTAGTCCAAGGCTTTATGATGCTAGTCTGAGTCTTTTAAGGAGTTTAATGTCAATTCAGACATAGTGGAAGAAAACTCATTGAGCTGAATCTCATGCTGCATTTTTCTGCACAGCAAGAACTTCTAGAGACAATTAAAGGCCTTAAGTATGTTAACAAAAACATCAGCTGACTTTATCAGTATTTAGTCCTGATTTTGTTCCAACTTTTTCTTCAATAGATACACATTTTCACCAGCAATGAAAAATAGTCTATATGCCACACATAAAAATCGGCACGGCCATCTGGAACATTATTTGTCTTTCATATTGCTGTTGCCACTGCTGGTGTAGCCTCATTGTGCTTACTGTGCTTACTGTGCTCACAGCCTCACTGCACTTACATCCACTATTTGGTCTCCATAAATGTTCAGCAAGCATCAATGAGTATAGATGGGTAAGATATAAGTGATATAATTTGCTTCACATGCTCTTCCATGTCACAGACCATTTTGTCAGACTGCCCCTTTACTGCCATCCATCAGACAGCAACCAAATTGAACAGAATATTGTTGGGAAGGTTTGACTTCCACTGCCTTACCACCGATGTCTGTCTCTGATATCATATGCCAAATAATAAAGTACGAGGCATTACTTTCAAAACAGGCCTCATAGATAGCTTTGTTCGTTGTCGTAAAATGAACCAACTATATATTACTATAGTTTTATGTAGATATATCCTTACTTCTCTCAGTGAAATTATATCATTATAAGTCAATATCAATAGCATGAATTGTGCTCACATTTGTAATTTAGATCTATGTAAATTATGGGGCAGTGTTCAGACCTGAAAGTGTATCAGACCTCTGATGTTAAGCCTCTCTGTTGAACTGATCATTGTTGAACTGATTTTGCTTCTGGTTAGCATTACTTGAGATTCACTTAATACTCTAATTTCTCGTTGGTCTCCTTGTTTAAATTTTAATATTCAACATTCCAAGTTATTTTATAGATTCCTTATAGTGAGAATTTAATTGTTTATGCTGAGGTGTACATGAAAAGTGTAATGGGATGTTAGTATCTGCTGAGGCTTCTAGTTAGATCATTTATGCATTCTCAACACACTTGTCTTTGAATTTACTCCCCAGCAAAAACTATTATCTAAGGTGAAAACATTCATTGACTTGTAATGGTAATAATGCTATCTGGTTTTTTGAGTAATATTATGCATATTATTGGTGTTGAGGATAAAACAAAGTGAGCAAAAAATCAAAATGTGTTGAAGATATACATGGAGGTCAATGTGAAAGACTTAATACATCATAGCTGGAGAGAAAATAGATCTATTAAAAAGATAAAATTGTGCAATTTAAAAATAACTGATATTATTTTGATTTGAAAATTTTCTTTAGAAAAGAAGTAATATGAAGACTCCATAAAGGTAAGATTGAACATGTGAAAATCAGCCAGCTGATATTAGGTGTTTCCCAAGATGTTAACGAAGCTGTTTAATAACTAGAAGAGATTTTTCAAAGTTTTGAAGGACAAATGATGTCCTTCTTTGCACGTCAATGACAGTCAAGACCCAGTGACTGCAAAAATTTGCATTCTTACTAAATAGGGACATTGTATCTTCTTACAAGGAGAATTAGCAGCAAACTAAATACATACGTAGGTAGCTTTCTTTTTTTCCTGTTAAAAAGTAGAAGAAATGAACATGATGGGCAGAGTCCCAAAAGTGTGACTTCCATTCCTGAAAATTTCCATTCTACAGTTGAGGCCTCGGTGTGAGAATCATGAAGCAGTTCCAAATCAATAAAGTCTGGTAAGGAAGAATCATGAGATTGTAAATAATCATTTTGTTTTTGCAAAGTAAATTTGATTCATGTACAGAATTTGCTGATAAATACTTACGGTTTTAAATTAAATTAAAGCAGTAAAATTCAATGCTAAAACAGAATGAAATGAAACTGTCAATAATGAAAGGTATGAGGTTAGAAGTAAATTTGCTTTTATGTCTAAGATACTATGTTAAGAGCTTGTTTTTATGTATACTTATGTAAATTTACTTTCATTGGTTGAGTATATATGACCAACATGTTGTCACTGATTTCAGTGCATGCAGTGGGTATCCTTATTTTGTTCTCAAGAGTCCCTCCTGTCCCTCCATGTCTCGAGGCAGCCATATGCATTTACCACATTAATAGCACAGGTCTGAATCTGAGTCTACCAAGGGAATTTTGTAAGGAGAAAAGAACTGTCATAAAAATCATCTGCTACCACATGCAAAGGCCTCATTCTAAATAAACTCAAAAAGCATTGCAACCCTGAACAACAATATATTATCTGTTCATTCCCAGGCTTTTCACAACTTCACTGAAACGCTTGTCCTAGAAACCAGAGATAAAATCACAAAGGTCTGGGTCAAAGTTGCAGCTACTGTTCTGGACAAATTATTGGGACTTGAAAATTCTGGTTAAATGTCCTTCTAGAATTGTTTTTACATGAAGAGTTGAGCCAACACACCTGCCTTTCCTTTGCAGGTAGTGTGGCATTGTTTTGCAAAGTAAGAACCTGTGAAACCCAGCACTTCATGTCAAAAGGAAGCCAAGTGTTCTTGAAGATTCAAAGTAAATATTTTTGCTAATCACTGTTATGTGAACTCATTTCATTTTATTTTACATATTATCCACTATATTATAGTAAAAAATACTCAAAATTATCTCCTAGAGATATATATTTTTCTCAGAAACCATAAGGGATAATGAAGACAACTCTAGACACCCAAGATCATTCCCTTAACATCCAGTCTGACAATAGTGAACTTGATAGATATAAGCAGTAACATAATTTGTAGACTGAATTTTGAAAAAAGAAACCTTAAGCAAAGTTCTTTTGTTCTCTCTGTAACACAGGAATAAGTAATCATTTTTCCATGTATAAGATATGTTTTCTCTTTTGTGTTAGAAATGGCCTCAGTTTGATAAATGTGATCTAAGTAAATCACTCCTATCCCGGGAAAAGTTTGAAATTATCGGTTGAAAATAATCAATATTGTTCAGCAGTTAACTGAGTAAATTTGTTCCCAATGTATTTATTGCAGTGAACAGAAAATGAGGATTAAAGTTCCTAAGAATATAATTGAACTCACATCCTTTTCAAAATCCCATGGAGAAAAGCATTGCTCTACCTTTTATCTATTGTGATATAATCTTTTATTATATCGGTGCTGAACTTCATAATTCTTTATTAACTTCCTGTACAACTATTTACTGTTCAAAATTGCTACAGGTGCCTTTCTGAATCCAAGTAACCTGTCTCTAATTTAAAAAAGAAAGTCAAAAATTATTATTTGTGTAAGGAATTTTAAAGAAAGATATTGAGGCATCAAATGTATTGGTATAGAGATTTTATACAGACTCTAAACAAGCACTTAAGCATTTCTAATAAACAATCAAACAAACAAACAAATAAAGAGGCTCCCTCATAAAACAATGAAATAAACAGTTTTTGTTATTGTCCCAATATTTAATTAATGATCTTTCTAACAATATGCCTATATATTTTTTTTTTTTCTTCTTTTTTCCTCTTTTTTAAGTCTGAACTGAAGAAAACTATTGATATTTGTCATGGAGTTGACTAGATCGATCTATGTCCATGACAGGGGGCAACAGGCCTCTGCCCTCCCCCCCCACCCCAGTCCCACAAAAATGACAAGGAAGGAAGGGAGGAAAAGAACAATGGCAACAATCTATGGAGGAAAACTTATTTTACTATAATACTGGATACAAGATAACACAATATAATACAATTTAATTGAAATTGAGATTAATAAATCAGACAAGATGAGAGAGAGAGTTCCTGGGTCTGAGTCAAACCTGAAAAGCTTGGAATGGTTAGGAAAGCACCCTCCAGCACCCACTGCAAGGCAGCAAGAGAGCGCCCCCCCACACCCAGAAGGGCCAGATCCCGTGACTGCTGTAATGTACAGGGATAGGTACCTGGGATTGGGGCAGTGACACATTAATGCCCCGTACACTACATGATGTTTTGATGTGGAATACTGAAACCCAAAAAACAAAAAATCATAGAACCATGACAATATTGAAGACTACTGAATAAAGAAAATATGAATATTTTTCTAAGGGCAGCTCCTCAACTTTTCCTGTAATTAGCAGTCTAAAGGCCTGACCATGGTAATCCTGACAAGGATCAGAGTAATTTGCAGCCTAAGAGCATTACATTAACGCTTTAGTAAAGATCTTCTCTTTGTACCCATTTCTTGAAATTGGTATTTGTTGAAAAAGTCACTGGTCACTTTTACCTCTCCGATGTATTATCTATCATGCTTACAATGGGCTAATTAAAAGACTTATTTTGAGAAACAAAAGCATGTGGTGTTTTGAACATCTCCTTCTGCTGAATTATTTATTCTAGGCTAGCTAGCTTGATCAAATACATTTTTTATCAGTTCTCCTCTTCTACTGAGTTCCATGGACAGGGAGGGATGTTTAAGGGCTTAATTTTGATGGCCATACCAACATTTCTCTCTTTTGCTTACAAGTAGAGGAACAATAAATGTATTTTCATCTCATGTTTCCCTTATGATGTCAAGTATAATTTAAAATATGAGAAGGTTATTCATTACATCTAGGATCCAATCCTGCACAGAGCTGTGTATGGTTTACATGCTGATTTCTCCTTTAATGCCTTTTGACAGCTGTGCTCAGGGCGTTTGACATCTGATAGGAAACACAGCTTTTTACTGATGGAGAAAGGATATCTTTACATAATAATATCCCATAGGATAGTTCTTAATTGTTATCTCTACTTTTATGTCTTTACTGCAAATATATAAATCCCTGTGCAAAGATAAATCTATTAAAAGGTGACCTGCTCAGTTTTTAATTTAAAAAATAGAATTCTGCTCTCCCCCTCTCTTCCCATTTTATGATCCTCAACTAAGAGAAAATAATGCATTTGGGATTAGAAATATCATAATTACCTTTTAAAATACAAAATTAACACCTGAAGAGATCTAGAGTAGAGCACCTCCTTATAAAAGCTCAAGTGAATAACTGCATAAATGTCTTAGTCTAAGGCCAACAGTGGGAGAAAGAACATAAAAGTCACGCATTTATATATTTATAATGCCAAAATTATCCTTTTTATTTTTTTTTCCTATCTATGCCACAGTATCTTGCAATCTGAACACTGAAGAACAATCAAGCACTATTTGAGATGATAAATTCCTAGAATCTGAATCCTCTTTAGGAGGTAAAAAGGTGGAAAAAAGATTTCTTGTCATCATTAAGCTTTTGATCTATCCTTGCCAGATTATACGTTCAGCTTTTGTTACCAAATACAATGCAAACTTTAGGTACTTTGATGACTGAAGCAGATTCTTCATAAAAAGAGACATAAATTATTTCTTATTTATAATATCTCTGGATTTGTGCACACTGTATTTATTTCTGTACAGTCACCTAATTTTACTGTAAGACTTAAAGAGAGTCTCACCTGACTCTTGGTCTAGATCTGATCATGCCAAAGACCTTCACTTAGACCAGTTTTTGTCTTCCTCAGATGCACTGATTATACCTCTTTAATGACTGTGAAGGGATCTTAGAGGCCTGTCTTCAGTGATCTAAACTACTCAGGCTAGTCAATACAGGTATGGTGTTTACAGTTTGAATGGCTTTGTTGAAGCAGGTGTTGAAAACTGGCTGGAATTGCTTTTGCTTATTGTTACATAGATAACAATCAAGATCTCTCATACAAATACCAGTAGAAAATAGAAAACACATCGTTTAATTCTCTTCATATTCCACACAGCTTTTTTTTTTTCTTTGTTATGATTTTTTAATGTGTATTACATGAGGTCAGTTTGCATTCTCCAACCAAATGAAAACAGTCAAAGTTTCAAGATACTTGAATTTTGATGGAATCTTGCATTTACTTGGCAAATATGTTACTGGAAATTTTGATGTCAGAGAGCTGTTAGATACTGTGTGCATGTTTTATGAGGGAGGAAAGGGTGGTGGCCAAATAGCAGGATCTTGGCTTCATTCCGTGGTAAAGCAGAAGTTAATTCCGGTACTGTCCGGTACTGTGCTCAAAGTGTTTGCTGGAAATGGCTGCTGTCTTGCCCATATATTGCGTAGCGTGAACTTTTACTGTGTGTATTTGTCAAAAAGATTATTCTGGGTGTTCACAGTGCAGCATGATTTCTTTCCTAAAACAACTGTTCCAGGTCTCCAAAGCAGATGGTGTCACTTTATTCAAAGTTTTTTGGTGGACTGTCACTAATCTCGGTTTAGCATTGAGTAAAAAATACTATTATTTCAAAACAAATGTTTGAAAAGGGGAAGCTTAAAAAAAGTTCACCTCAGAATGAGTCAATATTACAAAAATCTTTCGTACTAGGAAAAAGATCAGATATAAGTCAGTATTATTGTGAGTATATTATGATCCATTCCGTATCCAAATGAATTGAGAGCATATTTAGGCGAGAATCGCACTCTACATTTTGCTTTCTTACACAGTTCAAAGAATTCATCCAAAAGCTGCCAGTGACAAGGCAGCCTTTAATATCATGCAAATTAAACATTAGTTGCATGTAAGTTTCTTTAAATTTCCCAGCTGTGAATGTTTTTAATGGTTGCTATGTTTGCTTACAATAAATAAAATGAAGCTTTAAGACACAACTTATTAAAGAGATTAAAGGAAATTGAAGTAGAATAAATAAATAAAATGGCTTAATTTGTCTAGCTTTTCCAAGTACTTATTAAGATCGTATAAATATATAATACATATCATAATTTGAAAACTGGACAATACATTTCTAAAAGTCTATGTTGACTTAAATTGGTGCTATTTCAATTACTTCTTCCATCCTACACTTGTCTGGTCCTGGAAGCTGAACGGAATGCTGCCTGGATATGTGAGATGAGAACAGGAATGCCAAGGCACAGATGAAATTGAACCAGACAAGTCACACGAAAATAACAAAAAATGATTCTATTAGGTACATTAGTCAGAAGAAAAAGGCCAAGGAGAGTGTATTTCCTTTGATAAATGAAAAGAGAGAAATGGCAAGAACATACATAGTAAAGGCTGACATATGCAGCAACTTCTTTGCCTCAATCTTCACTGGTAGTATGGCTTGCTTCCCATGTTCCTCATATCCCTGAACATGTAGATGAGTGTAAGGAGGACAAAATCCCTTCCACTGTAAGCTAAGAGAAAGTTTGAGACCACTTGATGAGATTGAACATGTACAAATTTATAGGGCCTATAGATATGCATCCCAAAGCCTTGAAGGAATTGGATGATGTAGTTTTCAAGCTATTCTAACATATTCAAAAAGTCAAGGCATATGTAAGATGACTATTAGATCCGAGTCAGCCACTATGGCTTTACCAAGGGCAAATTGGCCAATCTGGTGGCCTTCCATGATAGAGAAACAACATCAGTGGTCAAAGGAGGGGCAACTGTTGTAATCTACCTGAACTTCTACGAGGTGTTCAACATGATTCTGCATGGTAACCTTATCCCTAAGATGGAGTTGAGGGGTGCACTATTCAGTGGATCAGGAATTTGTTAGATAACCACAGCCAGAGGGTGTGATCAATAGCTCTATGTTCAAGTAGAGGCTGGTGAGGAGTGGCGACCCTCAATGTCTGTCTTGGGAGCAGTGGTTTATAATATCTTGATCAATGACCTCGACAGTGGGATTGAATGTACCCTCAGCAAAGTTTGCAGATTACACTAAGCTGAATGGTGCATGTGATACAACAAAAGGAAGGGATGCCATCCAAGGAGACCTGGAAGAGCTTATAAAGTGGGACCACATTAAATAAGTGAGATTTAACAAGTCCAAGTGCATGGTGCTGTACCCTGGTCAGGACAATCAAGATTACAGAGTGGGACATGAACTCACTGAAAGAAGTCTTATGGAGATGGATCTAGGAATTCTGGTGGACAAAAGCTAGACATAAGAGAACAGTGTGCATTTGCAGCCTGGAAACCAACTGAGTCCTGAGCTGCATCAAAAGAAACATGAACAGCAAGGTGAGGGTTTAAACTGTGCATCTCTGCTCTGCCCCCATGAGGTCCCATCTTCAGTACTATGTTCAGGTCAGAGGTCCCCAACACGAGAATGATGGGGAGCTGTTGGAGTGGGTCCAGAGGAGGGCCACAAAGATTACCATACATCTGGAGCACTCTATTATGAAGAAAGGCAGAGGGTGTTTGGCTTGGTGAAGGGAAGGCTCCAGGGAGATCTGACTGCAGACTCACAGTATCTAAAGGGAGCTTGTAAACAAGATGGTGGCAGACTTTTACATAGTCTGATACTGAAAGGTCAAAGAGGAGTGGTTTTAAAAGGGGATATTTAAGTTAGGTCTCAGGAATAATTTCTTTACTCAGAGAGTGATGTGGCAGTGGAACATGTTGCCCAGGGAAGTTGTAGATTCCCCACTCCTGGCGGCATTCAAGATCAGGTTGAATGGGACCTTGAGCAGCTTGATCTAGTGGATTATAACCCTGTCCATGGCAGGGATATTTTTTAGAACAAGCTGACCTTTTAGGAAAGTAATAAAGAAAATAAGTTTTAAATAAGAGCTTGGTGAGGCTGGAGGGGAACCTTCTAAAATGTCCCACAGTAATTTCACTACAGAGACATTTGTATTTATTATTATTTATTAAAAGTGTATTGCTTTGGTATAGCAATTCATTTAATTAAAAAATGCCTATGCAGTTCCATGCGTAAATATTTTGAATGAATAGCTTATACATTTTTTATATTAGTAGAAATGTAATACAGTACTGAGTATTTAAAACATTAAGAGAAAAGTAGTCATGGATCTGAATGATGTAATTCTGAGTGCATACTGGTATAATGTATTGCCAATGAACACAAACAGCTTGGTATTCAGACACTAAAATCCATCTGCAAAGCATTAATTTTGTTCCTTAGAAGAAATCTGAAAAATCCTTCCTACAAGGAGTCAAATGATTCTTGTGTAAATAATGAAGAAATGATTGATTACACTATCCTTCAAAGAAGGAATTTACAGTTTGATTACATAGCATTAAGATATCAAGAATTGCAATTCTTTTTCTCGTTAATGAAATTTGAAAATTTCTTTAGTTACATTGCAGAGAGAATAACATGCAAGCTCAGATAATTCAGATGTTTGTAAATGAAAGACATATCATTTCTATCTGTACTTTTTCTGTGCAAACTCCTTTGGCACTGTAAGTGCCTTCAGAGTCATGTCATGGCTGACTTCTCCCCACTTCTCTGTACCAGGTGACCTTGTCCAGGGCTTCAGAATCAACATCCCAGTAGATTTCCAGGAGATATTCAGGATGGTGGTATGTGTGTATGATAGGCTGCAGTAATCCTTGTGTAGAGCCTTAATTTGTCTTAAGATAACAGGAAATTAGGAGGTAAAAAGCTATTAAAATGTCACTCATTTCACTTTCTCAGAAACTCCAGGTATCATTTGTTTTATTCCAGATGCAAAGACTTGTCTATTGTTTGCGTGACAAAAATGTCTATTTTTTTTATTTTTTTTTTTTAATTTTAACTCTCCTCTTTGGTCTCTTAAGTTTTATAATTTTATTTAGGTTACATTTACAACCTCAGGAAATGATCAAAAAAAGACCAAAAAAAATTATACACCAAGTAAATTTTTTTTTATACATTTCATTGAGTGTATCTCACCAAAGAATATTGCTTAACTCACTCTGTACTACAGTATTAGCTACAAAATGTCATTAGCAATAATGAAGATCAAGATATTGTGACATGTTCAAAATGTGTTCTGATTAGATTCAGGTTTGTCATTATGGCTTTTGAATATTTCTCCTTCTACTGAGAGTAGAATTATTAATCATCAAGGCTGATACAGAGAATAGTGAACAAACTTCATAAAGTTCACAAGTTGTCCTGTATGCAGTTCAAGAAAATGACTAGGCTTTATTAACAAAAAATTAGTTTTAGTCATTATTAAATAGTTCTCTTGGACATGACACTGATAATACCATATATTATTTCCTCATAGCCCTCTTCTTCTCTGCCTTTTTAACTGAGTCTATGAGCGAAAGCAGTGAAATTAATATAATTAATTATTTGAAAGGCCATATGTCCATGAATTAGCATGAATTGCTCTATGGAGGCACACTATTTTTCTGAAAGAAGAAACATTTCAATGACCTTTAGTCATCTAAGGAAAATGAATGATGATTAAAAAAAAAAAACAGGACTCACTAATTTACAAATTAGGAAAATTTAATACATTTTAACATTGTTTAGACTTGAATTGCTTCTCACGTAGACACTTCACAGTACAGAGATTTGAAGAGACTTGTTTTATTTCAGATATCTATTCAAAAATCTATTTGCAATGGAGAATTTTTTTTTCTTTTTTCAGTTGGGCAAGGTGCCTAGGATCTTGACAGGCTGTAGAGCCTGGCCATGCAATCCTCACGAAGTTCAATGAGTACCTGGTCAGGGTAATCCCAACACAGATAAGGGCTGGACAAAGAATGAAGGACTTTCGGGTGCTGGCTGATGAAAACCTGTACATGAACCAGCAATGTGTGCTTGCAGTCTGGAAATCCAACTGCATCCTAGTCTACCTCAAAAGAAGTGTGAGCAGCACGTCAAAGGAGGTGGTTCTTCCCCTCTACATTGCTCTCATGAGATCCCCCCTGAAGTATTGTGTTCAGCTCTGAGGACTCAAACATTATAAAGACACAGACCTGTTGCAGAGAGTCCAGTAGAGGACTATGAGGATGATCAGAGAGCTGGAGCACCTGTCCTGTGAAAGACAGGGTGAGAGATTTGGGTTCATTCAGCCTGGAGAAAAAAAAGCTCCTGGAAGGCCACATGGTGAACTTCAAGTACTGGAACCTTCAAGAAAGCTGGAGGATTCCTTATCAAGGAGTGTAGGGATAAGACAAAAGTTTATAGTTCAAAACTAAAACAATGTAGATTTGAGTTAGATGTTAGGAGGAAATTCTTTGCTTGGAATGTGGTGAGACACTGGGACATGTTGTCTGTAAAAGTTCAAGGCCAAGTTGGATTGGGCTTTGACCCCATCCATGAAAGGAGAATTAGAAATAGATGATCTTTATGGTTTCTTCCACTCCAGTCATTCTGTAATGTTAGAGATGGAGGTAGTTGGAGCATTCTTTAGAAATAGACCTCACCACTGAAAGATAAAGGATTCTGCTATCACAGTACAGTGAGACTGTTGAAAGTTTTAATATTCAGTAAATGAATAGTGGATTTAATCCTTTATGACCTCAGCTGCACAGTAGATAAAAATTACATCTTCATTTTTGTTGCTAAACTGGAATGCTATTGAGAGCAAACTTTAAAATTCAACTAAATCCATGGCTAAAGTTAGGAAAGGAAAGAACATCTCTTTTTAAAATGGTGCTCAATACTTCTGCCAGCATGACAGCAATATTAGGTGGAACAGAGCAACAGATATGCCACTGTACTTTAGAAGCTTCTGCAGTTTCATAGTACATATAATACATATACATATAAGTTACATATACATATAAGTTGTATAACAGGAATAATTTTTGTTGTTTTTTGAAATAATATGTGATAAATATATTGATTAATGTTCAGTTCATTTTAGAAAAAAAATATCATTCAGTGATCTTCTCCCAGTTAGTTTTATTTAAATATTTTTAAATGGAGTTGCTGTGTAAAGACATGGTTTTAGAATAAGACAATTCTTCTAACAGATGAATTTCTTCTTAACTCACTAAAGCAGATTTTTGAATATTTCTTAAAAAAAAAAAATTGTGCATCTTATCACAAGTAAGCTATAGTGATATTTAGGATTGACAGTATGGTCTAGAAGGATGACCTACATATGTACTATCTCTTTAATTCATGTTTGAAATAAATAAACAGTTTTGTTGTATATTATGATGTGTCATGGTTTTGGAGAGAGGTAAACTCAGACAACTGTTTTCTAGGCATCTGATTATTCATTAGAACTTAAGAGCATCACTGAAGCAGTACAAATACAAAAGATTTGAGATTCGTATGCTACAATAAATATACCTGTGTCTTGTCTCAGAAAATACAAAGAAATCATTACTCTAACTACATAACAATAAGAAAACAATTTTTCAGAAGTGTTTTGAAGTAATTCACTTCTACTTGTCCTGTTACTTGAAATACCTTAATATTTGATCAAGCTTGTATTAGAATGCATCTGCTCTGGACACTACATGATTTATTTGGGGATTGCTTACAAATGTATAAATCTGAACAGAACTAAACTTGCACCTGAAAACTATGCATAAGCTAGCAGATTTTTACAAGCAGGAAAGATCTGCATGAGTTCTGAAACATTTACTCTGTCTTCTCACTCTTTTCCAAGTACAGTTCAAAGTACTGTATTGTTCCAATAAAAACTTTTAATGCTTGACTCCTAGGTATCTTAGAGATCTCTTCTGTCTTTTAGTTTTATGTCAGTAGTTGACATCAGCTGGGACATTTAAACTGGCAGCCTCTACATTTAATTGATATATCATGGCACTAGTGACACATTCTCTTTAGAACAAAGCCAAAGATTTCTGCAAATCACTTATCTTACTGCTACATCTGACTTAATTTTAGGTAGTCTTCATTGTCTGTATTTTCACTGCCTGTATTCCAATAGAGAAGATAGCTTAGGAAGGTGTCTAATGGATGGGGAATTTCTCTTGCATCATTTTCTCTTCATACTGTCAATCTGTACTGTTATAAGACTTGTCTTTGAGAAGTTTTGTTGTATTTGTTCCTCAACGTTTTTTTCCCTCAACCGGGAACTTGTGAGGACAGGACAGCAGAATGTCATCCGTGGTGGTTACTCATTTTTTTTTTTTTTTCTCTGCATAGTAAAAAGCATTTTATAATTCTAAATACATAGAAATCAAAATACTCAAAATACTGTCTTGAGTAAGCACAGAGTATTCCTCAAAAAAATGAACTGATGACTCCTGATCAGACATCGTAGTCTATTATACATTTTCTCTCCTGTAACTTTCCATTAAACTCAACAATGTGTAAAATGTTCTTCATAATGCCCACCAATGTATTTTAGTTATATGACTCCACTTTTAATTAAAAAGCAAGAAGATGTGTCACAAAGGATTTTGGAATATCTTTCTGTAGTCCATATCTTATTAGTGCCTGCAGGGTGTCTGCTCGGCCCTCACTGCACTTTAAAGTAAACAGGGATGTTGTGATCAAAGCCTCATAGATTTAAAAATTTACCCTGATTGTATTTCTGACCAGGAACATAGGACATGACTATATGCTTTATTTGTAAGACATCAAAACAAACAATAATTATTTTCCTCTGTTCAGTTATATAAGTGAACTCGGTTTCACTTGGTGCTTTTCACAGAATGGCCAGGGTTGGAAGGCATCTCAAGGGTCATGAATCTCCAATATTTTTTTTTATATTTTTAATATATTGAATCTCCACATGAGCTTTGATTTGTATTGCTAAATAAAATACACTTTATCGATATGACATGATTCTAGCTTGACTAGAATGCTGTTGTGAGTGGCTATGTACTCCTGGGGAAACACAGACAGGTAAGGCAAGACGGTGGAGCTGTTCTTTATGTGAGACAGTAACTGTAATGTATCCATCTCCACATACCTATGGATGACGAATGAGCAGAGAGTTTCAGAATAACAATTAGAGGGCAGGTTGCTCTGAGTTACACCACTGTGAATGTTTACTATATATAGGCCACCTGATCATGAGGAGGGAGTTCATGAGGCCTTCTACAGACAGCTGAAATGCAGGAATGCAACAAGGAATGCTAAGGCCCACTTAGAATTAAAGATGGTGAAGGAGGTTCAAGGGCAACAAGAAAATCTTCTTTAAGTATATCAAAGCAAAAGGAAGACTAGGGAAAACGTGGGTCCATTGCTGAATGGGGTGATTGTCCTGGTAATGAAGTACACTGAGAAGGTGGAGTTACTGAACACCTTATTTGTTTCAGTCTCCTAATACTCATACTAATACTGCCCCTCAGGAATCTCAGACCCTGGAGATAGAGAGAATCTTCCTCTTGGTCAAGGAGAATCTGGTCAGAGAATGTTTAGACAAAAAATTGATGCACAAAAATCCATGGGCTTTAATGGGATGCATACATAAGCATTGAGAGATCTATCACCTTTGAAAGGTCATGAAGAACAGGACAGATGCCTGAGGACTTGAAGAAAGCCAGTGTCACTCCAGTCTTCCAATAGCAAGAAAAAGGAGCTGGCAATCTACAGGCCAGTAGGCCACAAACCTTGAGAAGGTAATGGAACAACTTATTCTGGATTAATTTCCAAGAAGGTGGAAGAAAAGAAAGTTATCAGAAGCAATCAGCAGATGAACAAAAAAAATCTTGGTCCTATGTCAGGCTTCAAGTTTAAATCTTAGAGGCCAAAAGTATCAGCAAACGCACTTGTAAATCTTTTAAGATTATTTTTGCTGTTTATCTGAATCCTCGCCAGATGCTTTTGCTACATGTGACTTTTAAAGTTTGCTATTTTTCCTAACAGTAGTGAAGGATAAGAACCTTCACAAACCATTATTAAGACCATTATTAATAAAATAATGCAAAATTTGAGCAAATTCACTTTTGTGATTAAGTAATATGGGTTTTTTTTTTCTGCGTAGGGCTTAAATTCTCCTTTGAAATAGTGTTGCTACATCAAACACAATGTTAGAGATTATAATTCCCCGGGTATCAACTTTAATTTTCATTTCTTGCTTAAATTCCCACAAGGTTTTTAAACTCTCTCCTTCTCAGCATCCATGCTAATACAAGTGATTATATTCCAGTTAACCATCTTTTTTTTTCAGGCAATGTGAGAGTTAGGAAAAAATATGGAATTTCAGTACTGTGCTTGTACTTGAGAGTGAAGACCACAAGATTTGTCAACAAATAAATTCACAGATTCAGCAGTTCATAATTTTTAAGACAACTTGCAAATAAATTCTTCAAGAAAATTCTGAAGCAATTTCAGCTCTAAATCATTAGACTTATTGTCATAAAATAAAATTTCACTGTAAAACATGAAGAGATTTGAGCTAACACTGCAGCATTCTGATGATGATCACTAATGGTTTGACTCTGAAAGAGGTTGACTCCTAGAAGATAAATGAGTCTCCAGAATGAAAAATGAGTGTCAGTAACATTCTTTACACCAATACAATTGCCTGACCTAGGCAACACAAGAGTCTTTGTTCTTCAATAAAGTTATCTGTCTCCTGCCACAGAGTAGAAAGCCTTAGAGAGTAATAATGAATTGTAGTCTAGAACACAATTCTTAACTCCATCAGTGGGATTCATTAGCAGCAACATGAAAATCAGATAACTGAAATGGGTTTAAAACTGTGGTATTGGAGTAAAACTGTCAAGGTTGTCTGAACTTGCTGATAGTAGGTATTCTGCAAGAACTTTAATCTGATATTTCCAAGTATCTACTGCTTAAGCCTGTTTCGGTGTCTTGAAAAACTTGAAACAGAGTAAAATTCTTTTTTTGAGTTTTCAGTAAAAGTGATAATACAGCCTAGTCAATTTACATTCAGCATCATTAAGTGTTAGGCCAGTTGAAGCAATTACCATGCAAGATTCTCACATACTATCTGTTGCCTTTGAGACAGGGAAAACTGAACAGCTTATAAAAATGTATTGTCACAGCAGCCTACATAAATCTACATCAACTTTTGTCTTGCTACAGGATTTCCTGCTTTCAGGAGTGGAACCATCGTGCCTCAGAGTGACCATTTCTGATGTTACAGTTTAGTTTAATGTCAATGAATACAAAACACACAAAAACTCCTATCTTCTCTAGTACAAAGAAATATAAACATTTTACAAGAAGAAAAAAAAAAAAAACACAAAACAGCAACAACAAAAACAATAAGTACAATAGGATACACACCAAGGAAAAATTGACTTCAAATTGCTTTCCCAAAGTTATGTACAAATACATGACAGAATATGAGATAGAACACGAGTGAAATCTTGACTAATATAAAAAATTCCAAAGATAAATTGTTTTAAATAGTATTACTTTTAGTATTTCATGATAGATTTCCTTAACTTCATTCCCGGGCATTGATAATAGACTCTATATGACATAATGCACATAGGTTGCTACAAAAGTAATGTCTCTTCTTTATCTCTATAGAAACTACAACTTTTCATTTTCATGGATACAAAGAACACAATAACACCATTCAATAGAGCAAATTCTCAACTACAAAATACTGTTTTTCAGCATAGTCACCACCATTTGCTATGCATTTTTACCAGCAGTGGACAAGTTCCTGCATGCTGCACTCAAAAAAATCTGCATGGCTGTCTGGAATATGGCCTGTCTTTCATATTGCTGTCACTGCTACTGAAATGCATCACCCACCATCCCACTGTGACACCATCCACTGATTGGCCTCCATAAGCATTCAGCAAGCATCACTGAATGCCACTGAGTGCATTTTTTTCCACATGAAAGAATTCAGTGACAGACTTTTGTTTCATACATTCTTTCAAGTCAAATGCCATTTCGTCAGATTGCACCTCTGCTCCCATCTTCCACTACAACAAAATGTAACAGAATATTGGTGAGAAGGTTCAACCTCTATTGTCATGACACCACCATATTCCACTGATATCACAGGCCAACATCATAGCACAGGAGGCATTTTTGTAGATACCCATGTATAAAATCTTTAGGCAAAAAGGAAAAGGTAGTATACCTAAGCAAATTCCTTCCACAGACAAGGCGGGAATGTGAGGTTTGTCAAATTATCCTGATGGGATACTAAGAAACATTTAGTTTTTTATTTCCATGCTGGAATTGCTGAGTGTTTTGCATCTAACAAGAAATAATAAACGTGTACTTTTTCTACATCTTCTAGATGTTACTGAGTAAAAATTCAAATGATGGTATTTTAGGAATCATTAATTATGCTCAATTCTCAATTATCATCTAATACCCAGAAAAAAATTGTTAAATTGGACTTTATGAATTATTCATCACCTCCAATTCAATACGAACTCTCCTCTTGTTAAATGCTCAGCACATTTAAGTAGTGTCATAGAAGGTGAACATTTTTCAAAAAAGAATACAGGCAACTATGACCTGACATTTACGAATTGCAGGTCCCAAAGAATCAAAAAAATATACTTCAGGGGAAGAAACAAGGGATTATAACTGTAAAAAAAATAAGAATAATAATATATTTTTACAGGGACGGCTCCAAACATAACGCTCCCTTTTTTATTATGTTGGCCCACAAAATCAGAGGTGGATGTTGGTGGTATAGCAGCAAAGTTTGAACTTCCCACCAACATTTCTTTACATTTTATTGTGGTGAGACAGATAGTAGTAGAGGGGTAGTCTGACAAAACGTCATTTTACATCGAAGTGCATATGAAGCAAAGGTGTGGAACTGAATTGCACTCTGATGAAAAAAACAGCACCCACTGACATTCATTGATGCTTGCTGATCATTTATAGAGTCCAACCGTGGATATTGGCACAGTGGTGTGTTTCAGCAGTGACAACAAACATTGGTCACCTCCACTCATGCAGATTTTTACTTTTATGACTGCAGCATGCAGGTTCTTATGCAAAAATGTATATGTAATAATGGTGAATATGTTAAAAAATAGTGTTTTGTAGCTAAGTATTTGTTCTATCAAGTAGTGATATTTTGCTCTTTGTATTTATTATAGATTTAATGGAAATAAATAGGGGGCATTACCTTCAACCTACATAGATAATGACTCTCTACCAATGACGAGTTTTTCATTTGTGTGTTTGCAGTTAGTGAACACAGCCTTTTTTGTCTGTCCTGTTTAGAAAATTAATCTCTTCCTTCTGTGAATATTTCTATTTAATTAAATAATTAATGTAGTAAATTGATGTTTAATATAATCTATAGGAAAATCATCAGTTGTTCATAATTCACCATAGTAAATACTGTTCTACCTGAACTTCCAGTTTACTAGATGAGAGTAAAAAGTGTACAGAAATGGAAGGTTTCACAGCAACAATGTGAAGAATGGCAAAAATCTTTAGTCCAGAAAAAAATTAACTTTTATATTTTTATTTTACATTGTGCATAACTCAGTCTATGAATTATTCAACATTTTTCCTACTTGTTATTGTTTCTCCTTTGATTCTCTTTTAGTTCATTACAGAATTGGTCATAAGAATCTGATAGGGCTTTTTCTCTGCATCTGCAGATACCACTCTCGGTACACAGTCATTGGTTAATACTTAGTAAGTCTGTAGCAAACCTTAAATTGTAAATAATTTCATCATAGTTAGGAGGACAGTAATCCAGGAGCTTGATGAAATCATTGGATTCCTCAAAGGGATCAGCACCCATTTCTGACAGCTGATTTTTTCTGTTGAATGTTCTCGAGAGATATAAGTGAAATATGTACAAAGAAATTCAACTTCTTTTACAGTACGTGGATGGTACAAATTCAGCTTCATTGTGGATGCGAGTACCTATATTTCAACATGAACTATAGCCAGGTAGAGAATGTGCGCTAGGCACTTGACCATACTTGCTGCTCAACTCTTAGCTCCCTTTATATCTCTATTTTGACCACTCAGTAGCTTTGTTCAAAAAAGAAGTTATATAAGAAGATAGTCTAAGCACATAGATAGAAGACAATAGTATGGATCATTCAAGTCTGTTCCATTTGACTCCAAGTCCCAGGACTGATGTCTGACTCATTCTTTTTAATTTAGCAGGCCAGTCATAATCAACTTCTCTACATTGATTTCTAAGTGCTCAAACACTTTGAGGGCTAGATATAGGAAAAGTCTTACTCATCTTAGACAGACAAATCCCTATAGAAGACATCTGTGTTTACTTACAGAAGAATCTGATGGTAGATCTGTAGTTAAATGTTGTCTATCCCGAATTTCGTGCCTAAAACAAGATATAGTATATTCATTTATGCATACAACTTTGACATTTATACTCAGATTTTAGCAGCAGTACTAGTGTTTCACAGAAAATTGATAGGGCAAAAGAAAAAGGAGTCAGCAGTCAAGATTTTTAAAACTAAAAAAAAAGTATTTTAAAAAAATAAGTAATTTAAGAATAATGGTGATAATGAGAATTCAATTCCATTATATTTTTTCTACTGTATATATAATGGAATTTTATTTTGTGAAAAGCTTCCTACAGCACTTTTAATGAGTCAAGAAGCAGGCACATAAAATGAAGAACATACAGATGATAGCCAGGCACTGTGTGATGTTGGCTGGCAAGTTAATAAATCTATTTTAGGTAATTATATGAGACCAGAGTTTTGCAGACTAAACTAATAACATATCTGCTATAGTTCATGTATGTTTGGATAAATATTTATCTACAACTAACACTTAAATTTGAAAAGTGTGAAAGTAAAAGTTTTATGTTAAAAGGAAAGTACGAGAAAATACATTAATGAGTAAATTTAGGGGGTTTTTAAATTATAAATACATATATGGTTTTTTTTAAAAATCCAAAGTTTAAAACAGCACACATTTAAGATCAAAACTTTATGTCATTTAAAGTATATCTGGAAAAAAGTAATATTTGTACACTTATTTTACATAATAATAGAGCACTTCTGGTCATCTTGTAGTAATTTTGTATGAAAGACTAATCAAGTCATTAATTTAAGGAAGAATTTTGAAGTTCTAGAATGATATGAAATGAATGTAATATTCTGTGTCTATGGTTACACAGGAATGATTCGGCACTGTAAGCAGTATCTTCATATAAACTACTAAATATACCTGCATCGTCACTATTTTTGCTTACTTTATAGTAGACAATTCATTGATATATATACTCAGAAACTTGTTGCAGATGTCCAGACTGAAGCAAACAGTATTACCTGAGATGTTCTAGATAGAGCTAAGATGAGAAAGCTGCGTAGGTGTGTCAGCGTTGGTGCACTGATGTATGGAAGATCCATTAGCACCACCAAAGGACCATGCAGGCCAGATGAGATGTCACTGGGAATTGCAACTTTCACGAACACCTGAGTTGATCTCAAGGATACATCCATTAAATAACAATACAATATAATGAAAGGTAAACTTTACTGGGAGATGATTAAGTTTACAGAATAAGGATGTCTCCCTTGCTTTTAAATGTTGGGAATTCTATTTATCTTCAATTCTAGAAAATCATGATGTTTCTATAGCTCCTTACTGAGATCTGTAACTGTCATAGGTATTCAAACAACTTTTTCAGGTGCCAGTGTTTCAAGAACAAAAATAATTGCATCAACAATTAAAAATTAGTGAATTTAATACAAATGCCAAGTTTATCCAGAACAATTTTCTATTTCATTATCCAAAGGATTTTTTATAAGTATACTGATAAGTAAAAGAGACAGAAATGTGTTTCCCCATATCAAACAGTGTTTGTTATTGTCAACGGTTTATGGGCTGGTCTGGCCCAGTTCCGTGACCAGCAGAGCGGAGGGATCTGCGGATCCGCACCTCTGGGAAAGGGGAAGCAGGGGACCCCAAAATACTTGAAAACAACAGCACTGATCTGAGGTGGAACAAATGATTTTACTAAATATAGTATTAGTAAAATACAATGAGAGAGAGAGAGAGAGAGAGAGAGAGTCTGTTTGAATTGTATAGACCTCACCACAATGCTGGGGTGAGAAGTGCAGTCCAGTTGAGTGACTGAAGTACAGACGGCGAAGTGCAGATGGCGAAGCGCAGGCGGCGAAGCGCAGATAGCGAAGCGCAGACAGCGAAGAGCAGGCGAAGAAGAAGGATCAGGTGACCTTGCTTGGAGTTATATCCCCTTGCTGACCGCAAAGTCTCCTGGGGAAATGTAGTTCTTCTCCGACGGACGAACATTCGGCAGATATCAAACCCCACCCCCAATGCATTACATGATGTTATGGTGTGGAATACTGATGACCAAAAAAATCATAAAACCATGACATTCCACCCCTTATTCTACATCACTACATCATGGTTAACACATGGGATTACAGACTGCACTCCCCCAACATCAAATTCCCTTGTGGTACACACTGAACATCCCCGTTTTTCTGCATCACCCACCAGGTGGACCCAGGTCCCTGGGCAAAGACAGTTCCGCGAAGAGGTTTGCCCTTCCCAGAAGCAGGAAAAACCCAAACTGCTTTTCCTAACATGTTCTTTACATGTACTACAGGGACCTTATCTCCCTCTACAATATGTAGGGAGCTGGATTGGTTAGGACCATCTCGACTGATTGATCCTCTGGTGTTAACCAGCCAGGTGGCTTCTGCCAAATGCTTCTCCCAGTGTTTAAATGTTCCGCCACCCATTGCTTTCAACATCGTTTTTAACAACCCGTTGTAGCGTTCGATCTTACCAGAGGCTGGTGCATGATAGGGGATATGATAAATCCACTCGATGCCATGATCTTTGGCCCAAGTATCCACAAATGAATTTTTAAAATGAGTCCCATTATCTGACTCAATCCTTTCTGGGGTGCCATGTCGCCACAGGATTTGCCTCTCCAGACCTAATATGGTGTTTCGGCCGGTAGCATGGGGTACTGCATATGTTTCAAGCCACCCGGTTGTTGCCTCCACCATGATGAGCACATAATGCTTACCATTGCGAGATCGTGGCAAGGTGATATAATCAACCTGCCATGCCTCCCCATATTTGTACTTTTGCCATCGCCCTTCCTCCCAGAGAGGTTTCATCCTCTTAGCTTGTTTAATTGTGGCGCATGTATCACAGTCACGAATGATTTGTACAATGGCATCCATAGTTAAGTCCACCCCTCGGTCTCTGGCCCATTTGTATGTTGCATCTCTCCCTTGATGACCTGAGGTCTCATGGGCCCACCGAGCTAGAAATAACTCACCCTTGTTCTGCCAGTCCAGGTCTATTTGAGCCACCTCAATTCTGGCAGCTTGGTCTACCTGATGGTTATTTCGCTGATCTTCTGTAGCTCTACTCTTGGGCACATGAGCATCTACATGACGCACCTTTATAACCATATTTTTTGTTCGGGTAGCAATATCTTTCCATAGGTCAGCAGCCCAAATAGGCTTGCCCTTTCTTTGCCAATTATTTTGCTCCCACTGCTGTAACCACCCCCATAAGGCATTTGCTACCATCCATGAATCAGTGTAAAGATAGAGCATTGGCCACCTCTCCCGTTCAGCAACATCTAAGGCCAGTTGGACAGCCTTTACCTCTGCAAATTGGCTCGATTCTCCTTTCCCTTCGGTGGCCTCTGCAACTTGTCGTGTGGGGCTCCACACAGCAGATTTCCATCTGCGATGCTTTCCCACAATACGACACGATCCATCTGTGAACAGGGCATATTTCTTTTCATCCTCTGGTAGTTCATTGTATGGTGGGGCCTCTTTAGCATGCGATACTTCTTCTCCTGGTGGTGTTCCAAACTTTTTACCTTCAGGCCAGTCCATGATGACTTCTAGGATTCCTGGACGGCTGAGGTTCCCCATCCGTGCTCGCTGTGTAATCAATGCAACCCACTTACTCCAAGTGGCATCAGTAGCATGATGGGTGGAAGGAACCTTTCCCTTGAACATCCAGTTCAGCACTGGCAGTCGAGGTGCCAGAATGAGCTGTGTTTCAGTACCGACTACTTCGGAAGCAGCCCGAACCCCCTCATAAGCAGCTAAGATCTCCTTTTCAGTTGGAGTGTAGCCCTCCTCCGACCCCCTGTAGGCTCGACTCCAGAATCCCAAGGGTCGGCCTCGGGTCTCTCCTGAGGCTCTTTGCCACAAACTCCAAGTGGGGCCTTTCTCTCCAGCAGCAGTGTAGAGGATGTTCTTCACATCCTGTTCCATCCGTACTGGCCCCAGGGCCACAGCATGGGCTATCTCTTGTTTAATCTGCTCAAAAGCCTGCTGCTGCTCAGGACCCCACACAAAATCATTCTTCTTCCGTGTCACCTGATAAAGTGGGCTTACAATGAGGCTGTAGTTTGGAACATGCATTCTCCAAAAACCCACTACGCCCAGAAACGATTGTGTCTCTTTCTTATTAGTGGGGGGAGACATGGCAGTGATTTTGTCGATCACATCTGTCGGGATGTGACGACGGCCATCTTGCCACTTTATGCCTAGGAACTGAATTTCCTGGGCAGGTCCTTTCACTTTGCTTCGCTTAATAGCAAAACCAGCACGGAGAAGGATCTGGATTATTTGCTCTCCTTTCTCAAAAACTTCCTTTGCTGTGTTGCCCCACACAATGATGTCATCAATGTACTGTAAGTGCTCAGGAGCACTGCCCTGTTCCAATACAGCTTGGATCAACCCATGACAAATAGTTGGACTATATTTCCACCCCTGGGGCAAAGGGTTCCAGGTATACTGAATGCCCCTCCATGTGAAAGCGAACTGTGGCCTACATTCTTTGGCCAAAGGAATGGAGAAAAAGGCGTTAGCAATGTCAATGGTGGCATACCACTTAGCTGCTTTTGACTCCAGTTCGTATTGGAGTTCTAACATGTCTGGCACAGCAGCACTCAATGAGGGTGTGACTTCATTCAGGCCACGGTAGTCCACCGTCAGCCTCCATTCTCCACTGGCTTTACGCACTGGCCATATGGGGCTGTTAAAGGGCGAGTGAGTTTTGTTGATCACTCCCTGATTCTCTAATTGATGAATTAACTTCTGAATGGGGAGCAAGGAATCCCTGTTGGTGCGATACTGCCGTCTGTGCACCGTTTTTGTAGCTATCGGTACCTGTTGCTCTTCCACTCGTAGCAACCCCACAACAGACGGATCTTCTGATAGGCCAGGCAGAACAGACAACTGCTTAACACCTTCTGTGTCTACAGCAGCTATTCCAAAGGCCCATCGATACCCTTTGGGATCCTTAAAATATCCCCTTCTGAGGTAATCGATACCAAGTATACATGGAGCCCCTGGGCCAGTCACAATAGGGTGCTTTTGCCAGTCTTTACCAGTGAGGCTGATTTCGGCCTCCAACATAGTCAGTTCTTGGGAACCTCCTGTCACCCCATGAATATAAATTGATTTTGTCCCTTGGTGACTCGAGGGCATTAGAGTGCACTGTGCACCAGTATCCACCAGGGCCTTATATTTCTGTGGTTCTGATGTACCAGGCCATCTAATCCACACAGTCCAATAAACTCTATTATCCCTTTCCCCCCCCTGGCTGGGGGCAGGGCCCCTCTATTTGTTACCTCTGTTATCTGCAGCAACTGGAGCAATCACCTTTCTGGAGAAGTTCACCTTGGTGGTTGATTTGTCTTGTAACTCTTTTACCCTTGCTTGAAGTGCAGGAGTAGGTTGCTTATGCCACTTTTTCATATCTTCTCCATGGTCGCGTAGGTAATGCCACAAGGCAAAACGTGACGTGGTCTTACTGTTGTCACTTGTTCGAGCAGGAGGACGTCTTCTTTTGACAGCTGAGACGTTGGATGACACTGACTGGGAGGAAATCAAGTTGGCTAGCCCCTCAAGTAGGCTGTTTTGGGAATTCTGTTCCTCATCGGATGTATCTGTTACCACCATGTATTCATCGGCATCAGGCATAATTGATAGTTTATCTATTATATCTTCTTGTTTGCTCTCCATTCTGTCCAGCTTTTCAGCTACTTTTTCAATGGCTGAAACACAAGCTCGTAGAGGGCTTAAATGTAACTCAAAGTCTTGAAGCTTATTAACCAACTCATTTATAAGGGGTCTTCTTTCCCCTCTGCCGTACATAGCTGCAAATGTACTGGCGTACCTTTCTGGTGCAGTCTTTGTGAATGTACGCCACATATTCGGTGTACACCTGGCTCTCTCAGGATCATGCTCTTGGTCTGGCTCATCAGGAATGAAATCGGGGCTATGTAGTGTTTCCACCACAGCACATTCTCTCAAATAACGGATGCCTTCTTCCAAATCAGCCCATTTCTTCTTCTCGGGCATCAGATCGTCTTTGAAGGGGTATCTTTCTCTTACAGCTAACAACATCCTCTTCCAGAGGGTGAAGGCCTGGTTCTGGCACGTACTAATACCTCTGTCAATGGCTGAGTCCCTAGCAATGCCACCCAGTTGGCGAGCTTCTCTACTATCTAGCCACACACTGTTGGCCCCATTGTCCCAGCATCGAAGTAACCAAGTAGCAATAGGCTCATTTGGGTGGCGTGAGAAGTCTTTTCTCAGACTTCGAATTTCATTCATTTTCAGAGATCGATCCACAAAGGTAACAATATCTTGCTCACCTCTTGCTCTTCCAGGACTTCTTGCCCTTGTAGGTGTTGGTGACCGTGGTCTTACTGAGGGCCCCTCCCCTGGACTCAGAGGTGCTTCTCTTGGACCTCGGAGCCACTCCTCTGGACCTCTTTCCTCCTCTTTCTTCTCTTCTAACTGAGTCGAGATTCGCTTTGTTTTCCGTCCTCTTACAGGGGCAACTGACATCGATTGTGGTGCCTCTTGTGGTTGATCAGGTTGGTCGGTTCCAATGCTCTCATCCTCCAGTTCAGCTTGGAGCTTGTTTCGTTCGATTATGACAGTATCTAGCTCAGATTGGAGGGTGTGTTGTTGAGATTGAAGATTGTTGAGTTTGGATTGCAGGGAGTCTCTTTCAATTCGGAGGGCATCTCTCTCAGATCGGAGGTTTTTCCTCTGGAGCAGGAGACTCTCTCGCTCATTTTGAACTGTTTCCCTGAGACTCTCCCTTTCAATTTCAGAAGCTCTCTCTCTCTCCAGGATAGTATTGAATAAGGCCTGATAAGCATTAGCCAGGCCCCAAATCATATGTGCCTCCTCAGAACTGCCTAAGCCGCAACATTCCTGCCTTAAATAGCTGTTTAGACTCTCAGGGTCTTTCAGGTGTTCTGAAGTAAAGTTCCATGAGACTGAAGATTTCCATTTGTCTAAAGTCTTTCCCAGACCTTTCCACACTCCCTGCCACTCAGTATTCTCTGGTTTTGGGGAGGACATCCTCAAAATATAATAAATACTAATACTGAGCGAAATGATGAGCAATACATTCAGGGAGATTAGTAATGTGACTAGGTGTTCATTCAAAAACTGCACTACAGGCTGAAAGGTGAAACTGGAAACCTTAAAAAATCCCGGTCCTGTAAAATTGGCAGCTGTCTCCGGAATTGTAAGCCACATTGTATGAACGTGCCAGGTCCATATTTCCACCCATGTTTTCATTTGATTGTATAAGCCGATTGCTCCATAGAGCAAGGTGGCAAGCTTAATTAATGCCCAGTATGTTTTGAGCATTAGGAAAGAAGAGGCAGCAGCGTGCAGCCCTTTAAGAGTAAGTTTCACTACAGAAAGCATTTTTTTTTTTTTTTTTTTTAACAGAGGCAAGATAGTAAAGCTCAGAGTTTACAAATATTCTATGATACTGGCAGTCCGCCTGGAGTTTTCAAGGTCACGTTTTCAGAGAGTAGCGGTGAAACAGATAAGCTTTACCAACGGAACTCTCCGAGAGCAGAGAGTCTAAACAGCTAGAAAGCAACTGCTGCCCGCATTCTCCACCAAAAATGTCAACGGTTTATGGGCTGGTCCGGCCCAGTTCCATGACCAGCAGAGCGGAGGGATCTGCGGATCCGCACCTCTGGGAAAGGGGAAGCAGGGGACCCCAAAATACTTGAAAACAACAGCACTGATCTGAGGTGGAACAAATGATTTTACTAAATATAGTATTAGTAAAATACAATGAGAGAGAGAGAGAGAGAGAGAGAGTCTGTTTGAATTGTATAGACCTCACCACAATGCTGGGGTGAGAAGTGCAGTCCAGTTGAGTGACTGAAGTACAGACGGCGAAGTGCAGATGGCGAAGCGCAGGCGGCGAAGCGCAGATAGCGAAGCGCAGACAGCGAAGAGCAGGCGAAGAAGAAGGATCAGGTGACCTTGCTTGGAGTTATATCCCCTTGCTGACCGCAAAGTCTCCTGGGGAAATGTAGTTCTTCTCCGACGGACGAACATTCGGCAGATATCAAACCCCACTCCCAATGCATTACATGATGTTATGGTGTGGAATACTGATGACCAAAAAAATCATAAAACCATGACAGTTATTCTGTTCTTGAGGCTGCCCCAGCAACCAGTGACCTGCATGAGAACCTGTGCTGACAAGCTCTACAGGTGTCCAAGCTTAATGTAGCTCTGCAGTGCTTTTAATAGATAAGCATACTCTGTCTGCTCTGGGAAAGAAAAATAGGGCAGGCAATCAGACAACCATCTTCCCTAACCTGAGTGGAATGCTTAACATATGTCAAGTATTAAAAAAAACAATCTTCCCAGAGCAATGCCTTGAAATGCTGTTGAAAGAAGATAATCTCTGTTTATATGCATATATGTATATGTATATATATGTATGTATATGCATATGTGCAGCCATTTAGAGCAATACAAGTACATAAGATGAAAGACTGCTCTTTATTTGCTTAAATATATTACTTGACAAAGTAGAAGTCCTTTCTACATAATAATCTAGTTGGTGTCTAATAAAAAGGTTAGAAAATGTCATATAAAATCAGAAATATATAGTGAAAAATGTACTGACCCATGAGAAAATGAAATTTTCCCTTAGTCATTTTAATGATCTAAAATTATAATTTTAATGTTACTTGATATGATAGTGAAAAAAAATACTCATAAGTTTTTATATTTTTTATCACGCTTTCTCCTTTATTGAGTTTTATTCCCTTTTTATTGCCAATAACAATCCATAGTAAGATTATTCCATTGTAATATTGCAAATCATAAATTCCCTACTACTGTTTTTTTTTTTCTTTCTGCTGATGTGTACAGAAACACATATCAGAATAGAGTAACAGATTTTTTTCTTGATTTACTAGAACAGTTGATCTTTAAAATTTATGATCCAAAGTTTCAGATAAATTTCTAGAGGGTATGAAGTCTACTACTAGGAATTTGAAAGACATGAAGACAGCTCATTAGCTTATCAGTTACAGAAGCTTTAAGCACTTTGAAGTACAGGACATCTATTGACCAGTGCAGTTGAAGTACCAATAAGCTCATAAAAAGACAGAGAAAAAATATGATGTTATTTGGATGTTTCCATTCTCTCTGAACTGTCATCTCACATCTCAGTAACACCATTGTGAATGGAAGATGGATAAATATATGTAAGTTCACTTTAACACTGGAACCTAGCCATGTTTTTGAAGAGTTTTTGTATGTTGAAGGAAAATTATATATAGGGAGAAAAATAGAAAAATACTGGCAGCGAAAGAAGGCATCCAAGAAAGAATAATGATGTCAGAATTTTTCTTCAAATAGAACTTGTGATATAGAATAATATAATCATTAGGATTGGAAAAGACCTCTTAAGATTATCTAGTCCCATCATCCACTTACCACCAATATTGCCCACTAAATCAACTTCCTAAGTACTACATCTGCCCTTTTCTTAAACACCTCCAGGGACAATGACTTCATTACTTTCCTGGGCAGCCTGTTCCAATGCCTTAACACTCCTTGTGTGAAGAAATTCATCCTAATATTTAATATGCATCTCCCAATATAGGGTAAGATTTCCCAAATATTCAACGTTCCTAACTTCAAATGTTTAAAGAAATAGAAAAATAGATAGTTGAGAAAGACCAAATGGCTATTTCTTCATAGGTATGATATTTTAAGTGTTTAGTGTTGTAAAAGTTAGACATCAGACATTTTTTCTCTTTAATGAAATCTGAAATATCTACATAATCATCTTTCCAAAGCTGGTTATTGATGTCAAATGATAGCTACTAAGAGACATGACAACTGCATGAGAGTTAACAACATTGCCTATGTATGTGTATTAAATTAAAAAAAATGAACAAAATGAAGATTATGTTTATGAATTACTGGGATCCCTTTGCTTTTTAATACAAAAATCAAATTGTATAGAATAGCATTTCACACACTCACAGTCACTCAAGGTTGTTTACTACTGCTTAGGAAACAGTATAACCATGTATGTTACCATGACCACAGAAGAAATAGGTATAAATAGTATTTTAAAAAAGGAATAATCTGTTTTTTGTTGTTGTTATTTGTTTTTTAATACTAGTTTTCTCTTTGGCATTTGCTTTTATGATTTTTTAGAGACCTTTAAGGATCTAGGTTCAATCATTGTGCAGTGAGAAAACAAAAGTTGTTCAAACATTGGTACGTAAATTTGAGTTTGGAGCCTGCATCTGTGAAGAACAAAAATGTGTTTAATGTAATGTATATTAGTTGTCTCCTTAAAGAGATGATGAAATTCACTTTCTGCTGAAATAAGAAAGAGCTTTTCCAATCTTTCCAACGATAAGCTTCATTTACAGATTCAAGACTCCTGGTATTTCAGACAAAAGGTCTTGTCTCAATAACATTCCCCCTGATTCTCTGTTCTGCTCCAGTTTATACGAGGGAGAGGAGGTTCTTTTTAATATATGTAAACCCGGCGTGAGAGTAAGAAACAACAGTTGAAATGTTGGTCCGACTAGTTTGTTGTAATCCTAATCAGGGAGATGGGGAAGGGGAGGACAGACACTATTATGAATTAGGGGAATCGGGAAGGGAAGAAAGACGATAGAAAAGAGATGGAAGAAGAAGCAAGGAGTCTTTATAGGAGTCTTTTATAGGAAACAAGAGGGAGATAAATGGATTTGTCAACTAAGAAAAGTTTTTCCCTGACTTACATGGCAGTAAAATACTAATGTTTAAGGGCAACATGTTAGAACGTTTATATGATCTTATGAACACAAGATCCTCAGTTTAAAAATGTGTGCAGTCATTAGTAAAGCTTATGAAAGAAAAATAAACTGAAATAATTATCATATGATTTCATTAAATAATTCTGTAAACTATGTGTAAGCAGAGATAAAATTTTATTAAGAGTTTGAAATTATTGATACATCCTGTGGGACAGATTGGATGCTGTATTTAGATCCTCTTTTTGAGTGACTTTTTCTAATAGTTGGGCACTTTATTCTAATACTATGTTAAAAAGAAGACTACTGTTGATAACAATTCGTCATTAAACAAAAGCATGTATTCCTTTCAGATTTGATTTTCTTTATATTCTGGGTCATATTTGAACAGATATTGTCATTTATTTTACTAATATTAGTGTCCTTTCTGATAAAATATATTACATACTCCTTTGATTGGTGAAATCATATAAAATACATTTATTTCATCACTGCATTGTGACATGTGATATTACACTTTACAAACCAAGATGTGTAAATCCACTGTTTTCAAAAATAATTTAAAAAGAAAAACAAAGATTTTTAAAATACATGCATTTTTAAAGGAACTATCCAGAACCTGGTTAGATCACATGCACTTCTCAAGAAGTTCATTCTTGTCACTGAATCACAAAATCATGGGGTTTTGAAGGGATCCATCTCTCTGCTAAAGCAAGTTCCCTACAGATTCCTATGCAGAAAAGCATCCAGGTGAGTTTGAATATCTTCAGAGATGGAGACTCCAAAACCTCTCTGGTCAGCCTGTTCCAGTGCTCTGTCATCCTCAAAGTGAAGAAGTATTTCCTTATATTTATATGGAACTTTCTGTGTTCCAGTTTGTGCCCATTGCCCCTTGACTTGTCACTGCACACCATGGCAAAAAGCCTAGCTCGTTCCACTTGACTCTTGCCCTTTAGATATTTATAAATATTGATGAGGTCCCCTCTCATTCTTCTCTTCTCCAGACTGAATAGTCCCAGATCTTTCAGCATTTCTTCATGAGAGATGCTCCTGGTACCCAGTCATCTTTGTTGCCCACCGCTGTACTCTCTTTAGTAGTTCTCTGTCTTCAACTGAGATAGAGTAGTCCAGACTGGCCTCATGAGGATAGAGTGGAGGGCTGTTGTTCTTTCCTACAAATTCTACATCGTTTGCATCCTATCACAACCACAGGTTATTTCAACAAGAAAAATGCATGTTGCCATTGTTGTTTTCCATGTGCTACACGAGATCCTGAAGTCTTGAGAACTGATTCATTCATTTTTGTCTGCAGACATTTCAAAGAAGAACCATCTTTGCTGAAATTTGTTTGTTAGAGGACACCTTACAGATCAGGGAATTAATAAATTTTTACTGACTTTTGGTTGCACATGTTTGAATTTGTTAAAATATAGGAATTCTGATTTAATTATGCTGCCTAAGCTAAGTAAAGTGTTAGGCTTCCAATAGTCTCAGGTATTTCCTTTTTACTAATTAAGGCTGTTGTACCTATCTTTGCAGAGAGGAACTTTAGCATGTTGTGTCAATGATTTGTGTACCTGGCCATTTCCCTGATGAGAGACTGGATGTTACAAATCTGATATATAGGATTCTGCTTTGCTATTTGCTCTCATGTTAAAATTCTCAATGGTTTTCTTTAATACTTTATAGGTTTTAATTGTCTTTCCACTTAAAACACCATGAGCTTTAAAACAGACAGCATTCATTAGTGACAATGTTGCTTACAGTTTTTCTTGAATATACGGTGGCATTCCACAAAAGGAAGGCTAGGGAATAAAAAGAGAGGTTTTTTCTTCATTTCTTTGTTTACATTTGCTAGACTCCATTTCAGGATGCAAAATATAGAACACAATGCTAGAAAATGTACTAGCACTGTGTGGTGCATTATGAAAACTTTTTATCACATTGAGAAATAGGAGAAGGAGACTGTGTTACAGTTTAAAAGCAGCAAACAGTCAGGCATCATACTGTAGCTGATGAAATAGTTTACAACAGTAAGTTTTTCCAGGCTGGCATGCCATGCTCTCTGCTGGAACTTCTTGAGCACTTCTTAGGATGAAGAATTCACCCTGCAGAGAAGCCTGACACCTTTCTGTGACTCTCCTGTGGATAAGAGAAAAATACTAGGGCTTGAGCCAATTTTTTCTTTTCTCTACTTCTTTTTATAACATCTCCTTTCATAGCAAAGAAGCAACAATATACTGTACTGAGCAATAATATACTGTCATTTAAATTATCTGTAGTACAACCAAAGAGAGAGATCGGATATAATCATATTTGCTCCCTCTCTGCTGCTTATATGTAGATAAGGTCAACGATGAGTCAAACTTGGACACAGCACTCTTTAAATCCTTTTTACTAATAACAGACTTAATTTTTGGTTGAATGAAGGAAAGAAAGAAAGCCAAAACTCCATTTTTTTTTTCAGGGCTTATCAGAAGCATAACATGATGTTAACCTCCAGGGCTATTCCCTGTAATACTATGATAAGCACATTTTAATAGTTTACAGATATAGTCAGACAGAAGACAGTCACAGAGAAAAGAAACATCCTGTTTCTCAGTAAATAAATATTCACTGTAAATAGAAAACACTGAAAATACTAAAAATAAGCCAGAATACAGAATTCACCAGTGTACTTCAAAAAAAAAAAAAAAAAAAAAAAAAGTTCTCTTTGAAAAGAAGGTTAGGCAATGAGTGCTTTCTAACAGGATACAGGAACTATGGAACAATAGCAGGTAACAAAAAAGAAAAATTGGGTTCTAGCAACAAGTGACAGCTCAAGAGAAGTGCAGTCTCTATTTGAAGAGATGCTGGTTTTTTTGGTAGAGGAGGGTGAGGAAGGGTAGATCCAGGTTTCATCCCTTCCATACATTACATACTCAGATGTATTGCTTGCACTTGAGTTCCCTGGGTTAGCTACATCTTCTCACCTGGTGCTCAACCATCAGGTCAGGCTGTGACCAATTCTGCGGCAGGCACAAATTTTATTGATGCTTTTATTCATACTCCACCTGCGTTCATTGGTCAATTATAGTGCACGACTACATGTTGTCACATGCTTAGAAAGAGTAAACAGCTTTATACTTTTACATTTTCCTCCTACTGGCTGCTTTGTTGTTGTTCAGGATTTTTTGAAGCAGCTCTTATTTTAGCAGACAGAAAACGTGATGGTGGAAAAGGCTTTTAAGGCCCTTAAATATTTTCTAAGTTGTTTTCTATACGAATGCCTAAAATGAACGTTTGGCTTACTTTCTGATATTTCAATCTGAAGTTTTAAGAACGATTTTCATTATTGAAGCTGCTAATATTTTAATGTAAAAATGTTGAACTTATTTTCTAAGATTCTAATTTGTAAGTATCACTGCATGTAATATATATTTTCGTTTCAACTCGTTTGTAAAACTTTCTTATCAAACTTGACAAGTCATCGATTTGTGCTGTCTGGTCCATATTTGATTGAAAGATATATTTTAAAAGACACATTAAAACAAGTAACAACAGCAAGATCATAGAATCACAGAATTACCAAGGTTGTAAATGATCTACAGGATGATCCAATCCAAGCGTCCACCTATCACCAATAGTTCTCAGTGAACCATGTCCCTCAACACAAAGTCTAAACATTTGGACACCTCCAGGGTAGGTGACTCCACCACCTCACTGGACAGCCCATTCCAGCACCTGAGTACTCTTTCAGAGAAGTAGTATTTCCTAACATCCAGACTGAGATAATTGTCTCTGTTTTAATACCTGTTTGACAAAAACTGTCCAATCTGGTTTTTAATCTTTCCTTTTCCTTTTCCTTTTTTTTCCTTTTCCTTTTCCTTTTCCTTTTCCTTTTCCTTTTCCTTTTC